>NW_016107557.1:1519547-1555876 GCF_001604975.1 Cebus imitator | reverse complement strand
AAAAAAAAAAAAAAAAAAAAAATTGATGAAGTAATGGTTGGTAGGGAACAGTCATCATTAACAAAATAATCATCAGAGTTTTTAAACTTTAATGTAACAATCTAATTTTGATTGAAGTATACTAAATACATACAGAGTGGCAGAGTAATACAGTAGATGTGTTAAGACTCAACCATTCCTAATTCCTAGCTTTCATGAGAGGTACAACATCCGAAATGATCTACCAACAACATCACCCCATTGATCAAGCTCCTTGTGTGTGTGTTTACGATTAGCATCATCGTATTAATATTAATTCACCTGAGAATCTACTTTGTGCTAGCAGTCATGTTGGAAAGCATAAGAATGCTGATACAACTGCAATGAAGCACAGCTAAGTTTTAGAGAGACACAGAAGAGACTAATAGAGGGCCTTAAAATCAAGGTGAAGAACACCAGTCTAGTGTCAAGTGTGGTGGCTCACACCTGTAATCCCAGCATATTGGTAGAGTGAGGCAAAGAGGATCACTTGAGCCCAGGAATCTGAGACTAGCCTGGCCAACATAGTGAGACCCTGTCTCTACTACAAATAAAAAAGTAAAAACTAGCTGGATGTGGTAGTGCAAGGAGCTACTTGGGAGGCTGAGGTGGGAGGATCGCTTGAGTCCAGGAGGTTGAGGCTGCAGTAAGCAGTGATTGTACCACTGCACTCCAGCCTGGGTGACAGAGCAAAACCCTGTCTCTAAACAAAAACAAAATCCCCACCAGCCCGAATACAAGACAAGCTAAATTGCCTAGGTTACTGATAATCTTAGAACATGCTCAGAAAGCAGGAACTAAGCTACAGGGACTACTGAAGGAGTAGATGGCATGGAAATCAAGGCAGATAGTATTACTGGTCGGTTTGATTCTATAATAAAAGGAGGAAGAAAGAAGACAGAAGAAGTACAAGGGCAAACAGAAGAAGTTCCATGCATCCGAAGTAAGGAAAAAATAAAGGTCCTAAAAAGAGAAGAAAAGATCTAGACTGTATAAAGGCTGGGACTGGGAATGACTGGTGGAGAAAGAATCAGCCCTTGCGGGCACAGACAGGAACCTCAGGGGAGTAACAGTAATACTGACATTTACGGAATGCTCAGAAAACACCAGGGACTCTTCTAAGTGTCCTAAATGTATTAATTCATTGAATTCTCTCAGCAACCCTGTGAAGTATGTCTATCATTATCCCTAGTTTTTAAATTAAAGAATGAGAAAGTAGTTGTCTGAGGAAGAAGGAATTCAATATTACATATGAATTTATATTTGAAAAAATGGAGGGGAGGGAATCTATTATTTCTACATTACAAAGCTACTAGGAAGAAAAACAACTTCTTTGGGATCTCTAAAATCATCTTGGATACATTCCCACCGGTCATGAATAAGAGGCAGTTGCAAGGGTAGAAATGAGATTTTTAGGCTTTTCCAAAAGAAGTAGAAGTTTAAGTTGAAAAACCTCAGTTCTGGGATACATCAGAGCTTATTCCTTGCTAGCGGAAACTATTTAAAAAAAAAATCAATGAGATTAAAATGAAAGCATAAGAAGCACTTACCAAAACAAGACAAGTGTCTACCAGAGAGAAGGTGCCAGAGCGGCCAATGCCTGCACTACAGTGGATCACCGCAGGCCCGTGGTCAGGGTTCAAGGAGCCAGATTCTCTCACTTTAAACAAGAAATTGAGAAATGAAGCTGGTGATTCAGGGACTCCAAAATCTGGCCAGGTAGTATAATGAAAGTGAGATATTGTTCTGGTTTCACCACTCTAAAAAGTGAAAATCAAGGGAGGAGAAGTTAGTTCTAATTTTTTTCTTTTAAAAAACTACTTCAGAAAGATCATGTGTTTCGTCTAATCCTTTTAAGCCAAAGGGATGTTTATACAATGATTTTTCCATTTGTTTTCTGACAATCCCATATACAAATTAGGGAAGATTTTCTTTAGTGGAAATTTGGGATGTATTAATAATAGCTAACACATACAACACTTATTATTTTGGAGGGCTGTTCTAAGCACTTTACTTATTAACTCAATCCACACAATAATCCTATTAAAACCTATTTTTCTGATGAGGAAACTGAAACAAAGGGTAAGTAGTTTGCCCAAGGTCACATAGCTGGAACATGGCACAACCAGGATTTGAAGCAGCCTGGGGCAGACTTTGGCTTCTCAGCTACTAATCTGTACCATATACGTTACCAATATTTTCTTTAGTTCTTACATGAGTGGGCTATTTTTTTCTATTTTAAAAAATTTCTACCAGTATAATTTTACATTAATGTGTTCCTTTTTATGAATTTCAAAGTTTATTTTTTAAATACAATCTCTCATTTACATGATTTATCTTTTAGATTCTGCTACACAGGCATAGAGGAGCAACTCAATAATTAAAGAAACAATCTTTATATTTTTAATTGGAATTGTTCCTCTAATTGTTGCCTTTCCCCATGGCAATAATTTTCAATCCTAAAGCTGTTTGTATGCCTTTGCTGATATGCTAAGACAGTTTACCAACATGCTAAATGTTTCCTGTCTCTTAAGCCTGCCTGTTATTCACTATCTCTTCCTGGATATTCCTGATGACGTGAATTTCTAACTCATTATGAAAATGTTCCTTAGCTTTTTGCCAATTGCCTTTTGCCCCAAGGAGCACTTCTCTGCTTTATACTCTTCATTTGTGTAAACGAAGCAGTGGTCTTTCACTAATATGTCTTTGCGCAATTTTTCAGTTTTATTGTAGGACTTTTTTTTTTGAGGGAGGAGGCACAGAAACAATGTAAAAAACCTTGACATGTTTAATGATTAACAGCTAAAGATTATTATAATATCCTGCTCCCAATAAAAATTTTCAAAATTAGAAGTTAGCTTTCATTTTAAAAATAAAAACTTTCCTATTTTGCAGTAGAAATTAAGACTCCTAAGTCCTAGACTTAGTATATAAGGTATAGTACTAATAAAATGAAAAAATATTTTAAAAAGTGAAAAAATATTTTAAAAAGTACATACTTTTAGTGACCGTTTTTTTAACATCCAGCCTTAATAATTTCAAACACATTGTGATCCACAAGTTCTCAACATACTAATGGCACTAAAAAATTTCTCCATTACAAATTAAAATGAACATGGTTTCTGGATTTCAAGGCATTTCTTTTTAAATTAACTATGCTAAGTGAACAAAGTCAGGCTAAAGGCTATATACTATACTATTCTATTTATATGACATTCTAGAAGGCAGAATCACAGAAACAGAAACCAGATCAGTGGTTGCCTGAGGCTGGCGGTAGAGGACAGGACTGACTGCACACAAGCGGCACACGAACATCCAGGGCAGAGGAGAGGTGACAGAACCAAATCTACATTTCTGTTGTGGGTGGTGGTTACACAACTGAATGCATTGTCAAAAGTCACACAACTGTACACTGAAAGGAGTCAATCTCATTGTAGGTTAAAAACAAAGGTGAATTAAATTTATTGCATTAAAAAAGGAAATTCAAAACATTCCAAAATACGAAGGGTAAACTGCTTTCACAAAGCTGCAGTTAGGCACTTAACAAGATAATAGTGATAAAGGAATGGGCTAGAGAGGTGGGTTCTTAACAGTGAGGGGGATACAGTTATCTCAAAGGTTTTTCCTTTAAACGGTTAACGATTCCAATGGACGTTCATAACCCACTTTGTTTCTTACTTGCTGTGGCCATAGGAAGGACCAGACTCAGTCTGTTTGGGCCTTCATGAGGTCCACTCTGAGCAGGGACTTGCAGTGCTCTGTGGGCTGTGGCCCAGCGCTCCTGTGGGGTGCTGCACACAATTACTTCGTCACGTCCTGGCTCAAACACATGGTTACCCCACAATCTTACACATTGGCTTGCTTTCTCTTTGCTTGGATGATTTTGACTCAAGACTAGTGGTCTCAATTTTTTTCAAGTTCAGGTCATGCTGCCTGGGATACTGGAAGCCAGTTCCTAGAAATGCTCATGACTATCTGTATAATACAGTCTTCCCTACTAACAGATTTTTGAAAATCAGTTGGTTTTTTTCCCCCTATAGAACCAGGACTTTTTTGAGAGGTTGATTTTAATTAATTTATCCTTACGGAAACAAAATTCAAAAAACACAGCTTTCCAAAAATCATATAATTCACAGTTACAAAGAACCACATGAAGGCATAAGAGTCATATGTTTACTACTCTGGTGCAGAAATGTTCGTATGCATGGATGGACACCTTTCTCTCTTTTTCATGAAGGAAAAAAAAAATGAGAGGGGGGTAAAAAAAGGTTGCCAAAGGATAGACAGCTAAAACAAAATTCACCTTTATTCCAAACAAGGTCTGCATTTATACTTTACAATATTTGGCAAACTTCTTATTTTCAAAACTGTGGAAGCACCCTTTTCTTCTCCTTGGTCACCAAGTCACACGAGTTCTCCTCTGGTCCCCAGCTGCAGCTGGCCTCCCCACCCTTCTCGCTGCTTCACCCTACTCCCCACATATACCCAGGTTGCACCCACAATTATAGGCTGTCCCTGTCTGCAGCCATTCCACACATGCCTGCCAAGTTTCCTGTGTAAAACTCTGGATTATGTATACTACATTCTGCACAAAATGTCAGTGGCTTGCTGTTCTTTTCAAGGCAAAATCCCATTTACATTTTTAAAAGAGAATTCTAAATTTAAAGTCTTTGAATAGGGATGTCAAACTTGTATATATGAGGCCAGGAGGATAACCTGTGAGTTGAGCAGATGTAACAACAGGAGTTGCTAGGCCACAGCAATTTAAGTGTATGCCCTGTTCACGGCCTTCAAATGCACGTTAATAATCATCATAAATACATAATAAAATTATACAGTTTCCAATTATCATAAAAAATCTATATAGCTCTATGACCCCAAGCCCAATTACTTTCACACTTTATATGTATATAAAAAGTGTATATATGGAAGGTACCAAGATTTTGTTTCTAAAAGACTTTCACTAAGCCCCAGTTTTGTCATCTGTAAACAGGGTTACTACTACTACTTACCTTACAAAACTGTTATAAGGAATAAATGAAACAGTTAATGTGAAGTGCCTGCCATATCCCTGCACATGGTAAATGCTTAACAGATACTGGCTATTTTTAAAACAACTATACTTACCAATTGCCTTTATTGTGGCCCCTAGAAAGCTCCAGTCAATTGTAAAACTCAACACATTCTCAACATCTTCATTGGGTATTTCCTCTACACCTAAACAGTGACAAAGTCTGTCAACCTTATCTCCTAACCAGATGTCAAATCTGTACCTTCACTATCACTGCCTTAGTTGAGTCTCTCATTAATTTTTGCCAGGGTTAATATTTACTGACTACAATTCATTGTGAAAGACAGACTGAACTCACCAGATCAGGAGGAGCAGCAGAAACAGCTAGGGGCAGGCTTGCATTCCAAGCAGAGAGAAAGCAATCTGCAAAGGCACGCCACCTACCGCCACCAAGGAATTAACTTAGAGAAGTCTGTCTTTTAGATTTTACAAATGCTGGGTACCCGAAGGAGGAGGTAGACAAGGAGGCAAGGCCCAGGCTGAGCTGGGTCATGGTCTTGTGCACTGGACAGAAACTTTTTTGGTAACCAATGGAAGCCACAGAAGGATTCTTAGAGGGTGGAAAGATTGCCATCTGTGTTTTACAACAATCACTCAGGTATAATATGCTTTAAAATGTACTCTGTGCAACGGCAAGGGAGTACCAAGGCAGCAGGTAATTTCCAACCCCTTGGAAATTAAAAATCTCATTATGGAGTCAAGATTTATATATAGAGAAGTATTGAACAAGCTAGTAGAACAGAAAAAGCGTTAAGAAGAATCACAGCTGTTAGGGAGGAATGTGTCATAGATACATGTTAGGAGAGACTTAAGTAAGAAGTGGGCCACAGGGGTTACTGAAGGACATGTAGGATATAAATAGGCAGAGAAGAGAAAGGACATTCTAGGTAGAATAAACTGTTTCAACTATTTTGAACCAAATCCCAGCTGAGCATCATAATAATCAGACTCATCTTGCTAATCTACAGGGACAGGAAAATAGAAGACAGTCAGCATTATAACAGTATTCCTGGAACTCACTAAACATAAAGCTGGCCAACAACATTACGGAAATAGTGAAGGGCAACTAAAAACAAAAAACTGAAAGACAAATAAGTATTCTAGATGACCCTATTTTTCAAAACGCCTCAAAATTATCTCCATAGCTTAAGCCACAGGCCACTTTGAAAGCAGAGATGCAATGTCTGTTAAGGGGCAAGAGTTCAAACTTTTAGCTTTAAGTAAGTCACTGTAAAGGGCTCCCGGTATGTCAGTTTGCTGCTCCATTAGACTGGAGTAGGTACAGGGCTTGCTGAGAACACAGCTTTACCTCTGGACTTGTTAACAGTCACAAGTCAGACTCCCTTAGAAGTAAGCTGGTTCTCTGCACCCGAGGGACCTCAATAAAGACAGAGATCTGCGGGCTGAGGTTCGCTATCAGCCACTACTTCATCATCAATTTCTCTCACTCCCTTGGTTCTTTTTTTCTCTCTAAACTTATCCTTTTCAACTACCTCCCGTTCCTATTGTCCCTTCCAATTCATTACTATTACAAAAAGGAAACTGATAAACTACAAAAGTAATTGTGGCTCCACATTATGTCTTAGATACTGTCATGATATTAACTCACTTGATTTTTAGAGGAATCCTGTGAAGTAGGTATGTTATTACCCTCATTTTACAGATGATAAAACAAGTACCATTTATCATTTATAGTAAAGTAATGTGACCCAAGTCACTTAGCAAGAGTGGCAGAGTCAGGGTTTCAACTTAGGCTATCTGATTCTAGAGTTTATCTACTTAGGCAAATGTAATTCTATCTTTCATACTGAAATGTTACTTTAGCCTTCTAAAGAATAAAGAATCCCTAGTTCTTAGAAAAAATTATAAGGTAGAACACAAACAAATTCTTCCTATTATATTATGGTATGTTCTAAATAAACCCAGGCCAATAAAAAATCCAGGGATCATGTCATTATACCACACAGTTGCTAGCAACTAAAACACAGTGGCTGGCCAACTCACATGACGGCCTCAACTCCAAAAAGAGGCTTCAGAATTGATAATCTCTCTTTACAACAATTGGCATCTCTTCAAAACGACTTATCCCCATGTCAAAAGTTAGGAGATGGCCAGGCGCGGTGGCTCACACCTATAATCCCACCAATTTGGGAGACTGAGGTAGGCAGATCACCTGAGGCCAGGAGTTCAAGATCAGCCTGGCCAACACAGCAAAACCCCAGCAGTACTAAAAGTACAAAAAAAAAAAAAAATAGTCAGGCGTGGCACTACACACCTGTAGTCCCAGCTACTTGGGAGGCTGAGACAGGAGAATCATTTGAACCCGGGAGGTGGAAGCTGCAATGAGCCAAGATCATGCCACTGCACTCCAGCCTGGGCAACAGAATTAGGCTCTGTTTTAAAAAATAGAGGGGATCAGGAGAACTAATGAGTTCAGTCTGTCACTTATTAGCTAAGTAATCTATGGAAAAATTCCCATAACTTAATGGATTTAATATAACTATTCTTTTTTATAATATAAAACATGGGGATAATAAAATATTTACACTATTCACACTAACTGAAGACTATTGGTCAAATGATATGTATGTGAAAGCATTTGCAACCTGATAAAATACAAAAATCATTCTTTTTTATTATTATTTAAGGTATAATCAATTCTCAGTAAGGACTGTTTCAGAAATAGGGAAATACATCTATGTCCTTCATCTAAATCAGTTCTTCATCAGAAATACAGTTCTGTTTCTGGGAATAAGCAATGAGCTCATTAGCCATGTGTAGCAGCACACACCTATAGTCCCAGCTACTTGGAATGTTGAGACAGGAGAATCACTTGAACCCAGGAGGTGGAGGCTACAATAAGCCAATGTCACTGCACTCCAGCCTGGACATTCTGTTTCTGGGAATAAGCTCAGTCCAGCATCAAAGAGTTATTGATGTATCTCAATGCAGTTTAAGACACATGTCAATGGAAACAGCTGGGACAAAATAAATATACTAATGGGTATTTATAAATAAATATAAGAATTATCATTCCTAATTTTGAGCCTTTTTTTTTTTTTTGAGACAGAATCTTGCTGTGATACCCAGGCTGGAGGGCAGTGGCACAACTGCCACTTACTGCAACCTCCACCTCCCAGGTTCAATCGATTCTCCTGCCTCCGCCTCTCAAAAAGCTGGGATTACAGATGCCCACCACAACGTCCAGCTAATTTTTTTGCATTTTTAGTACAGACAGGATTTCACCATGTTGGTCAGGCTGGTCTTGAACCCCTAACCTGAGATGATCCACATGCCTCGGCCTCCCAAAGTGCTGGGATTACAGGTGTGAGCCACCGTGTCTGGCAATTTTGAGCCTTTTTAGGTGACTCCAGAGACTGCATAATAAGTTTAGTTATAGATGTCATGGGAAGCTGGACAGAAGGAAAACCAGAACCTAGGCCTTATACACACGGCATGCACCTGTGCTTACTCAAGTGCTTACTCAATGTAGCAAAAAACACAAGTGTTCCAAGGGATCAACCATAAAAGGAACTGCCACGCATCTAAAAAGCATGTATATATAACCCTTCTCTCTAAAGCTTTTTTGTGCTGTTAATGATCACTTAATTTACTTATTGGTTAACTAAAACAGTATTTCACTTGTAGACTACATAAATTCCTAAAGTCATATTAGGCTAAACAATTTTCCTATTTTTGAGCTATCATAGTTTCTACTAGCATCTCAGAATTACTCGTATTTCATATTTTCTAGCTTATTTTAACTATAACACAAAGAAGGCAAAAAAGGTAAATGAGAAAAGGGGGCAACGCCTTGATCATCAGCTTGGCAACAGCAGGTTCATAACCCATTATGTGTATGTATCTCAACCAAGGCTCAAGGAACAGTTCATATGTTTCTGGTAAAGAAAAACGCAAGTAAGGCCTGGCATGGTGGCTCAGGACTATAATCTCAACACTTTGGGAGGCCAAAGTACAAGGACTGCTTGAGCCCATGAATTTGAGACTAGCCTAGACAATAAGACAAGACCCCATCTCTACAAAAAAAAAAAAAATAATAAGAAAATTAGTTAGGTGTAATGGCTCATTCCTGTAATCCCAGATACTCAGGTGGCTGAAGTGGGAGGACTGCTTAAGGCCAGGAGTTGGAGGCCACAGTGAGAGCTATGATCATGCCACTATACTCCAGCCTGGGTGGCAAAGCAAGACTGTCTCAAAAACCAACTAACCAAACAAACACCCAAGTATATGTTCTTGAGACCACATGCTACATTTATACATGTATATGTATGTGTGTGTGTGTGTGTGTGTGTGTGTGTGTGTATGTCACATCATTTTTCCCCAACTCAATAAGGACAAATTTCTGTGTTGTGAATCACTTAACAATAGTTTTCTAAGTTATTTTCTTGCCTGTCACAAGTCCTGGGAGCTGCTGCTTTCTGGGTATCTACTGAGGTCAGGTGCTCTGCATACACATCTTCATTTGACTTTCAGGACAGCCCTGGAGGGGGAGGCGTGGCAACTTCCATTTTACAGAGTGGGGAACAAGTCTAAAGTACACCTCTACTAAGGAGCAGAGCTGGATTTGAATTCGGGTTTGCCAGATTCTAAAGCCCTCTCTATTAATCCCCATGTATTTCTATTAATTAATTTTCAATCCCCAAATATCAACCTCAACTTCGAAATTCTTAGTTTGTACTGTTTCTTCAGAGTCTTCAGAAAGCTACTATATGCAGGCACACAATCTAAAAACAAATGATTATGACTAGATACTACAGGTATTAACCAAATGCATGTGCTTATCAAACTTCAAATCTAGTAATAACTAATTCTTTAAACCATCATATAAAGTCCAGACTTTTGGGCAAGAAAGGTCTTACATTGATATTTTCTAATTGTAGTAGATGTACTGTATAATACGACTTCACATCTTCTGACAAGAGCTTCACACTGAATCCTGTTTCTTTAAACAGCATCTCTTGGTCATCTGTTGGCCAGTACTGTGCACATTTAACCTAAATTTAGAAATATGTATAGGATTTTTTTTTTTAGTTTATAGATATCATGAAACCATAAAGTTAAAAAATGAAAACAAACCACACATGTACATGCTATATTTTTACAAGTACCCAAAACTAATAAGTTACTACTATATTCTATGCTTAACGTATGAGTAAGATTGAAATTTTATAGCTGGGCGCAGTGGCTCACGCCTGTAACTCTAGTCTTTGGGAGGCTGAGGCAGGTGGATCACCTGAGGTCAGGACTTTGAGACCAATCTGGCCAACACGGCAAAACCCTGTCTCTACTAAAAATACAAACATTAGCTGAGTGTATTGGCGGGCACCTGTAATCCCAGCTACTCGGGAGGCTGAGGCAGAAGAACTGCTTGAACTTGGGAGGCAGAGGTTACAGTGAGCAGAGATCACGCCACTGCACTCCAGTCTGGGTGACAGACCAAGACTCATCTCACGGAAAAGAAAAAAAAAAAAGATTAAAATTTTATAAATAATTTTTTTTTTTGAGACAGAGTCTCGCTCTGTCACCCAGGTTGGAGTGCAATGGCATGATGTTGGCTCACTGCAACCTCTGCCTCCCAGGTTCAAGCAATTCTCCTGCCTCAACCTCCGAAGTAGCTAGGATTACAGGCATCCACCAACACACTCAGCTAATTTTTGTATTTTTAGTAGAGATGGGGTTTCGCCATGTTGGCCAGGCTGGTCTTAAACGCCTGACCTCAAGTGAGCCACCCACCTCAGCCTCCCAAAGTGGTAGGCTTACAGGCATGAGCCACCACGTTTGGCCTTATAAAGCATTTTTAAAGTATTCCTGTAACATAAACTAAAAAAGCCATAAATAGATATCATATTCATTAAATAAAAATTTATCATTTTTAAAGCATGATTACCTATGTTTTAACATCATAGGACATTCACTTTATGTTTCTAAAATTATCAAACCCTTGAAACAATTTTATCTTCAAAATAAATGTTGCCGAAGAGGTTTTATTTTACAAGTATTTTCCATAAATGCCTATGAATCTGCTACACAATATTCCATCTAGGGCCAGACACGTGACTCATGCCTATAATCCTAGCACTTTGGAAGGCTGAGGTGGGTGTTTCACTGAAGCTCAGGAGTTCGGCCTGGGCAACATGGTGAAATTCAGCCAGGGCAACATGATGAAATCTTGTCTCTACGAAAAATGCAAAAAATAGTCGCGTACGGTGGCACACCCCTGTAGTTCCAGCCACTCAGGAGTCTGAAGTGGGAGGATGACCTGAGCACGGACAGCCGAGGCTGCACCACTGCCCTCTAGCCTGGATGACAACACTGAGACCCAGTTTCAAAACAAACAAAAAAAAATGACATCCAAAAATAACATTATATATTTGCTTATTAAAATTAAAGTGGGGGAGAGAATGAGAAGATAAGCCTCTTTAACCTAGAGTGGCTACATTTGGCAGAACTACTGATAAGAAATTAAAATCTGTGACAATAAACACATCTTCCCAAATGCCAAAGTATGAAGCCAGCAGACTGAAGCAAGGTGAAATAGTCATTTCACTAAGAAAAAAATACCAGAAAAAGTTATTTTTAAAAAATGGCCATTTCTCTTTTTCCAATTCACAAACAGCTACAGGCAAACAATAAACATTCCTCCAAAACCAATAACTACTATGAATTAATACTTTAAAAGGTGCTAAAAGACAAATAAATGATATAAGAAGCAAAAGAGTATAAATAAGAATTAAAACAACTCAGAAACAAGGTGACAGAAGATAGAAAAGTTCGAATAATAGAACACATCATTTCAGAAATGAGGATTAAACTAGAAGGAAAAGAGAAATAAATATAATAGATAATAATGCCTTAAGAGGAAAAGAAAGATTTTTTTTTTTAAAGAGACAGTCTTGCTCTGTAGCCTAGGTTGGAGTGTAGTGGGATGACCTTGGCTCACTTCAGCCTCAAGCAGTACCCCAGCCCCAGCTGGGACTCCAGGTGCATGCCACCATGCCTGGCTACTTTTTTGTACTTTTTGTAGAGGCAGGGTCTCACTTCGTTGTTGAGGCTAGTTTCGAATTCCTGGGTTCAAGTGATCCTCCTGCCTCAGCCTCCTAAAGTGCTGGGATTATAGGTGGGGACTTCAAACTTGGCCAGAAAAAAAAAATTTAGATAAAACAGAAATAAAGAGATGGATGGGCGAGGTGGCTCATGCCTGTCATCTCAGCACTTTGGGTGGCCGAGGTGGGAGGATGACAAGGTCAGGAGATAGAGACCATACTGGCTAACACCGTAAAACCCCATCTCTACTAAAAACACAAAAATTAGCCAGGTGTGGTGGTGCACGCCTGTAGTCTCAGCTACTGGGATGCTGAGGCAGGAAAATCCCCTGAACCTAGGAGGCGGAGGTTGCAGTGAGCCAAGATCACACCACTGTACTCCAGCCTGGGCGACACAGTGAGACTCGGTCGCCAAAAAAAAAAAAAAAAAAAAAAAAAAGAGAGAGAGAGAGAGAGAAGCAGGATTAGAGAGAATGTGACAAATAAAATAGGCAAGGAAAATCCAACACATGTCTAACAGGAAGACTCAAAGAACACTAAAGCAAGCAAGGGAGCAGAACGAATACTAAGGACTGTAATTCAACAACTATTTCTTTTTAAAAAAAGTATTTAAAAAATAAGAAAAAAGTATTTGAATTCGAACACTCAAGAAGGCATCATGCACCAGGAAAAACTGACCCAGAATGACCGATCATTAAGACATATTTTTGGTAAAACTAATATCAGAAAAAAAAAAAGAATTATTTGGGAAATGTAGGTAAAAAGAACAAGAGACTTATAAAGGAAATAAAATAAGATGTCCATTCGACTTTGGTGGAATACCAGAAGGAAATGGAAAAATGTTTACGTTGTTCAAAGAATAGTACGTGAGCCAAGGATTTTATGTCCTGGCAAACGGACTTTCAGATATTACAACAGCAAATGAACCATCACTGACATGTAAAAAATCAGAGACGCCGGGTACGGTGGCTCACACCTGTAATCCCAGCACTTTGGGAGGCTGAGGTAGGTGGATCACCTGAAGTTGGGAGTTCAAGACCAGTCTGACCTACACGGTGAAACTCTGTCTCTACCAAAAATACAAAAAATTAGCCAGGCGTGGTGGCACATGCCTGTAATACTAGCTACTTGGGAGGCTGAGGCAGGAGAATTGCTTAAACCCAGGAGGTGAAGGTTGCAGTAAGGGGAGATTGCGCTATTGCACTTCAGCCTGGGCAATAAGAGCGAAACTCTGTCTCAAAAAAAAAAAAAAAAAAACAATTCAGAGACTATAACGCCCACAAGTCCCTCCTTAGGATCCACTAAAGAATGAGCTTTAGTCAGAATGACTGGAGAAACAGCAACAAAGATGGTTGATGAATATTTAATAATACTTGTTTGTAGAACTAAGATTCTACAAGAGATGCAAGGGTGAGACTACAGTTTGTAAAGTACAACTTAGAAACACCAGGAAGAGAATGAAAAAACATATCAAAAATTATAAACCATTTTTGGCCGGACTCAGTGTCTCACACCTGTATCTCAGCACTTTGAGAGGCTGAGGCAAGCAGATCATAAGGTCAGGAGTTCAACACCAGCCTGGCCAAGGTGGTGAAACCCCATCTCTACTAAAAAGACAAAAAATTAGCAAGGAGTGGTGGCACGTGCCTGTAATCCTAGCTACTATGGAGGCTGAGGCGGAGAACTGCTTAAACTCGGTAGGTGGAGGTTGCAGTGAGCCAAGATCACGCCACTGCACTCCAGCCTGGGTGACAGAGTGAGACTCCATCTCAAAACAAAACAAAACAAAACAAACAAACAAAAAACTATTTTCAGTAATTATTTTGGTAGTAGATGATATCATGGTTATGGTTATGTTTTGTATATGATATAGGAAGAAGGAAATGAGTCATTATAAGATAGTTTACATCTCTCATATGCTTGAGAAGCAGGATTCTTGGTATGAAAAAGGGAACAGCAGATATAAGATGGAAGGAGCCAGGCAACTGTTATAGTCCCAAATTTGAATTGTAAATATCATTACGAACTCTTCTGGTATGTTATCTTAATATACGCATATTGTTCCTTAGCTTTTGTCCACTGAAAAGTCCTAAAAACAATGTCTGGTCCAATAGCAATACATATCCTCACTTTTGTTGTGTGAAATACTATTGCCCATTAAAAGAAACCAAAGATCCTTAGAGAAATGGCTGGTTCCAGGTCTGAGTGGCAAGTTTGAGATGAGTCTGCAATACGCAGTCATTCCACAGAGCAAGAAAAAAAAAAAAATTTTTTTTTTTTTTTTTTTTGAGACAGGGTCTCACTCTGTCACCCAGGCTAGAGTGCAGTGGCATGATCAGATAACTGCAGTCTCAACCTCCTGGCCTCAAGCGATCCTCCTGCCTCAGTCTTCCAGGTAGCTGGAACTACAGGCACATGCCACCACGCCCAACTAATTTTTGTATTTTTTGTAGAGACCAAGTTTTACCAAATTGCCCAGGCTGGTCTCAAACTCCTGGGCTAAAGTGATCTGCCTGACTCGGCTTCCCAAAGTGCTGAGATTACAGGTGTGAGCCACTGCACCCAGCCATGGAAACTATGACAGGTTTGTTAAAAAAGACTTAGGGCAGGGTGAGGTGGCTTACACCTGTAATCCCAGCACTTCGTGAGGCCGAGGTGGGCAGATCACTTGAGGTCAGGAGTTCAAGACCAGCCTGGCCAACACAGTGAAACCGTCTCTACAAAAATACAAAAATTAGCCAGGCATGTGGTGGGTGCTTTTAATTCCACTTACTCAGAGGCTGCAGCAGGAGGATTGCTTGAACCCAGGAAGCAGAGGTTGCAGTGAGCTGAAATAATGCCACAGAGCAAGACTCTGCCTCAAAAAAAAAAAAAAAAAAAGGATTCAGGACCCAACCTAAATACATTGCTGTTAGCCAATGACAGGATAATTTGATTCAAAATAAAGAAAATAACTGCAAAGGAGTGAAATGAATCCAATATGTTTAAATCCATATTAATTCATCCTCTCCTGCCACTCTCCACCAGAAAAATTCCTAAGTGGTCGTCTGTTGAGGAGAGATGACCTCAATAGGGAATCAACACATTTTGGAAAATTGCTTTTAAGTGGTCCACTAGAATGGGAAGTTTCTTTTTACAGAATAAATCTTCCAAAAAAGCCGAAGAAGTAATGACAGAATTGAATTATCACCATCTTTAGCCCCTAATGAATTAAGGAGCTCAGTACTGACCAATAATGGCTGTTAATGTAATAAAAAGAACAATAATCAGATATTATGGGTCTCTTGATGAATAACACATTACCTACCACCTGTGAAGTAATTGTCCCCAAAATAATTAAACCTGACTCTTGTTAACCATCTAGGTCCAACGACCATGAACTTGATTTCTAAATTCTGGTGACAGTGTTATCTATTATAATTACACTCCAAAATGAGAGAAATAAAATGTGCAAATCATTTGGTCTGCAATGCTGCTCAAAGTGACAATGTCATAATCCTTAGCTTTTTTTTTTTTTTTTTTTATGGAGTCTCATTCTATTGCCCAGGGTGGGGTGCAGTGGTTTTGAGATGGATTCTCACTCCGTCATCTAGGCTAGAGTGCAGTGGTGCAATCTTAGCTCACTGCAATCTCTGCCTCCCAGGTTCAAGTAGTTCTCCTGCCTCAGCCTCCCAAGTAGCTGGGATTACACCTGGCTAATTTTTGCATTTTTAGTAGAGATGGGGTTTCACCATGTTGGCAAGGCTTGTCTGGAACTCCTGACCTCAAGTGATCTGCCTGCCTCAACTTCCCAAAGTGCTGGGATTATAGGTGCGAGCCACCGTGCCGGACTAATCCTTAAATGATATTGAAGATCAGGAAAAACCATTGTAAATGACTATGCTGACACTGCTGGAAATTCTGGCATGTCATTGCTACATCTTGATTAGAAGTGGATTAGGAAATTTTCATAATCATTAAAAACCAGCAATTATGAATGTAGAATAAAGTAAGAAATCTGAAGTAGAACAGCACAAGATCTTAAAGCTGGAAGAGACCTTACCAACAGTACTTCCTAGGCATTCTAAAGATCTAGTTATCACTGCTAGTCAGTATTCATTCCATTATATTTCTATCTTGGAAATGAGAGGTCTGCAACTGTTATATAAATACTTAAGGGAAAAGGATACATGAGTTTTTCTGGTCAGAAACACATTGACCACCAGCCTTTAGCAACGAAAAGCATCTTTAGGCCCGATGTAACTCCTTAGCAATTAAAGGCCAAAACTAAGGAAGATTGGCCTGAAAATGACAATCTTTATAGGCTAATGATCACATACAGTATACTAAGTTGTAAATATTAACTATTACTCACCGATTCTTTCTCCACTGTGCGGTTCAGCATGACAACTGCTTTGGTCTTCTGCTGCCAAACCATAAGCCAGAAATGGCAGCATGTGTTAGGAAGTGGACCCTATGAGGAGAGAGGAGAGAGAACAGATGAGGGAAGGAGATAGAGCAATGCTCCAGGAAAGCCTCATCAAGTCTGCTCCTGACATGTTATAAGACAGATAGCGGATGGGCTTATAAGAAGTAAACCAGGACTTCCAATTCACCTGATTTCAAAAACAGGTCTGGATTTTTGGTTATAAATGATCAAAACTGACTTTTATTTTCTTAGGCAAAAAAGGAATTGTTGAAGATATCAGGTAGCTTTCAGAGTTGAGGACTAGAGAGCCAAGCTTGGGTAGAAACCAAGGCACAGGCCAGGTCCTGCTCCAAAGAAAGTCAACCTGGGACACTGCTCTTGATACTGTCACTAATATCCCCTTGTTTTTGCTGGCACTGCCATATGAAGGTGGCTGTAGTACTGACGTATAATCTATAGGCGAAGCAGAGACAAAAATCACAGTAGGAGTATCTGACTGATCATGTTCTAGCTGCAAAGGCAGACAAAGGAAATTTCTGTTCTCTTCATTTTCTATAGCAGAAAGAGAAGACCTGCCTCCCACACATCACAGAAGATCCATTAGGAAAGAAGTCTGTACCATCAATGGCCAGGCAACCAACTCAAGTCAGCTACAAAAAGATTTCTAGAAAAACTAGGAATCATTAAAGTACCTGAACCACAATGAAACTGTTAATCAACAAATGTACAGTATGTATGGCCTCAGTGGAAGAATATTGGACAGAGTTTAAAAAGGTCAACAGTCTATGTTACAACAATGCCATGGGGATAAAAGCAAAATATTTACATACTTCCTATTGCCTTCACATTTTAATGATAGCATAGGGTAAAAGACAGGACCAAGAGATGAAAGTCTATGCACAAATTTTAACTAGTTTTAAACGAGGTTAAAATGAAATGTAGTTTTGCTATACAGCTAAGTGCTCGACTTACGACCACAATTGGTTCCGACAGACTGGTCGTAACATGATTTGGTCCTAAGTTGAGTAGGCTATATGCACGCGGAGATGGTAGTGCTGCCGGAAGCTGGTCCGCACTGAACGTTTGCGCTGCCAGACGCGGAGCAGTCGTGGCTAGCTAGCGACTGTGGTCGTAAAGTCGAATGGTCGTTAAGTTGCATAGGTCGTAAGTCGATCAATACCTGTACCTAAAATAACTCTGAACATGCATTCAACTTACATGGAATGTGGCAGAATGGTAACAGTTAGGAGCAGAGTCAAGAGTGGGGGCCAGGGCTGCCCAGAGCTTCAGATCCACATGCAACAAGGGGGTTAAAGTGGTTCTAGACCACTTTAAAAAGCATCTTTTTTTGTTGTTGTTTTTTTGAGATGGAGCCTCTGCCACCTGGGCTAGAGTGCAGTGTTGTGATCTCAGCTTTCTGCAACCTCCTCCTCCCAGGTTCAAGCAAGTCTCCTGCATCAGCCTCCCAAGGAGCTGGGATTATAGGCACCCACCACCACAACTGGCTAACTTTTCTATTTTTAGTAGAGACAGGTTTTATCATGTTGGCCAGGCTGATCTTGAACTCCTGACCTCAAGTGATCCACCTGCCTCAGCCTCCCAAAGTGCTAGGATTACAGGCGTGAACAACAGTGTCCAGACAACTAAAAGCATCTTTAGGCCTGGTGTACTCCTTGATATACACCAGATACTCAATAAATATTACTTAAATGCATAAACCAAGGTTAAGTTGTAAAAATGCTAAAAGTCTACTGAGGATCCTGACAAACTACAACCTACTATTTGAGAACGGTGTTTTCCTCACTCAACAGATTTTTCTATTACTTGATCTGCTTCCAAAACAAAACATAACAGCAATGAGGAAATCCCCAGTAAAATGAATGCCCTTTTCTTTAATCTAAAAAAAAACAAGGGATGTAGCAATTTGCCAGTGAGGTCACTGCTTGGCACACAATCACACCCCATGCCATTCCACTGGTGATTCTAAACTAAATAATAAACAGGAACACAGCTGCTACAGTATAAAGGGCACTGTTTGTTTGTTTGTTTTTCCAAGACAGAGTCTCACTCTATCACCCAGGCTGGAATGCAATGGCACAATCTCAGTTCACTGCAACCTCTGCCTCCCAGGTTCAAGCAACTCTCCCTGCCTCAGCCTCCTGAGTAGCTAGGATTACAGGCGTGCACCACCATGTCCAGCTAATTTTTGTATTTTTAGTAGAGACGGGGTTTTACCATGTTGGCCAGGCTGCTCTTGAACTCCTGACCTCAGGTGATCCGCCCACCTCCGCCTCCCAAAGTGCTGGTATTACAGGCGTGAGCCACCGCGCCCTGCCACAGGTTTTTAAATCAGAGGGACAGAGATTCACATCTCAGCTCTTCCATTTACTAGCAATGCTACCAATTTTCTTCATCTGCAAAATAGACATAATATACCAAGGAGCTGACTTTCAAAAAATACTAATTCATAAAACTCAGAAGAAAAAGATGTTTGAAATAATAATCTACAAAGGACAATCAGAAGAGCTGGGGTAATAAGCATTTCGCATCTCTAGTTTTCTGTATCCCCCATTCCAAACAACCTGCCAATTACAAGGGCAAGAGCTAGGCTGAGATGCAGACTTGGCTCTCGAACAGCTTGCAAAGGAGGCAAGGAGAAGTACTTGTATGACTAATGGACACAGTTAAGTACCACAAAATTATGGGTAAATTAAACCACCAGGTCTTAGGGAGCAAGAAAGGCTGGGAAGGAAACTACAGAAGAATCTCAAAAAAGGTCCTAATACAGAGGGGGAATGCAGAAGAATAGGAGGCTGAGGTTGTAGTAAGCTGAGATCGTACCACTGCACTCCAGCCTGGGCAACAAGCATAAGGCAAAGTGCATGAAAATTTAGGACATATTTGGGAAAAGACAAATAGATCCGTGAGGTGGAAGTGGGGGGATGTAGTGGGCAACTATGCCACTAGAGTGGCAAGGGGAGGTCTTAAAAAGCTGCTGCAATAGGACAAGTGTAATTGAAGAGAGCTCTGAAAAAGGGCAGGGGCAACAGAAGATCAGAAAGAATTTAGCAGATGATGAAGACAGTTTTAATCCCAATGAAAAAAATAGGGAGGCAGCTAGCTTGGTAAAAAAGATACAGAATGTGCAGATTTTGAAATCCAGTAAAAATATCAAAATAGAGACCTGAAAAATATGTAGGGAAATTCAGGAGAGAAGAAAAATCCAGAGACAGGCTTCTGAGTTCTTGCATTAAATATGCAGGGCTCCTTCAGGACACACATAGCGGTAAGAGGTTCAAAAACAATCACTAGGAGGCTGGGCGAGGTGGCTCAGGCCTACAATCCCAGCACTTTGGGAGGCCAAGGCAGGCGGATCACCTGAGGTCAGGAGTTAGAGACCAGCCTGAGCAACATGGTGAAACCTTGTCTCTACTAAAAAATAGAGAAATTAGCTGGGTGTGGTGGTGGGCACCTGTAATCCCAGCTACTCGGGAGGCTGAGGCAGAAGAATCACTTGAACCTGTGAGGCTGAGGTTGTAGTGAGCTGGGTGACAGAGTGAGACTGCCTCAAAAAAAAAAGTTATTTAATGACTCTGGATCTCCTTAGATTCCTCATGTATAAAATAAAGGCAATACTATTTACCACAGAGGGTTGTCATATGGTTTAAATTATACAAAGCATGTAAAAACAGTCATTCTGATTCAAGTTAGGTTTTCAAAAATCTAAATATTATGGTGTATCTTTTGAATATTTAAAAATCTTTAGGGTGAAATGACAGCACTGTTAATTAAGTCTTTATTACTTGATGAACAAACAGTAGTTGCGGATACACAAAAATCTCTTATTATCTTAGAATGGAAGGAAAGTCATGGTTATACACGGGTGTGGCTGATGTGCTCAGAGGCAATCGGGCAGAAGGCCAAAGGGAGCACAGGGCCTTACAGCTGGGCCTCTGGAGCACCTGGTCTCAGTACCCACACAGGTCCTTGAAGACAACCAGAAACCACCTAGGGCTTGGCATACTCTCTGAAGATATATGTGAGGCAGGGGGAGGAACAGAAGAGCCATCTAGGACTTCTGGTTTCGCCACAGGGTATGGGAAGAGAAACAGAAGAAGCTAAGAAGAATTAGCAGAGCTCTGTGTCAGATACAACATGAGGAACACAATCTGCCCAAAGAACTGGCCTAAGCCATTTCATAAGAATTTTGCTTCACAGAACACATAATATCAAAAATAACTTGGCTTTTATCTTAAATACTCAAAGGTGCAAACCTTTATAATTTCCATAATTAATACATCGCCAGAAAAAACTGAAATACCATTTCATTTCCAAAAGAAGTCAAGATATACTTTTACCTATGATTTAAAGCAGAACAACCACAAACACATCATTTTCAGGCATTTGCTTGGTATTGTACTACTTGCCTGTGTTAAGATGTAACTCCTTTGTGCCTCTTCTATGTCAACTAAGCTGGCATTAATATAATCATTCTCAGCATTTTGCAGTTTAACACGACTGTGATCATCTGAAAATAGAGAATGATAAACCACAACTGTCATTTCAAACTTAACTGTTTTTTAAATCTCCATATTAATATTCTAGGTATTTATAAAAGGATAGAAGAATTAAGAAAAATAAGTTAGCACCATAGAAGAGTTGAGACAAACCCTAAATTATTCTCTACTTTTTTTTTGTAGGGAGTATAAAATGTAATCTTGTTTGTTCTTATAGTGCTGGAAGGGAAGTGCTTCTGTTTGTAGCACATTAGCTGTTGTGATTTGAAAAAAATCGACTAGAGTGAAACATAGTAAAATGAATAAAGTACTTACCTTCCTAAAAGTAACAGGATAATTCAGATTCTTGGTACCTAAGAATTCATTAGTCTACCTACAAAATGATAACTAATCTCAAATAGATGAGACTAGATGTCCAAGGTAACTATATTTCACCCTATCCATTTCTCAAAAGATATTAATTCTACCATGTTTAAATAAATTTTAGCACTGAACTGTGTTTAGGTTAAATGCTGAAAATATTTAAAGACAGTTGAAAGATTCCAATTGTATTCTTTAAAAGACCACTGAAGATAACTCCACTACTTAGACTCTGTTAACAGTTCAGATATATTTCTAGTTTTTAAAAGTAAAAATCTCATAGACTGAGAATTTATGTTAATTTGAATGTGAAATACAAAACATGACCTTATACATTTAGATGGGAAAGGAAGAAAAGCATGACACAAGGAGAAAAAGCCCATGCATAACAATAGAATTAACTCAGAATCTTCAACATACAACTGCTGGATACATATCACTGAATTGTAAATTGAAAACATGGTGTCTGATGTTTAACTCTAGAGAATGCATACTATTACAAAGTCCATCTCAAAGAAATCTATACTAAATAGCCAGTCTCTCCTTACTTTGAAACTAAAAAAAATGTTTATATTATCTCCAAATGAAAGAAAATGTTAAATGGCTTTAGTTTCACACATCAATTTATCTGAGATGTTTCTGCTGGACTGAACCCAAGATCTCTGTAAATATTACATGTCATTTGCCAACAGGAAAACTAAGATCTTGTTATAGTAAATCACATATACTAGTGTTCTCGGAAAGATGATGTCAACAAGCACTTTTTTTAAAGTCATTTTTTTTTAACAGTTTAATCATCCTTTAACTGTTATATTATGTAAAACAATAAAAAGGTCAGCAACCTAATTAAAATAAGACCACATATCTCCTAGACAATATACCAAAAAAATAATGCCTGGTTTTAAAATACTACACAATTTTAAAATTAAAGTTTCACTAAAATATCACACCAAAGGAATGTATTTCCTCATGTTGCAATCACAGAAAGAGCACAAACCAAAGGCTACTCATATCTATTGCACAACTGAAAACAGCTATTTGGCTGTAGGAATCCGTAAAACCCGGGAAGGTCCACCTCACAGGGTGCTGGGAATCCGGTTACCCCACATGGCACTACCCCACATCCTTGCCCAGCTATGGAGGAAGTAAAACTGAAGAAAGACCTTCAGCAGTTTGGCTTTAAGAGTATTTGATACCCCACCCTCAGGACTCTGAACTAAAATTCACTGCTCTTTTTTTCTTCAATCAGTAAAATATGCACCAGGTGTTACCTCAGTGCTCTATAAGCATAGTAACCACACACCAGAAAAGCACAGATCCAGTTCTGGGAGGCAGTGAGGAGGAGGGTGCTACCTGCAGGGCACTGGGTCCGCAGGGCTCAGCCCCAGGCAGTGGCCTCGATTCCGGTCTAACATTAATTTACACAGAGTCAGCAGAAGCAAAGGAACAGTGAATTTTCTCAGGAAGTTTTTGTTTGTTTGTTTGTTTGTTTAAATTTTGCTATCAGATAATAAATACTAAAAAAGAAAGGTAATCCTTGGGAAAACTCTATAGCTATTTAGAACTGGCTATAAATGTTCTTTGAGCCTATATTTTCTTCTCAAGGCTGATTAAAAACAAAACTCAAATACCTACATCACTAGATATTATTTTAATTCTTCTGTTCTATTAAGAATAATACATACGAAGGAAAAATGAAAAACAATTTTAAAAGAAAAAATCTTAAAGCAAAAAGGAGAAATAAAACTCTAATATAAATTAAAAATAAAATTATTTTAAAAATTCAAAAAGATTAATACAGAATAGAAAGTATATATAACTTTTTTATTTAGAAGAGACTGTAGAGAAAAAAACATAACTAAAACACATCACTTTAAAATAACTATCGCAAAAGACTGTGAATATACACATTACAGGAAGTGAAACTATCAAAGCCTTTTTATGAGAAACCATGTGTGACTTTATAACTCATATTCTTTAGTGAAGATAACAAAGAAGGGCACTGCCTATTCTCCAATTAAGAACCACAATACACAGTTTCGAGTTTGTGAGAGCATATACAGGTTTCCTTACACCTAAGTCACAGGTCTCTTTTCCCTGACCAGATACCATCAGCCAGCCCCAGATCTGTAAACTAACCACTAAAAACCAAACTTTTGACTTCTTAATGAGAAAACACAGAAAGGTACATCCTTTCTCCTCTTTCATAAGAGCCTCTGAAATGACATTATCACAACAGCAGCATCTCATAACCTTTGGGCTATGTAAGTCAGTCCCAAAGCCCACAAAACTTTACCATCAGCATAAGTCTGGCTACCTCCCTCTTTCCAATCTTTTAAAGGATCCAGTAAAGGGAGAAAAATGAAGCTAGTTCAAACTCTTTTGCATGATACCACAAAAGCAACCAAACCACACTTCCACAGGAAATCTTATTTTTCAACCTCTACCAGCACCAGTAGCAGAACTATCAAGAAATACACTTTTTTTTTCTACAGGCATCATCTGCCTTAATTCTTGTCACTGAGTGAATGAAGAAATGCAATACCCAAATAGAGCTGCGGGTTATAACTTGAATAAAAATTAAGCCAATTTCTGACAAGGAGTCCATTTACCTCCTACCCTCAAACAGCGTGCTTTCTGAGAAACAGCTCCACCTCTCAAGAAATGACTACTGCTAGTCATGGCTGTGCTGACAATACAGATTAGTTTCCTCTTTCAATACTGTCATCATAAGTTTAAAAAAAAAAAAACAAAAACCCCACAGGTTTCACCAAATATATCGTTATTGTAAAGACATCTCCTTTTGGAAAGTTTTCTAGGTCAAACAGGGAGGAGGATTTGTATTCATTGTAACTGGTTACAATTCATCCTCAACAGGTTACACCCCGGCAAAGATTAAGAATCCTTAATTTATGGCTGGGCGCCACGGCTCACGCCTGTAATCTCAGCACTTTGTAGGAGCGAGACAGGTGGATCACCTGAGGTCAGGAGTTCAAGACCAGCCTGGCCAACGTGGTGAAATCCCATCTCTACTAAAAGTACAAAAACTAGCTGGGCGTGGTGGCAGGCGCCTGTAACCCCAGCTACTCAGGAGGTTGAAACAGGAGAATCGCTTGAACCTGGGAGGCAGAGGTTGCAGTGAGCAGAGATTAAGCTTCTGCACTCCAGCCCAGGCCACAAGAACGAAACGCTGCCTCAAAAAAAAAAAAAAAAAAAAAAAAAAAAATCCTCAATTTGCAAGTCAGGTAAGAAGACAACCAATTCTAATAGTACAGCGTGAACCAGTGACTTTCCCCCTTTAGTTGTTCCCATTCTCAACTAAGGGTAATCAGTGCGTTTTCAAATAGTGATGTCCAAGAACTCAAAGCATTTTCTAGATATGTCAACTCTCTTCCATTCTGCAGGTAAAATAGTTGAAGAACAAATATTATGCATTCTCTCTCATACATTGAGCAATGAGCCAAAAACAAAGCTGGCACGAAACACCAGGTCATCCTATACTCCCTCATATTAATGAAGAATACAAACCTTAGTACACATAGAAAATTAACATTTCAATTGTTTGTGCTGCAAAGAAAATTCTACTAGATGAAAGATTTCTAACTGACCACAAAACCAACCAGAACTACTGTCTAGAACCATTTGGTGTTTACAACATGTCAGGTTTGTGTGACACATGTCATTGGCTACCTCAGTCCTTACAGCTCTATGAAGTGGATATGAATATGAATCACACTCATCTCACTGTCACTCAGGGAAGTCAAGTCACCAGTGTAACACACTAGAGCATAAAAATGAAACCTACGTTTGCGCAATTTAAGAGATTACCTATTTCTCACATTCTGCATTCCATGTCTCCCTGATCCAACCAGTTGGTGCCTTTACCATCCTTTCCATACACCCTAACTTCTTGCTGACATCACTTTTCACAATGCTCTCCATTCAGGTGTGATTTCCATCTCCTTTCTCAAATAAACTCCACTTTCGAGTCGATGCAGTTCATGAGATATCTGCTGAATACTTTCAGCAATCATCACAATTTTTAGTCAATATATTTTAACTTACGGTAAGACAGTATTTGTTTGAAGCTTTTAAAAAGGAAAAAAAATTCTATTAAGCAGTGACTCTGAGCACTGATAAGTTATTGCATAAAACATCGTGGGAAGGAGCCTAAGCAGTTGCTGCCTGAATAGACCTAGTGAGATCAGGAGGAAAGAGAAATTCCAGAAGGTACATTGTAAACAGGAATGTAAGGGAATGGCGTAGTGTGCAGGACTGGCAAATTCAGAAACGCTGATGAGCTAAGTAGAGAGGTAGGTCCCCAAACACATTAAAGGCAGACCCTCAAGGGCATGTAGGCTGTGCTATAGGCACAGGTTCTCGACAAGGTCCCAATGAAGTTATTTAAAGGACTGATATAAATACATTTGATTTTCATGAAAATAACTCCCAGCAGCATGTAAGATGGACTGAACAAGGAGGAAGGCAAATTTATAGACTGAGAGTTTAATCAAGAGGTGATGAGGCCTGAATCAAGTAGTGGCAGTGGGAATGGAGAGTATTTCCAGGCAGTACCATACAGCCTTGCAATAAAGTACACATTGTTTAGGAAACATTTGGTAAGTTCAACCTTTTCCAAACAATAGTTTACTGTCCTTGAAATTGTTAGTCTCTCTCAACCCATCATGATTTCAAGATCTTAAACTTGACAAGGACAATGTCACTAATTAAATTCTGATTCCACAAATCTCCTAATTGAAAAAGTCCTCTTTAACCTGTCCCCAAGAGTCTGCAACAAAAAGAATACCCGAGAAGTGTCTTTACAAAATAGGTAAAATTCATTAATGTAGTTTGGAAAATGGACATTTTTCCTCCTTGGCAGCTTGTATAAAATAAGGCACACTAATCTTCACTTTAAATCTATCAGTATCTCACCATTTTCTTTGAAACTCAGAATCTCTGCTTCTAGGAGAGGTAAACGCTAAAAAAAAAAATTGTGGATAGAGAGACTTAGGGAAAAGGATTTTACTTTCTTTCTTTTCTTTTTCTTTTTTTGTTTTTGAGACAGTCTCGCTCTGTCACACAGGCTGGATGGAGTGCGGTGGTGCGATCTTGGCTTACTGCAGTCTCTGACTCCTGGGTTCAAGCAATTCTCCTGCCTCAGCCTTCCACGTGGCTGGGACTACAGACTCGTGCCACCATGCTTGGCTGATTTTTTTGTATTTTTAGTAGAGACAAGGTTTCACCATGTTGGCCAGGTTGGTTTCAAACTGCTGACCTCAAGTGATCCGTCTGCCTCAGCCTCCCAAAATGCTAGGATTATAGGCATGAGCAACCATGCCCGGCCAAGAATTTTACTTTCATCACATCCAAAGTCCCATGAGACACCACGCAAACAATGCGGACCAAATATCTATATTGCTGATACAGCAATAAACATAACTAAGTAAAGTATATGAGTAATAAATGCTACGACAAAAGGTAGAGTAATGGGATTCAGCCCCGGGGAGAGGGGCAGGTTACAATTCTAAACAGTGTGGTTAGGGTGGGTCTTGTGACTGCCCACCCAGGGTGGGTCATATGTAAGCACAGACGTGGAAGGGGTCAGTCTCGTCAGTCTTAAGGATATTGTAGAGCAGCGTTCCAACCAGAGAGAACGGCGAATGCCTTAAGTTGGTACATACCTAACATGTCAGAGGGGCATGACGAATGTGGCTTGAGCCATCGGGACAAAAGGGAGAGGAGCAGTCTGCAGTTTAGGTTCGGAGCATCGAGAAATCTTGTACTGATTCATTTCTCTCACTTCCTAAATTTGACTATCAGGGGAAAAGGGCTGCAACTTTCCATTTTCTCAGAGTGCCTACCTAGTAGAATGTCATAACAATTTAAGTCAGCAAGTATTCAAACACTGTTTATATGATGAATTTCAGAATATTTTCACATATTCAAATTGCTAAACCTGCTAAAATTTTGTCAGAATGACAAATCACTATCAATCCATTCTGAAACGTAAGCAGGAAATAAAATGGCGTTAACTGACTTTCTTAAGCGTAAACTAATTCAGCAAAAAGGAAAAGCGCAGAAGCCTCCAATACAGGTATCTGAAATTTTGTGGTGCAGATGAAAAACATGGGTGAGGGGAGGTTTGAGGGATCTAAAGATGTGGATTCTGATCTCTGCTTTGGTTCTACCAACCTACATGATTTCAGACAAAGCCATGATTTCCCAGAAGAGGGTGACTACTACTTGAGAAACATTATCAGCATCCCAGACACTGACAGTCCCGTGATAAGGAGTGTTCTGGGGTCTGTTTTCTTGTCTGTCAAAATCAGTGGCTCGATGGGACCAGTTCTTCTTGATTATTTTCACTGACAGATCCTCTTTAATACCTTAAGAGGGTAATAAAGTATAAAATTCCTTGGTAATTCCTATTTTACCTTAAAAATTTACAGCAATTTCAAAATTCTACTTGATCATATACCTGCATTTTAATCTACAAACAACCACACCCTCGCCCCAATCCTGAGTACAGCTGACCGTCCTGGACTCTAGCACTCTCCCTGTACACTTCCGCAGCTCCCTCCGCCCAGCGTAAGTGCTCTAGGGCAGACCACCCCACCCAAGGTACTGTGGGTGGGGTGTAAGAGGGGTCTCTTAGGGCAAGATTCTGATCAGCTTCACTGGCAGAGGGCAGCAGTGGCACCCAGACCTGGCCAGTAGCAGCCTTCTTACCAGAGTTAAGCTCTTTGCAGCCAGGAACACTGTCGGGTTCACCACAGAGTCCCACTTCTAGCAATGCACTGCCCAGGCCCCCAGTTCCAGAAAGCCATCAAATTCAGATGCGTGAAAAGACACTGCTACAATCCGCAGACCTTATTCTGATTTCTCCAGTTCTATAGGCACTCATTTGCGTGTGTACAGTTCTATGCCATTTTACCACAAACGAATTTGATGATCACAAGACATACCGATTCCATCAGCACAAAGGTCCTGTGTGCCCCTTGCCAGGTACACTCTTCTCCATTCCACCCCTAATCACTAATCTGCTTTCCCTCTCAAGAATTCTCATCATTTCAAGAATGTTATATGCATGGAATCATATACTATGTCATCATTGGGGACTAGATTGTTTTCACCTGGCATGAGTCCTCTGCGAGCTATTCATGTTGTTATATCAAGTTTCTTCCTTTGTATTGCTGAGTAGTATTGTGTGGGTTTTTTTTGTTTTTTTTTTGTTTTTGAGACAGAGTTTCACTCATGTTACCCAGACTGGAGTGCAATGGAGCAATCGCAGCTCACCGCAACCTCCGCCTCCTGGGTTCAGGCAATTCTCCTGCCTCAGCATCCTGAGTAGCTGGGATTACAGGCACAGACCACCATGCCCAGCTACTTTTTCTATTTTTAGTAGAGACGGGGTTTCACCATGTTGACCAGGATGGTCTCGATCTCTTGACCTTGTGATCCACCCGCCTCGGCCTCCCAGAGTGCTGGGATTACAGGCTTGAGCCACCGCGCCCGGCCTATTGTGTGGTTTTAATGTACCATAGTTAACCACTTGAAGGACATGTGGGTTGTTTCAAATCTGGAGCTACCACAAATAAAGCTATTGTGAATATTCATGCACACACTTTTGTGTGGACATATGACTGCATTTCTCTGGGATAAATGATCAGGAGTGCAAGTGCTGGGTAATGTCAGCTAAGTATACATTCCACTTTTTAAGAAACTGCTGAAACTGAAATCTTCCAGAGTGGCTGTACTACTTTACATCCCCACCAGCAGTACATGAGATCCAGCTTCTCTGCATTTTTAGGGTATTGTGATCTCTTTACTTGAGCTGTTTTAGTAGGTGTCTAGTGACATCCCACAACCATGATTTTAATTTGCATTTTCCTAATGGCTAATGAAGTTTTTTATATGTTCATATGCTTATCTGCCATCTGTGTCATATGTTTTGCCCATTTCCTAACTGAAGTTTCTGTTTCTTTTTACTGTTACATTTTGAGAGCTCTATATATAGTCCAGATCTACATTCTTGGTCTGATACATGGCTGACATTTTCTCCCAGTCTGTACTCATCTTTTCATCCTCTTAACAGAGTGTTTTCAGGAGCAAAAGTTTTTTATTTTGATTTAGTATAATTTATTGATATTTTAAATGAATTGTGCTCTTGATGTCATAGCTAAGAACTCTTCAGCTGGGCGCGGTGGCTCACACCTGTAATCCTAGCACTTTGGGAGTCTGGGGCAGGCGGATCACAAGGTCAGGAGACCGAGACCATCCTGGCCAACATGGTGAAACCTATCTCTAGTAAAAATACAAAAATTAGCTGGGTGTGGTGGCGCCTGCCTGTAATACCAGCTGCTTCGGAGGCTGAGGCACAAGAATTGCTTGAACCCAGGAAGCGGAGGTTGCAGTGAGCTGAGATTGTGCCACTGCACTCCAGCCTGGTGACAGAGCGAGAATCCATCTCAAAAAAATAAAATAAAAAAGAACTGGTGGCCAAATAGGAACAGCTCTGGAGTGCAGAGAACAACACAGTGGGTAAGTGATCACCGCATTTCCAAATGAGTTTTTACTGCCCACACAGGAGATTTCTGGGCTGAGAAGTATCACAAGTTTTCAGCACACCTGTTTCAGCCAGTACTGCGGGTCTCCGCACAAAAACTCGCACAAATCCGGGCAGCGGTTTCAACAGGTGCCTGGAACACCTGGGATACAGAGCTGCCTGTTCAACTGAAAAAAACGGGGCTGAAACAGGGAGCCAGGTGATCTGGTTGAGCGGTTGCCACCCCCCGCAAACAGCAGCAATCTAAAACACTCTGGATTGAGACTTTCGCAACAAGCACAGCTGGACCCGGGACAGTCCAACTCTGTGGGGGGAAGGGCATCAGCCATTACCAAGGCAGTCCATCACTACCAAAGCAGTCTGTCATTACAGAGGCAATCCATCTTTACTCAGGCACTACACCATTAACAAGGCAGTCTACCATGACTAAGGCAGTCCGCCATTACTGAGGCAGACCACAATTATCAAGACAGTTCTAACAGGAAGTTCACATAGCATCTGGGCAGAGACCACAGTAGCTCAGTAACGCCCCTGCTGGCAGACTGTGGCTAGACTACCACCTTGCTGGGCAGGGCATCTCTGAAAAAAGGCAGCAGCATGTCAGGAACTTATAAATAAAGCTCTACCTTCCCCGGACAGAGCAACGGGAAAAAAGGCAGTTAGGAGTTCCGCTGCAGCAGAATTAAACGTACCTGCTCAGAGGCTCTGAATGGAACAACGGAATCCCAGCTCAGCACTTGAGCTCCATAAGGGATAGACTGTCTCCTCAAGCAGCTCCCTAACCCCTGTATATCCAAAGAAACACCTCATAAAGGAGAGCTTAGGCTGAAATCTGGCAGGTACCCTTCTGGGACAAAGATAACAGAAGAAGAAACTGGCAGCAACCCTTACTTGTTCTTCAGCCCACAGGGGTGATCCCCAGGCAATCAGGGTCTGGAGTGGACTTCCAGCAGTCCTACAGCAGAGGGGCCTGACGGTTAGAAGGAAAACTAAAAAAGAGAGAAATAACTTCATCATCAACAAAAAGGACATCCACTCAGAGACCCCATCCAAAAGTCACCAACTACAAAGACCACAGGTAGATAAATCCACAAAGATGGGAAGAAACCAGCGCAAAAAGGATAAAAACACAAAAAACCAGAATGCCTCTTCCCCTCCAAGGGATCACAACTCCTCACCAGCAAGGCAACAAAGCTGGATGGAAAATGAGTCTGATGAATTGAAAGAAACAGGCTTCAGAAGGTTGGTATAACAAACTTCTCTGAGCTAAAAGAACATGTCCTAACCCAATGCAAAGAAACTAAGAACCTTGAAAAAAGGTTAGATGAAATGCTAATGGGAATAAACAGCTTAGAGAAGAATATAAATGACCTGATGTAGCTGAAAAACACACAAGAGAACTTGGCAAAGCATACACAAGTTTCAATAGCCGAATCAACCCAGCAGAAGAAAGGATATCAGTGATTGAAGATCAACTCAATCAAATAAAACAAGAATGCAAGATTAGAGAAAAACAGGTGAAAAGAAATGAATGAAGCCTCCAAGAAATATGGGATTATATGAAAAGACATAATCTACATTTGATAGGTGTACCTGAATGTGACAGAGAGAATGAACCCAAGCTGGAAAACACTCTTCAGGATATTAAACAGGAGAACATCCCCAACCTAGCAAGGCAGGCCAACATTCAAGTCCAGGAAATACAGAGACCACCACAATGGCATTCCTCAAGAACAGCAACCACAAAGAACATAATCATCAGATTCGCCAAGGTTGAAATGAAGGAAAAAATGCTAAGGGCATCCAGAGAGAAAGGTTGGGCTACTCACAAACAGAAGCCCATCAGACTCAGAGCAGATCTCTTGGCAGAAACCGTACAAGTCGGAAGACAGTAGGGGCCAATATTCAACATCTTTAAAGAAAAGAACTTTCAACCTAGAATTTCAAATCCAGCCAAACTAAGCTTCACAAGCAAAGGAGAAATAAAATCCTTTACAAACAAGCAATTGCTGAGAGATTTTGTCACCACCAAGCCTGCCTTACAAGAGCTCCTGAAAGAAGCACTAAACATAGAAAGGAACAACCAGTACCAGCCACTCAAAAAATGTACCAAATGGTAAAGGGCAACTACACAATGAAGAAACTATGCCAACTCAGGCAAAACAACCAGCTAGCATCAAAATGGCAGGATCAAGTTCACACATAACTATATCAACCATAGTGTAAATGGGCTAAATGCCCAATCAAAAGATACAGACTAGCAAATTGGATAAAAAGCCAAAACTCATCAGGGTGCCGTATTCAGGAAACCCATCTCACATGCAAGGACACAACAGGCTCAAAATAAAGGGATGGAGGAAGATTTATCAAGCAAATGGAGAGCAAAGAAAAAGCAGGAGTTGCAATCCTAGTCTCTGATAACATAGACTTTGAACCAACAAAGATCAAAATGGACAAAGAAGGGCATGGCATAATGGTAAAAGGATCAAAGCAACAAGAAGAGCTAACTATCCTAAATATATACACACCCAATACAGGAGCACCCAGATACACAAAGCAAGTTCTTATGACCTACAAAGAGACTTAATCTCCCACAAAATAATAGTGGGAGACTTCAACAATCCACTGTCAATATTAGACAGATCAACGAGCCAGAAAATTAACAAGGACATACAGGACTTGAATTCAGATCTGGACCAAGCAAACCTAACACATCTACAGAACTCTCCACCCCAAATCCACAGCATATATATTCTTCTGAGCACCACATCGCACCTACTCTAAAACTGACCACATGATTGGAAGTAAATCACTCCTCAGTAAATGCAAAAGAACAGAAACCATAATAAACAGTCTCTCAGACCACAGTGCAATCAAATTGGAAATCAGGATTAAGAAACTAACTCAGAACTGCACAACCTCATGGAAACTGAACAAATGGCTCTTGAATGTTGACTGGATAAACAATGAAATGAAGGCAGAGATAAAGATGTTCTTCGAAACCAACGAGAACGAACACACAATGTACCAGAATCTCTGGGATACATTTAAAGCAGTGTCTACAGAAAAAATTGTAGTAACAAATGTCCACATGAGAAGCAAGGAAAGATCTAAAATATACACCTTATCATCAAAATTAAAAGAGCTAGAGGAGCAAAACCAAAAAAACTCAAAAGCTAGCAGCAGACAAGAAATAACTAAGATCAGAGCAGAACTGAAGGAGATAGAGACAGAACCCTTCAAAAAAAATCAATAAATCCAGGAGCTGGTTTTTTGAAAAGATCAGCAAAATAGGCCGCTAGCCAGATTAATAAAAAAGAAAAGAGAGAAGAATCAAATAGATGCAATAAAAAATATTAAAGGGGCTATCACCACCTATTCCACAGAAATACAAACTACCATCACAGATTACCACAAACAATTCTATGCACATAAACCAGTAAACCTGGAAGAAATGGATAAATTCCTGGACACTTGCACCCACCCAAGTCTAAACCAGGAAGAAGTTGAAATCCTGAATGGACAAATAAAAAGGGCTGAAGTTGAGGCAACAATTAATAGCTTAACAACCAAAAAATCCCAGGTCCATATGGGTTCACAGTCGAATTCTACCAGACATACAAAGAGGAGCTGGTACCATTCCTTCTGAAACTATTCCAAACAATACAAAAAGAGGGAATCCTTCACAAATCATGTTATGAGACCAACATCATCCTGATACCAAAACCCGGCAGAGACTCAACAAGAAAAGAAAATTTTAGGCCAATATCCATGATGAACATAGATGCAAAAATCTTCAATAAAATACTGGCAAACCGATTGCAACAGGATGTCAAAAAGATTATCCATCATGATCAAGCAGGCTTCATCCCAGGGATGCAAGACTGGTTCAACATATGCAAGTCTATAAACGTAATCCACCACGTAAACAGAACCAAAGACAAAAAACCACATGATCATCTCAATAGATGCAGAGAAGGCCTTCAACAAAAGTCAACAGCCCTTTATGCTAAAAACTCTCAATAAACTAGGTATCAGTGGAACATATCTCAAAATAACAAAAGCTATTTACAACAAACCCACAGCCAATATCATACTGAATGGGCAAAAACTGGAAGCATTCCTTTGAAATCTGGCTCTAGATAAGGATGCCCTCTCTCACCACTCCTATTCAAATAACATTGGAAGTTATAGCCAGAGCAATCAGGCAAGAAAAAGAAATAAAGGGTATTCAATTAGAAAAGGAAGAAGTCAAATTGTCCCTATTTGCAGATGACATGATTGTGTATTTATTCTTTTTCTTTATTTTTATTTATTTATTTTTATTATTCTTCCTAACATATTCTATTGCACGATTGTATATTTATTTAGAAGACTCCATCATCTCGGCCCAAAATCTCCTTAAACTAATAAGCAACTTCAGCAAAGTCTCAGGATACAATATCAATGTCCAGAAATCACAGCATTCCTATACACCAATAACAGACTAAAAGAGAACCAAATCAAGAGTGAACTCCCATTTACAATTGCTACAAAGAGAATAAAATACCTAGGAATACAACTAACAAAGGATGTAAAAGAACTCTTCAAGGAGAACTACAAACTGCTGCTCAAGGAAATAAGAGAGGACACAAACAGACGGAAAAACATTCCATGCTGATGGTTAGGAAGAATGAATACTGTGAAAATGGCTATATTGTCCAAAGTAATTTACCGATTCAATGCTATCCCCATCAAGCTACCTATAACCCTCTTCACAGAACTGGAAAAACCCACCTTAAACTTCTTATGGAACCAAAAGAGAGCCTACATAGCCAAGACAATCCTAAGCAAAAAGAACAAAGATGGAGGCATCACGCTACCTGACTTCAAACTATACCACAAGGCTACAGTAATCAAAACAGCATGACACTGGTACCAAAACAGAGATATAGACCAATGGAATAGAACAGAGGCCTTGGAAGCAACACCACACATCTACAACCATCGGATCTTTGACAAACCTGACAAAAACAAGAAACAGGGAAAGGATTCCCTGTTTAATAAACGGTGTTGGGATAACTGGCTAGCCATGTGCAGAAAGCAGAAACTGGACCCCTTCCTGACACCTTACACTAAAATTAACTCCAGGTGGATTAAAGACTTAAACATAACACCTAACACCATAAAATCCCTAGAAGAAAACCTAGGCAAAACCATTAAGGACATAGGTATAGGCAAGGACTTCATGACTAAAACAACAAAAGCACTGGCAACAAAATCCAAAATAGACAAATGGGACCTAATTAAACTCCAGAGCTTCTGTACAGCAAAAGAAACAATCATTAGAGTGAATGGGCAACCAACAGAATGGGAAAAAGTTTTTGCAACCTACGCATCTGACAAAGGGCTGATATCCAGAATCTACAAAGAACTAAAACAGATTTACAAGAAAGAAACAAACCCATTTAAAAGTGGGCAAAGGAATTGAACAGACACTTTTCAAAAGAAGAAATATATGAGGCCAACAAACATGAAAAAATGCTCATCATCACTGGTCATTAGAGAAATGCAAATCAAAACCACATTGAGATACCATCTCACACCAGTTAGAATGGCAATCTTTAACAAGCAATGGGGAAAGAATTCCCACTTTAATAAATGGTGTTGGGAAAACTGGCTAGGCATGTGCAGAAAACAGAAACTGGACTCCTTCCTGACACCTTACAGTAAAATTAACTCCAGATGGATTAAAGACTTAAACATAAGATCTAATACCATAAAAACCCTAGAAGAAATTCTAGGCAAAACCATTCAGGACAAAGGCATAGGCAACAACTTCATGACTAAAATACCAAAAGCACTGGCAACAAAAGCCAAAATAGACAAATGGGACCTAATTAAACTCCACAGCTTCTGCACAGCAAAAGAAACAGTCATTAGAGTGAATCGGCAACCAACAGAGTGAGAAAAAATTTTTGCAATCTACCCATCTGACAAAGGGCTAATATCCAGAATCTACAAAGAACTGAAACAGATTTACAAGAAAAAAGCAAACAAGCCCATTCAAAGTGGGCGAAGGATATGAACAGACACTTTACAAAAGAAGACACAGGTGAGGCCAACATATGCAAAAATGCTCATCATCACTGGTCATTAGAAAAATGCAAATCAAAACTACATTGAGATACCATCTCACGCCAGTTAGAATGGCAAGCATTAAAAAATCTAGAGACAGGCCGGGCGCGGTGGCTCACGCCTGTAATCCCAGCACTTTGGGAGGCCAAGGCGGGTGGATCACGAGGTCAAGAGATCGAGACCATCCTGGTCAACACGGTGAAAC
>NW_016107557.1:1510906-1519302 GCF_001604975.1 Cebus imitator | reverse complement strand
TTGTAGAAAACAGCATGGCAATTCCTCAAGGACCTAGAAATAGAAATTCCATTTGACCCAGCAATCCCATTACTGGGTATATATCCAAAGGACTATAAATCATTCCATTGTAAGGACACATGCACACATATGTTCACTACAGCGCTGTTTACAATAGCAAAGACTTGGAACCAACCCAAATGCCCATTGATGACAGACTGGACAGGGAAAATGTGGCACATATACACCATGGAATAATATGCAGCCATAAAAAAAAGATGAGTTCGTGTCCTTTGTAAGGACACTGATGAACCTAGAAACCATCATTCTCAGCAAACTGACACACGAACAGAAAATCAAACACTGCATCTTCTCACTCATAGGCGGGTGTTGAACAATGAGAACACATGGACACAGGGAGTGGAGCATCACACACTGGGGTCTGTGAGGGGGAACTAGGGGGTGGCAGCGGGGAGTGGGGAGATGGGGAGGGATAACATGGGGAGAAATGCCAGATATAGGTGATGGGGAAGAAGGCAGCAAACCACACTGCCATGTGTGTACCTATGCAACAATCATACATGTTCTTCACATGTACCCCAAAACCTAAAATGCAGTAAAATATATATATATATATATATATATATATATATATATATACACATACATATATGAAAAGAAAAAAAAAATGTGGAGACAACAGATGCTGGAGAGGATGTGGAGAAATAGGAACACTTTTACACTGTTGGTGGGAGTATAAATTAGTTCAACCATTGTGGAAAACAATGTGGTGATTCCTCAAGGACCTAGAAAAAGAAATTCCATTTGTCCTAGCAATCCCATTACTGGGTATATATCCAAAGGATTATAAATTGTTTTATTATAAAGACACATGCACATGTATGTTCACTGCGGCACTGTTTACAACAGCAAAGACCTGGAACCAACCCAAATGCCCATCAATGATAGATTGGACAAGGAAAATGTGGCACATATACACCATGTAATACTATGCAGCCATAAAAAATGATGAGTTCGTGTCCTTTGTAGGGCCATGGATGAATCTGGAAAGCATCATTCTCAGCAAACTGACACAAGAACTGAAAATCAAACACCCCATGTTCTCACTCATAGGTGGGTGTTGAACAATGAGAACACATGGACACAGGGAGGGGAACATCACACACTGGGGTCTGTTAGGGGAGGCTAGGGTAGGGGCAGTAAGGGGTAGGGAGGTTGGGGAGGAATAACAGGGAGAGAAATGCCAGATATAGGTGACAGGGGGACAGAGGCAGCAAACCACATTGCCAAGTATGTACCTATGCAACAATCCTGCACGATCTTCACATGTACCCCAGAATCTAAAGTACAATAAAAATATATATATAAGTAAATAAAAATAAAAATAAAAAAGAACTCTTCATGTAGCTTTACATCCTGAATTTTCTCCCCTTTTCTTCTAAAAGCTTTTACATTTATCATCCATCTATGATCTATCTTCAGTTAACTTTTCTGTGTAAGGTGTGAGATATCTTTTTAAATTGCTTTACATCTTGTCAAAAATCAGTTCACCATACTTTTACAAGTCTATTTCTGGATTCTGTTCTACTGACTTATGTATCTATCCCTCTGCCACTATCACTGTCTTTATTACTGCAGTTATGCATTAAGTTTTAAAATTAGGTAAAGTAGGCTAGGCACAGTGGCTCACACTTGTAATTCCAGCACTTTGGGAGGCCGAGGCGGGTGGATCACCTGAGGTCAGGAGTTCCAGACAAGCCTGGCCAACATCATGAAACACTGTTTCTACTAAAGATATAAAAGTTAGCTGGGCATGGTGGTGGGTGCTTGTAATCCCAGCTACTCAGGAGGCTGAGGCAGGAGAATGGCTTGAACCCAGGAGACAGAGGTTGCAGTGAGATGAAATTGTGCCATTGCACTCTAGCCTGGGCGACAAGAGCAGGACTCCATATTAAAAAAAATAAAACAAAATAAATATTAGGTAGAGTGATTCTTCTACTTTTTCAAGACAGTTTTAGCCATTTTATTTTAGTTCTTTTGCCTTTTCACATAAATTTTAGAATAACCTTATTTATATCTACAAAAAAACCTTCCTGAAATTCTTACAGAAATTATGTTAGATCTTTAGAACAATTTGGAGAGAACTGACCCTATGAGTCACTATAGATCTACAGGACAATCTGGAGAGGACTAGCTGACTATGCTGAGTCTTCCAATCCATGAACATGGTAGGCCTTTTTCATTTATTTAGTTCACCTTCTGTTTTCTTTTATCAGTGTTTGGTGTTTTCAACATACAGGTCCTATACATGTTTTGTTAAGATTTATTCCAATATATTCCATTTTCTTAGAGCAACTATAAACAACAATGTCTTTTTAATCTTGGTTTCCACGCGTTCATTGCTAATATAGAGGAATGCAATTGGCTTCTGTATGCTGACCCTGTATCCCACAACCTGGTTTAACTTACTTACTAGTTCTAGGACATTGTTGGGTAGATTCTTTGGGATCTTCTACATGTCATCTGCAATAAGGACATTTTTATTTCTTCCCTTCCAACCCCTATGCATTTTCTTTCTTTGACTTCATGTATTGGCTAGGATTCAGTACCCCAAGTTTATATATATATTTAATTTGTATTTTGAAATAATTTTAAAACTTACAGAAAAATTCCAAGTAAAGTACAAAGAATTTTCTTTCTAAGTCATGACAGCAAGCTGCAAACATACCTGATTATTCCTATTTTTTTAATCTTCTACAATGACATAATTCTACTCACCCACAGTATAGCCATCAAAATTATAAAATTAACAGTGATACTTTAGTAACCCAGATCCCATTCAAGTTCCACCAACTGTCCCAATAATGTCCTTTTGCTTAAAGGACCAGGAAAGAACATGTCCTTTTGCTTAAAGGACATTATTGGGACATGTTCTTTCCTGGTCTTTTTTAACCTTTTGAAAACTGTATGTCAGTTGTTTTATAGTGTTCCTCCATTTCAGTTATCAGATATCTATCTCCCCATGGATGGGTTCAGTTGTGTATTTTTGGCATGTTCATCTCAGAGCAATTCTATGTGCTCACTGCATTTTATCCGGTAGTTCAGGATTCTGATGTGATATGTCTTATTACTGGTCATGATCACATATTTAAGGCTGGTGTTGACCAGACTCCTCCAGTATACAGTTACTATTCCCCTTCTTATATTTAATAAGTATTTTATAAAGGGATACTTCAAGATTATGTAAATAACTTGTTCTTCACCAAATTTTCACCCGCCAAGTTTAGCAACCATTTCATTATTAGTTGGCAATCTATACAAAGGTAGAACTTTCCCTGTCCCTCATTTATGTATTCATTTGTTTCTTTACATTGAAACAGGCGTATTAATTCCTATTTTATTCAATAGGTTGTAATCATTATTTATTTTCATGTTCAGATTATCCCAGATTTGGCCAGTGGACTCAAGTTGGCTTCTACATCCTTCTAATATGCCTTTATCGTTTTTTGAGCATGTCTTTATGTTCCGTCACTACAAGACATTCCAGGCTATTCTTACACTTTCCCTGTCACAGACCTGGAACCAGCAATTTCACCAAAGCTCTATTTTTCTCCTAGTGGAGAATGAAATTTAGATATAAAAAGCTAAGCATGCCCAATGCTAATTAGGTATTACAGCTCTCAAAACTTCTCAGTGGACAGGACTAAGAAATATGTATATACAGACATACCTATGTTCCTATCTATATGTGTATCTATACGCACTGAAAACCATGCATTCATACCTAGATACACCAATGCTAACCCAACATCACAAGCTTCTTCAAGGACACTACCACCTTTAGTTACATGCCTTCCACATGTGGGCCCAACCTCAAGTGCTTTTAGATTTAATTATTCAGGGAGAGAGAGGAAGTAGCTTAATGATATCTTTAATACCCCCTTTACTAACCTACTATTCAGAGATATAACAAAGCTATGTACAAAATTTTTGTTATTAGTCAAAAAAGAAAGCTGTACCTGTTAAGGAATTAACATTGTAATAGGACAGAAAGGTGAATGAAGGAAGAAGATGAGAAAGAGATGAACAGGGGGCAAGAAATGAAGCATACAAGAAATAGATCAAAGTGATCTAATGCAACCCTCTATAATTCATTCACAAATATTCTCTAGAAGATCTGACAGTGGGAAATTCACCCTCTGCATGAATACCTCCAGTAAAAAGCGTACTAGTTCAGAGGGTTCATTTGTAGGTTTTAAAACAGCTCTTAAGAGTTAATGTTAACCTGAAATTCGCCAATGCTATTATTTGCTCATGAACCCTAGTTCTATATTTTGGCCTTAAAACAGAATAAAGAACTCCTTTTTCCAGGTAAAAGTTCAGGTATCTGAAGTCAGCTATCATGCTGCCCTCTTTAGTTTTTCTCTTTCCCTGTCTAATCAATGCTAGCTTTTTCACTAAGAGTCTGGTTCTTCTTCCTTGGAACCACTCCAGTGCATCAATGGCCTGTAGTACAATGGTGAAATCTCAGCTCATTGCCACTTCCGCCTCCCAGGTTTAAGCAATTCTCCTGCCTCAGCCACCCAAGTAGATGGATTGCAGGTGCCAGCTACCATGCCTGGCTAATTTTGTATTTTTAGTAGAGACAGGGTTTTACCATACTGGCCAGGCTGGCCTTGAACTCCTGGCCTCAGGTAACCCACTCACCTTGGTCTCCCAAAGTGCTAGGATTACAGCTATGAGCCATGTCACCCAGTCAAAATTGATTTTTTTTTAATTGAAAATAAAGACTCTAACACTGAGTGAGAAAATCTTTAAGTAAAAAAAGCTGTCAACAATGGATTTTGAGAAGGTAAAGCACTATACTGACATCTAGTCTTTATTTTCAAACTTCAATGGGATAAGAAAAAAATGTTAGCAAATATTTATGTGACAGTTACCATAAAATTTAAGTTAAATCTATACTTATTAGTATTATTATTATGGAACTACTAAGTTTTTATCTAAACCTGCTATTAGAAAGATGACAAGCACTTTTTTGTAAATACAGTAGTTTCTTTCAGTAATATAAAGGTCTATCGTCTTATAATTCTGAGACTATCAAAATGTTTCTTAATAATTCTTTGACTTGTCTCCACATTTCTGGGGGGTTATCTATGAAGAAATTCATATCATCCATAATTGTGATGGCTTTAAAATACATCCACAACTCACTGACAATTTCTTCCATCAAACTAATAAGAGTATCCTTGAATATGCATAGCCTTAGTGAGTCACTTCTCACAAACAGAATACTGTGGGAGTTATTTGTGACTTCTAAGGCTAAGTCACAAAAGGCAATAAAGTTTGTGCCTTGCTCTCTAAGAATGCTCACTCTTGAAACCCAGCTGCCTTGTGATTAAGTCCAGGTCTCACAGAGATGCCTTGTGTAGGTGTTCCTGATGACAGCCCAGTCGAGGTCACAGTCAACAAGAGTAAAGAAGTTGCTTCTCCAAGGTGACTCCAGCCCCAGCCACCATTTGAACTGCAACTACACAAAAGACCTTGAGTAAGAATCACCTATCTAGGGTCAGTCAACCCCTAGATTTGTGAACATAATAAATGCTTCCTATTGTTTTAAGCTACTGTTTTGGGGTGGTTTGTTACACAGCAACAGATAAAACTTTTATTCCTTTTACTGGACCTTCCAGGCTTGGCTATGAAAGTTCTATACTGTCTTCATAAACAGATTACAAGACAGTTTAATTTCTTTCTTTCTAATCCTTATGCCTTTTATTTCTTATCTTGTTTACTGTACCAACTAGGACCTAGAGTATAATGTTAAGTAGAAGTGGTAAGAGTGAACATCCTTATCTTATTCCTCATTTTTTAAAAACAATGCTTTTATCATGTTATCATTATGAGTGATGTTGTTGCAGTTTTCTCTTAGAAATCTTAGAAGTTCCCTTCTGTTTCTAGCTTGTTATGTGTCATTTTTAATCATGAGCAAGAACTGACTTTAAATAATCTTTCTACACTTATTGAGATAAGCATATGGCTCTTTCTCCTTTACTTTGTTACTGTGGTGAATTATAAGATATTCTAATGTTAGCTACACTTATATTCCTGAAATAAACTTACTGTGAACGTGATGTATTATCTTGTTAATACACTGCTGTATTCAGTTTGCTAATCTTTTGTTAGGATTTTTACATCTATATTCATTTGCATTCATTTGCATTATTATAAAACACACCTATAAAACCAATTGGCCCAGTGTTTTCTTTGTGGGTTTTTGTTTATTAATGTCTTCAATTGTTAAGAGGACTCTTCAGACTCTACTTCTGCTTGAATCAGTTTTGGTTAAGTTATATTTCTCTAGGAGTCTGTTCCATTTCTTCTAAATGATCATATTTATTGCCATAAAATTGTTGGTACTATTCAATTCATGTTTTAACAATAATAATTATTATTTTTATTAAAATAAAAACACTGGTGCTTAGGCTAGAGTGAAGTGGTGCCACCTTGACTCACTACAACCTCCGCCTCCCAAGTTCAAGTGATTCTCCTTCCTCAACCTCCTGAGTGGCTGGAATTACAGGCAGAAGTCACCACACCTGGCTAATTTTTGTACTTCTAGTAGAAACGGGGTTTCACCATGTTGGTCAGGCTGGTCACAAACTCCCACCTCAGCCTCCGAAAGTGCTGGGATTACAGGTATGAGCCACCATGCCCAACCTTAATTCTTTCTACGCCTGCATTTATGTGCCCACACTTTCTCCTGATATTGTTTATATGCGCCTTCCCTCTTTCTTGTTTGATTGTTCGTGCTCAATCTTGACAGAGTTAATCAGTCTTACCGAGGAACTAACATTTAGTTTGGTTGGTCCCTTGTGCTGTAACCGTGATTTCTATTTCTGCTGTTTTGTTGTTCTTACTTCCTTTCTGCTTTTTTGTGTTTATTCTCTTTTTTACTGTAAATTAGGTTAGACAGCACATTAATTTTAACTTTCATTTTAAAATACTGGGAGGGGGAAGATGGCTCATGCCTGTACCTAGCACTTTGGGAAGCTGCGAGGCAGGGGGATCACTTGAGGTCAGGAGTTCGAGACCAGCCTGGCCAACATGGAGAAACACTGTCTCTACTAAAAGATACAAAAATTAACCAGGCCTGGTGGCACACTCCTGTAATCCCAGCTACTCGAGACAGGTGAGGCAGGAGAACTGCACGAACTTGAGAGGCTGCAGTGAGCTGAGATCACGCCACTGCATTCCAACTTGGGCATCAGAACAAGACTCTATCTAAAAATAATAATAATAAATAAAATGTAAGTATTTAAGACAATATATTTTCTTTGCAATACTGTTTTGGCTGCTTTACAAAAGTTTTGATAAGCAGTATTTTACACCTTGTTTATTATTTTTAAGTTTCCATTATAATTTTGTCTTGACCCATGATTTAGAAATGCTAAAATTTTCAAATTTATGGAAATGTTTATCTTTTTATTAATAACCTATATGTTAATTGCATTAAGATAAAAAAATTGGAAAAAAAAAAAAAGATAAAAAAATTATGGGCTATAAGATAGGAATTCTTAAATTTTAAGATTTACTTGACAGCCTAGTCAGTGATCTTTTACAAAGTCCATGCAAGTCCTAGAAAAACGTGCATTTTCTAATTGCTGGATATAGGATTCTATATATTTTTCTTCTTATATTAAGGTTAATAGTATTATACAATTCTATTTCTTTACAAATATGTTATTAAGAAGACTATGAACATGGATTTGTCAATTTCTCCCCACAATTCTATTCATTTTTGCTTAACATATCTTGGGGCTACTTTATTAGCTGCATACAAATCTCAGAGCTGATAATGACATTTGCATTCAAAGTAGTTATGCCACTTGCTGAGATCCTGGGGGGAGCGTGCAGGAAGCATACAGGTTTTCCCTGGCTTCTTGCCCCTCCAGTAACTCATTTAAACAGTTTGTTTATTTGAGAATCTTTTTGTTTTGTAGCAGCAACAAACCATGGACTATGTAACCTGACACACTAAAGAATCACGCGTCTGTTAATTTCCTTTAAAATCTGACTGTTTCACATGGATGAATCTTGAGGACAGTATGTCAAATGAAATAAACAGTCACAGAAAGACAAATACTGCATGATTACACACATATCAGTGTCTAAAGTAATCAAACTCATAGAAACAGAAATTAGAATGTTGGTTGCCAGGGGCTGGGGGAATAGGAAAATAGGGAGCTGTGCAATGGATTGAGAGTTTCAGTCAAGCAAGATGGAAAAGTTACAGAAATCTATTTATAACAATGTACATATAGTTAACAATACTGTTAATACACACCTAAAAGAAATTTATGCCATAGGTTTTTACACACACACACACACACCCACAC
>NW_016107557.1:1508486-1510701 GCF_001604975.1 Cebus imitator | reverse complement strand
GAGAGAGAGAGAGAGAGAGAGAGAGGGAGGCAGGCTGTTTCTGGCCAGTGAAAAGACATGACATTTAACTCAATTGCTGGCACTCCCTTTTAGACCAAATAGTAAACTGGGATTTCTACCTGTACTGCAAATATGAAGATTTCAAAATTTGGCAGTAGTCTCTAACAGTGTAAAGACATTTCCCAAAGTAACCATTACAAGCTCCTCTCTTTTCTAACAACCAAGTTCTTGTCCATCTGTTATACATTGTCTCAGAGTTAACTGAGACAACTGAGGCATCTCTGGGTCATAGCAAGTAGCTAAAGATTGTGAATCTCTTCAAATCCTTTCAATTTTCTTCCTTTTTTTTTTGAGACAGGGTCACACATTGCTCAGGCTGGAGTGCAGTGGCACAATCACAGCTCACTACAGCCTCAAACTCCTGAGCTCAAGTGATGCTCCCTCCTCAGCCTCCCAAAGCGTTGGGACTACAGGCATGAGCCACTGCACCCAGCCCAAATTCTATTTTAAAATATCCTTTTTCCTTTATGTTTCTCATATTCAGAACTCCAAGTGTAGTCTCCATATGTTAGTCTGAGGAATGGTGCCAAGGTGAGTGTAAAAGAAAGATGTTAGAAGATTGTTTAAAAATAAAGATTTCCAGACTGGCTGAATCCAAATCTAGAAATGAAAGATCTGGGACTCTAATTTTTAAAAAATTCATTTTCCATTCCCTTTATTTACCTATCTTGGGCCACCATTCTTTTTCTTAAAGGCCATCCGTGCCTCCTTAGGCAGAACCTCTTCTCAGCTCCATCGATGTACTGCAGTATCTTACAGTATGTGTAAAATGTTTATGTGTGAATCTCCCCAAGTATACCATAAATTATTCGAAAGGAGATTGCATACATTCATCATTGCATCCTCAATACATAGCATAGTATCAGATACATAGCTGGTTTTCAACAAATGTTTTCTGAACCAAATCAACTGTCAAGTACTATGTATAGAAACGCATTTCAAAAAATTTTTGAGACAGAGTCTTGCTTTGTTGCTGAAGCTGGAGTATAGTGGTGCCACCGTGACTCACTGCAGCTTCAAACTAATGGGCTCAGGTGATCTTCCTGCCTCAGCCTCCTAAGTAGCCGGGACTACAGGCATGCATCACCAAGCTCAGCTAATTTTAAAAAATTTTTGCATAGATGGGGTCTCACTTTGTTGCCTAGGCTGGTCTCAAACTCCTGTCCTTAAGCAATCCTCCCACCTCAGCCTTCCGAAGCGTTAGGATTACTGGCATGAGCCACAGCACCCAGCCTTCTGGGTACATTTTTTAATGATATAATGACTATTGGTCAGAAAAGGTACATCATCCCAGCTTTTTTAAAATACCCATTCCTGAGTCGCTCTGGACTTAGTGAACGAGAACCACGACCTCGATTGGATGAGATTACCACTCACAGGAAAGAGGCTGTTAAGCCAGTATCTGCAGAAGGAGAACTTTGACTGAGATGGGTCAGACAGGACAGGAAGAACATTTCAAAAAGGGAATGACTTACTTGAAGACACTGAGGTGTTGAAAACCAGTCACACTAGAAGAACTCCAAGTGGTTCAGTTTTACTACAATGAATAATTTCTAGGAAAATGGCTAGAAAAGATTTTGAGAGGTGTGCAAAGGGGTCAGTCCCCAAAAGGCCCAGTATGATAATGCTAAAGTAGTTTAACTTTTTAATAAAAATTGTACAGCACTATTGGAGAGGGGAGTGGAAAACAGATTTGCATCATACAAAGGTTACTCTGGATACTATGAAAATGGACTAAGCGGGAACAGAAGGAAAACAAAGAGACTGGTTTAGAGGCTATTATAACGATCAAGGAAAAGCATAATAGGGCCTGAACCAAGCCAATGTGAACAGAGAAGAAAATGGATTTGAAATACATTTTGCAGGTTGGGCACGATGGCTCACACCTGTAATCCCAACACATCAGGAGGTCGAGGCAGGTGGACTGCATGAGTCCAGGAGTTCAAGATCAGCCTGGGCAACATGACGAAACTCCATCTCTACAAAAAATTTAAAAAATTAGCTGAGGGTGGTGGCATGCACCTGTAGTCCCAGCTACTTATGAGGCTGAGATGGGAGGATCACCTGAGCCTGGGAGGCAGACGCGGCAGTGAGCTGAGACTGTGGTACTGAATTCTAGCTTGAGTGACAGGGCAAGACCCTGTCTCAAAAAAAA
>NW_016107557.1:1497698-1508387 GCF_001604975.1 Cebus imitator | reverse complement strand
AAAAAAAAAAAAAAAAAAAAACCATCATGGAAATGGAAATTAGTATTACTTAGTGACGTGGGAGCTGGATGAGGGAAGAATCTGTTTCTGGCTTCGAAAAATGTGTGAATAATGGCACCACTTACAAACATGGGGAATAAAGGAGAAAAGGCAGGTTTGGGGCTAAGACCAGTGAAATGTGTCAGGGAGGAACGCTCACTCAGTGTGCAAACACACCGAGTCTGAGGCGGCCACAGGACACCCAGACAGAGTTGATGACTTGCATAGATGGGCCTGTAGATAGAAAAGACCAAGACTGCGATGAGATCCGGTGTTACAAGCGAAGAGATGGAAACTAAGCCCACAGCAAATGAGATCATTCATCCAAGTGTTACAGTGAGGAGGAGAGAGAAACAGATTCCTGAAGAAATAAAGGCAAAGTGAGGAGGAGATGCCCTGAAAATAGGGGGACCAAAGAGGAAAATCAGAAAAATTATGGGGTTAGGGAGGAAGGCACGGTCAGCTGAGCTCAGTGGCTCATGCCTGTAATCCTAGAACTTTGGGAGGCCAAGGTGGATGAATCACTTGAGGTCAGGAGTTCAAGAATAGCCTGGCCAACATGGCGAAACCCTGTCTCTACTAAAATTACAAAAAAAATTAGCCGGGTATGGTGGTGCATGCCTATGATCCCAGACACTTGGGAGGCTGAGGCAGGAGAATAATGTCAAAAGTCACAGAGGAGTAAGAGAAAGGAAATTGGTAGAAAGTCTTTCATTGCATTTGACAAGTAGGAGCTACAGTGCTTTAGAATAAAAGTTTCAGTGGGGAGGCTGGGGAAGAAGCATGGGCTGAAGCGTGCATAGTGGGGAGGGTGGAGAGACAAATGACACAGTGCATTCTTTTAAGCCTGTGTGTACCTGTGAATAGGTGTAGGTAAGAAATGCCTATCTATGTAGGTAAGAAAGGAAGCAGGGGCTGGGTGAGATATAAGGGTTGAGACAAAAGAGAGCGAACAACATTTATACAAAAGGGAAGAAGTCATGAGACAGAAAGAGGCTGAAAACAGATGAAGAGTGGTGATGACGAAGAACAGAGCCCATGAGGAGAACGGGGACAAAAGATTCGCCTAGGCCGGGGGGAGGGGTGGCTTCTCTCCTGGGACTTTAGGGAAGGATGGGCGCAAATGAAAGTGAGTTTCCAGGTGACAGAACATGAAGCTGAGGTGGTGTTTCCTGGTTTTTAAAATGTTTCTCTGTAGAATTGAAGGCAGGACAGTATTGATGAGGGGCCCTGAGAGATGGTTTACTTGGTGCAGAGCCAGAGTAGAGTGGCAGTAGGGCTGATGAGGGCATGAGGACAGCAAGGCAGCCCCAGGCCCATTTAACACTGGAGTCCACCCAAGGCACACGCTCATTTGCCCAAAGGGCAGAGAAGGTGAGTACTAATTTTTCCAAAGTTGGAGCTTCACAAAGTGGTATAATTAAAAAGTCCACCGAATTCTTTTTTAAATATAAAAACAGCAAGAAAGTTATTAATAGACAGGTTAGAGGATGAAGTAATATACTACACTGCATTTTTTAATCAAAATTTTAATACATTTCCAGCTTCACAATACATGAAAAAGTCAACTAAAGATCCTGCTAAAGGCCAGGCAGGGCGGCGTGTGCCTGTAGTCCCAGCTACTCAGGAGGCTGAGGCAGGAGAATTGCTTGAACCTAGGAGGCGGAGGTTGCAGTGAGCCGAGATCGTGCCACTGCACTCCAGCCTAGGCAAGAGAGCGAGACTCTGTCTCTACAAAGAAACAAACAAAAAGATTCTGCTGAAGTCAAAGAGTAGGTACAGTGGGAATAAGCAAGCAAAAGCTGGAACTGGAATGACAGAAAGTAGCCCTCAAGGTAGCAGAGTTTCAGATTTCAGAGGTGAAGATGACTAAAGGTCAATGTCAGTGGAGCTGAACAGGTCTAGGAACTCTAGCGAAATGAGTCATAGCTCTTTCTCAGAGACATGAAGTCACCCAGAATAAGGGAGGTGGGAAGGAGAGGGTAAGGAGAAAGACAGTGAGTGACTGAAGTCAGGAAGAGGCTCTAGGGTGGTATGGGGATGTGTGGGCCAGCACAAGCCTTGGAAGAGATCATTTCCATTTGCAGGCTGAAGCGCACTGGCTCAGACTAGAAGATCCTGTGGTTACATAGGACACAAGAATGAGCAGTCTCCATCTGAGAGATCCGGAGAACATGACTTACTAGGGAGGCAAGTGTGGGGAGGGAAGGAGCAAAGAAGAACACTAGGGAAAACATGCACTTAGGGCTGCTCCCAGCAAAGCACAGCTACAGAAGACACCCACTGTGTGGCCAGCAAGAGGGAAGCTCCATTCTTTCAAGGCTAAGTGCTTTGCTTTTTTGTTTTTTCTTTTTTGTTTTTTATTGTTTTATTTTGAGACAAAGGAATCTTGATCGCCCAGGCTGGAGTGCAATGATACGATCAGCTCACTGCAACCTCCACCTCCCAGGTTCAAGCAATTCTCCTGCCTCAGGCTCCCAAGCAGCTGGGATTACAGGTGCCCACCAACACGCCCGGCTGATTTTTGTATTTTTAGTAGAGACAGGGTTTCACCATGTTGGTCAGGCTGGTCTCAAACTCCTGAACTTGTGATCTGCCCACCTCGGCCTTCCAAAGAGCTAGGATTACAGGCGTGAGCCACGGCCCCTGGCCAGCTAAGTGCTTTTCAATGAGAAGGCATACAGGATGAGCCTGGTCCCAATGATGATGGAGAGAGGCCTGATACTCACATTTTAAACAGAGTCTCCCTGCAGCCTTCAACTGCAGGTATAAAACCTAAGTCTAAAACCTTAGGCGACAAATCATAAGAGTTTTATTGATGTGTATACTTGAGGATAACTTAAGTTACAAATATTTTTACTTTAAAATAAAGTGTCTCAATTGCAATTTAAAAAAAATTATCAGCCGGGTATGTTGGCTCATGCCCGTAATCCCAGCATTTTGGGAGGCCAAGGCAGGTGGATCACTTGTGGTCAGGAATTCAAGACCGGCCTAGCTGAGATGGTGGTGAAACAAGGGAACAACCAGAAACAAGCAAAAACCAGCACATGATCAATTTGATACTGTTTTTTAAGTCCCTTCTAACAAGGAGCCCTAAGAGAAAACCTATGTTTAGCCCACTAAAATCAAACACAGGGAAACACGCTGAAGCAGAAAAGAAGCCCAATTTAATATCTGAATAAGCTGCATGAATCAGAACAAAAAATAAAATCACTGCATGATGAATACACCGAAGAACTCTAATATTATAATTGTGCACACAAGCGTATGTGTGTGTGTGGGTGTGTGTGGCCACTCTATGAGGATAGTTATGGGACTCATTTCAAATTTCCTTAAAATAACAAAAATATATTTTAATATGCCTCTTCAATTTTCCACAGCAAAATACATCCTTCCAGCCAGTGTAAATGTATTATTTACATCCTAATCTAAATGTCCAACCGCAAGGGAACTTATGTAAAAGAATGTTATATCCAAAGCCACTGTCAAAGCAATTAAAAATTGTGTTTATAGTAAGAAAATGTTTACAATGTACTGCTAAAAGCTACAAATGAGTATGTCAAAGGTTCTAATTTTCAATTTAAAATGTTTATTTTTAAAAACTCCAAAGAATATAAACCCAAGTTACGATTTATTTTTAAATAAGTTTGTTCCTTATGCTTTTCTATTTTTTGTAAGTTTTCTACAGTGAGTGCATACTACTCTTGTAACTTGGGGAAGGAAAAAACCAAACTACACCAATAACTATTTTAAGTAATACTTACAAAGGCCATGTAGTAAGATGAAAAGGAAATATATATGGATACTATATACACATATATAATTACAATTATTTTAAAGAAAAATTGTGCATAAGAAAAACAGATTGGTGGGAAATACATAAAAATTAATGGTGCCTATGTTTAAAGGATGAAATAATTACCCATTATTTTTCCTTCTACTACTCTAAACCTTTAAATTCTTTTTAAATAATGCGTATCATGTAAATAGGAAAAAATTACTGGATTTATCAACAATGACCCCAAGCCCTCCTTTTCACTACATCCTGCCTGCTAAAACAAACCAAAAAATACACATGCACACAAACCCATAAGTACTTACATGGGCTTACATCTCTGTATCTGTTTCGATTTCTGTTTTCTGGAAACTTGGCCACTCTATGAGGATAGTCATGGGACTCATTTCGAATTTCCTTAAAATAACAAAAATATATTTTAATATCCCTCTTCAATTTTCCACAGCAAAGCATATCTTCCCAGCCAGTGTAAAATAACATTAAGGACTTATGATACGCCAAGTACTATGCACAGCACATTCTCTACATCACCTCATTTAACCCTCACAATACTAATGGAAACATTTTCTTCCCCATTTTATTGTGAGGGATGCAAGACTTTCAGAAGTTAAAAAATCCAAAGGTCCCACAGCCTCCAGGATTGACCCAAGGTCCTTCATATGCCAGTCTGTGCTCTAGATCTGTTTATTTACTGCTAATTAGGCTCTATTCAACACCTACAAGCAAGCATCAAACACTTTATGAAGCAGAATCAATGCAAGGGAGGTATCTATGATCAGCCACATCATATTCAAATTTTGACTAAAACTCATAACATCTACCTAAATTTTGGAGTTATACCTTTAAAAAATTTATTTCTTCATCTTCCTGGTACTTGTTACTTCATTTTGAACTCAGAAATATCCTCAAACATTATTTCTATCATGTTTGTCATTACTTCTCCTTCAAAAAATATTATTTCTAGAGCCATAAATGTTCAGTAACAGGCCGGGCATGGTGGCTCACACCTGTAATCCCAACACTTTGTGAGGCCGAGGTGGGCGGATCACCTGAGGTCAGGAGTTCGAGACCAGCCTGGTCAACGTTGTGAAACCCCAGCTCTATTAAAAATATAAAAATTAGGCTGGGCGCGGTGGCTCATGCCTGTAATCCCAGCACTTTGGTAGGCTGAGGCAGGTGGATCACATGGTCAAGAGTTCAAGACCAGCTTGGCCAAGATGGTGAAATCCCATCTCCACTAAAAATACAAAAATTAGCCAGGCGTGGTGGCAGATGCCTGTGATCCCAGCTACTTGGGAGGCTGAGGCAGAGAATTGCTTGAACCCGGGAGGCGGAGATTGCAGTGAGTTGAGATTGCACCACTGTACTCCAGCCTGGGTGACAGAGCAAGACTCCGTCTCAAACAAAAACAAAAACACAAAAACAAAACACAAAAATGAGCCAGGTGTAGCGGCAAGTGCCTATAATCCCTGCTACTTGGGAAGCTGAGGCATGAGAATCGCTTAAATCCAGGAAGCAGAGGCTGCAGTGAGCCGAGATGGCACCACTGCAACAACCAGCAGGCCTGAGGCTCACCCTAGGTGCTTTCAGGTTTTCTGCATTTCAGTGTGGAAGACATTCTGTAAGGCTATGTCCACACTATGCTCTCACTACTGATGTATCCATTATGGCCAGGTTTGATCTCCCAGGAAACAGTGTTCCAAGAATTCAAGTAAAAACAGAAGTGTTACAAAAAACAAACAAAAGAAAAGCATGCTTTAACAGTAAAAAGTAGATTGCACTTTTGCTCACACTGTCACATGTAAGAAAAAGCATTTAAAAGTTAGGTGCCATTTTGTTTTTTGTTTTTATAGAGACAAGGTGTCACTTTTTGCCCAGGCTGGTCTCAAACGCCTGGGCTCAAGTGATCTGCCTGCATTTGCTTGCCCTTGAGACAGTATCAAATTTTAGTTACTACATCTTTGTAATCTATCAATATATCTACAAGGCAAGTTGTCCCCTATTTATTCTCCCCAATTGCCCTGTAGTTCATGATATTTCAATTAACTTTGTAGTTTTCTTCAGAAAGGTATGCTAAAGGTTAGCATAAATGTATCATAAAGGTTTGTTCTCAGATACAATAGGCTTTGCTGCTATTGCAAATGGGATTTTTAAAAAAATCTATTGGCCATTACTAGGGTATAGGAAAGATACTGATTTGCGGGGAGGTGAGGCTTAAAACGACAGGCAAAGAAGGTTGGACTCCCTTCCCTTCTTCCACTTCTGTGATAACACACACCCACTTTCCACACTCATGGTCATCTGTCAGGTGCAGATTCCTATTTTTAGCCTAGAGAAACACACTTCTTTGTATGCACTATACAAAAGAGGGTAGGGTCCCCAGCATAGTGGTAGGGAGATTTAAAATTTACAAAACACAATATAACAGCCAAGTTCTTGGGGTTAAGAAATACATTCACAACATAAATACATTTTATTTTCCCAGCTAATAAGAAGATCTCTTGCAGTGAGTCTATTCTTTCAAATCTCCAATATTAATCATTTGTTCTATTTACTTTATAAAAAAATTTCAGTGAACTTAGAAGAACCAATATTTCAAAAAGCAGCTCCCAGAGGTGCATATTAGCTGTTTATTCCAATATCCTTTCTTTCTTTCTTTTTTTTTTTTTTTTGAGGCTGAGTCTCACTCTGTTTCCCAGGCTGGAGTGCAGCAGCACAATCTTAGCTTACTGCAACCTCCGCCTCCCAGGTTCAAGAGATTCTCCTACCTCAGCCGCCCAGGAAGCTAGAATTACAGGCATGCACCACCATGCCAGGCAAATTTCTATATTTCTAGTAGGGACGGGGTTTCACTGTGTTGGCCAGGCTGGTCTCGAACTCCTGATCTTAAGTGATCTGCCCACCTCAGCCTCCCAAGGTGCTGGGATTATAGGCATGAGCCACAGCACCCAGCCCCAGTCAATATCCTTTCTTTCTTTCTGAAGGTATCTGCTTTTGTTTTCTGACCACAGTGAGCCCAAGTGAAAATCTATTTTCTCGAGCCTCTATGGTCCTGTGACAGTCTGGCCAATGGGAATAAGCAGAAACTACTGGGTTGGGCTGCAGGAAAATGTTGACAAAGAGGACTGGCTCCAGGTACCTTTGCTCTTCCAACTGCTGCCTGCCTGGAACATAGGTTTTGCTGTAGGGGGTTAGGGGTGGGAATAGGCAGGAGCCATCCAGTGAGAACAAGGTAAAATGCACATTCAGAGGAAAGCTAAGCAGAAATACCAGCATTGGGTCCTGAGTGGCATCAAGGAGCCACAGTAACAGCCCCTCTCCAGAATTCATTATCATATGAGAAACATAAACTCCTATTTTGTTAAATCAGCTACTGATTAATTTTTTTTCCCAAGTAGCTAAATCACATCTCTAATATACACAGCATAACCAAATCTCAACAACTAGATCTGACACTGATGAGGCATTTTCAGGAATACCCAAGACACAAAAATAAAAAATTTTAGCTGGGCACGGTGGCTAACACCTGTAATCCCAGCACTGGGAGGCCGAGGCAGGCGGATGATCATGAGGTCAGGAGACCAAGAACATCCTGGCCAATGTGATGAAACCACATCTCTACTAAAAATATAAAAATTAGCCAGGCGTGGTCGTGCACGCCTGTAGTCTCAGCTGCTTGGGAGGCTAAGCAGAAGGATTGCTTGAACCCAGGAGGTGGAGGTTGCAGTGAGCTGAGATTGCATCACTGCACTCTAGCCTGGTGACACAGTGAGACTCCATCTCAAAAAAATAAATTAAATAAATAATTTTATAAGCACATTGCATAAACAATAAAATATATGATCTCTGTCTAAATGGCATTCGGAAAGTAGACAGTTGAGATATTCGCTAGGTCTATCACATAAGGCAAAGTCAGTTCTACTTATGTTCTGTTGCTAAAACTTTCCCCTTTTATTGCAGAGAAATTCCATGAACAGTAGCCATAAATACTACATCAAGAATGTTTCCTTCTGGGCAGATCTTTGGGAGATCTGCTTTGGGGGGCCCAAGTGGAAGGATCACTTAGGGCTAGGAGGTCAGCCTGGGCAACATAGTGAAACCCCAGCTTTACAAAAAGTTTCTTAATTAGCCAGGCATGACAATGTGCACGTGTAATCCCAGCTTCTTGGGAGGCAGAAGCAGAATTGCTTGAACCCAGGAGTTCAAGACCGCAGTGAGCCAGGATCCTGCCACTGCACTCCAGCCTGAGCAATAGAATGAGGCCCTATCTAAAACAAAAAAAAAGAATGTTTCCCATCAGCAGTGAAACCTGTTAATCCAAGGTTTCTCAGCCTCAACACTACTGACATTTTAGGCTAGCTATTTTCAGTGGGAGGGTAGGGGGGCTGTCGTGTGTATTGCAGGATGTTTGGCAGCAGCATCCCTGGCCTCTACTCACTAGATATTAGCGGCACCCCTCCCTGTATCTGTAACAACCAAAAATCTCTCCAGACATTGCCAAATGTCCTTCACCAGCAAAAATCCATCACAAACATATCCCTGAACAACACACAGTTGAGAACCACTGTTATTTAATACCAAAGCACACCTTTAATCAAAACTAGATCTAAATGGCAAGGATCTTTGCTTTAAAGTATAATTTAACCAAAAATTTTAAATCTAATTATTTGTAATATGATTTTTGCTCAAAAAGAGCAAGGAATAATTGAGTCACTAGACATTTCTTTCTTAGTGGCAATGATCCAAAATGTAGGCAACTCATAGTACACAAAGATTTCTTTTACAGTTATTTATAATGTTGAAAGGCTTTAAATAAACTAAATGTCTAATGACAAAAGGCTGGTTGAATAAATCGTGGTACATCCAATTGAATATCATGTAGCTTTTTTTTTTTTTTTTTTGAGACAGAGTCTCGCTCTGTCACCCAGGCTAGGGTGCAGTGGCGCATTCTCCGCTCACTACAACCTCCACCTCCGGCGTTCAAGCGATTCTCCTGCCTCAGCCTCCTGAGTAGCTGGGATTACAGGCAGACACCACCACACTGGGCTAATTTTTGTATTTTTAGTAGAGATGGGGTTTCATCTCTACTTTTTCATCTCTATTTTAGTATAGATGATCTGCCTACCTCGGCCACCCAAAGTGCTGGGATTACAGGCGTGAGCCACCATGCCTGGCCCATGCAGCTATTTTAGTAACAGGCCCTCATACCAAATTGGTAGTAGCATTAACTCACAACCTCTTGGAAGGATAATATATGACATAAACAAAGGAATAACAAATCAGTAAATGGAACTGAGCTATTATTAATACGTTATTTGGTAGGAAAAATCCACTTAGCTCCTTAACTGTATTTGCAATTTATACACACATGTGCATTGCCTACATTAAGACCACACACCACCTCTTTTTCCAAAGTAGTCTAATTTTCAGAACATTATGAAATGGTCCATTCTCATCAATGGCATTATAGCTTATCTCCAGGCCCAAAGACTTTAAATTCTGAACATACCTACTCTCAATGTGTTTACTTTCTCCTACTACTTTGCCTCCTAATATTTTCATATAATATTTAATCCCTCTTGAAATTTATTTTGATATATATATGCATATACATACATATATATGCACACATATATATATCGCTTAAAATAAGGAACTAAACTGACTCTACTATAGAAGTAATTTTGCTGGGCTCAAATAATGCTGAATTGAAATGTAAGAGTAAGACTTTTCTATTCATCCAGCTACTCTTCATTTCATAAGGAGTAACTGTGCCTAAACAGTACTATTTAAATTGATGAATTCTCAAAAGTCTTAGGACTTCTGCTTAAGAAATTCCAAAAGTATACTTCACATAAAAGTCATCACCATACTTCTTCATTGCAACAAGCCTTTCGTAAAAGTCACAGAATTCAGAAGGTCATCTTTAGGCAGACATTCATGGAATCCTCAGAGTAACCTGGTGTTATAGGATGGTCTTTAAAGAAGATGAGGCCAGGCGCTGTGAGTCATGCCTGTAATCCCAATACTTCAAGAGGCTGAGGCAGAAGAATCACTTGAGACCAGTCTGGGCAACACAGAGAGACTCCTATCTCTACTAAAAAATTAGCAAGGGATGGTGGTGCACCATCTGTGGTCCCAGCTACTTGGGAGGCTGAAGTGGGAGGGTCACTTGAGCCCAGAAGGCCAAAGCTGCAGTAAGCCACGATCATGCCACTGTACACCAGCCTGGGCAACACAGCATGATTCTGTCTTTAAAAAAAAAAAAAAAGCGTGGGAGCAAGAGAAAATAAAGAAAAAAGGAGGAGAAGGAAAGGGGTAAAAGGAGGGAGGAGGGGGAAGGAGATAAGCAAGGAAGAGGAGGGGGGAGGGATGGAAAAGAAGAAGGAGGGAAGGAGGGAGGGAGGGAGGAGGTGGGAGGAGGAAGAAGAAACTGGTCCAGGAAGGTATGCCTCACGAGTGTTTTATTCCCTCACCAGAAGGTACAAGACTTCAAACAAGCAATGCTCAGTACTAAAGCTAAACATGTCTACCACATGACGCAGCAATTACACTCCTGGGTATTTCTAAGAAAAAAAGAATGCATAAGTCCATGAAGAAAAACACATTTATATTTATGCATAATACTAGAACCAGAAGAAAAACTCCAAATGTGCATAAACATGGATAAACTGTAGAAGAGCCACACAATGTAATATTACAGGGCAGGGCATGGTGGCTGGCTCACATCTGTTAACCCAGCTACTCTGGAGGCTGTGGAGAGAGCATCGCTTGAGCCCAGGAGGCAGAGGCTGCAATGAGCCAAAACTATGGCACCGCACTACAGCCCGGGCAACAAAGACCCTGCCTCAAAA
>NW_016107557.1:1492852-1497607 GCF_001604975.1 Cebus imitator | reverse complement strand
AAAAAAAAAAAAAAAAAAAAAAGACTAAGCCTACTGTTCCATGCAGCAACAAGGATAGATTTCACAGACATACTGTGGGGAAAAAAGCAGCCAGGCACAAAAGAGAACACACTTGAAATTTCCATTGATATGAAATGAACAAGCAGCAAAATTATTAAATGGTGACAGAAGTCAGAATAGTGGTTACCTCTAGGAAAGGGAATGAGGCAGCCTTCTTCGGTAGCAGACTTGACTAATTTTGGGATTATGTTTATATTTTGACTTGGGTGGTGATTACACAGATATATACATTTTAAGGATTCACTGAGCTCTATGCTTATAATTTGTGCATTTTATCTATTATATTTATAACATATGCCCAACATATGCCCCAAATAACTAAAGGTTAATGGCCGGGTGCAGTGGCCCACACCTTAATCCTAGCACTTTGGGAAGCTGAAGCGAGCAGACTGCCTGAGCTCAGGATTTCAAGACCAGCCTGGGCAACATGGTGAAACCCCATCTCTACTAAAATATAAAGTTAGCTGGGCATCATGGCACGTGCCTGTAGTCCCAGCTACTCGGGAAGCGGAGGCACAAGAATCACCTGAACCCAGGAGGTGGAGGTTGCAGTGAGTTGAGATCACGCCACTGCATTACAGCCCCATCCCACCCCCAAAAAAACCAAAAAACAAAAAACTAAACGTTAAAATGATGTAGCCACTTTAGAAAAGCAAGTGCTAAACAAAGAGTTAACCTATGAACTAGCTATTCTACTCCAAGGCACATACCCAAGAAAAATGAATACATATGTTCACACAAAAACTTGTACACATATGCTCATAGTAGCGCTATTAATAATAGCTAAAAGTAAAACAATCACCTGTCCATCAACTGGTAAACGGATAAACAAAATTTGGTATATATATATAAAATGGAATCTTACCAACTTATAAGAAGAAATGAAGTAATGATATATACAACACAGATGAAACTTTAAAATATTATGCTAAGTTAAAGAAACCAGACACAAAAGACTACACATGGTATGAGTCCGTTCATGGAAAATGGCCAGAAGAGGCAAATCTGGAGATGGAAAGTAGATAAGTGGTTGTCTGAGGTTGGGATGGAGGTGAGAATAGGACATAACTATATGTACCCAATCTCTCCTTTGGGTTTTGAATATATTCTGAAATTAAGATTTAGTTGTGCAGCTATGAATACACTAAAAACCACTAAACTGTATCTTTTAGGTATGTGAAATATATCTCAAAATTGAAAAAAATCAAGAACTCAAAATTGATGTGTTGTTCAATCAATGAAATACCTAACAATGAAGTACTTATTTTCAACCTAACATACTGGCATGGACAAGAAAATAATAATAATTATGTGACCAGGTGTGGTGGCTCATACCTGTGATCCCAACACTCTGGGAGGCCAAGGTGGGAGGACTGCTCAAGCCCAGGAGTCTAAGACCAGTCTGGCCAACATGGCGAAACTCCCACCTCTACAAAAAATACAAAAACTAGCCAGGTGTGGTGGTGTACACCTATAGTCCTAGCTACTTGGAAGGCTGGGGCAAGAGGATCACCCAAGCCTGGGAGGTTGAGGCTGCAGTGAGCTGTGATCACTCCACTGCATTCTAACCTGGGTGACAGAGTGAGATCCTGTCTAAAAAAAAAGAAAAAGAGAAAAAAGTAAAGGTTCCAAATAATTGATATTTTTTAATGTACAAAATATTTACATTTTCATAGAACTATTTCTGAAACTCATTACATCTGTCTCCGAAAACAAAAATATATGAAATATCGTTTGACCTTTTCATCACACATTAATTTAAGCCTCAGGGGATTGTTCAAGTAAATACAGCTCTTCATCTCTACGAGGCCACTGAGTGCTTTGAGTTTTTATGCGTGCCTCGCTTGGAAAGAAATGAGTATCTTTACCATTTTTTTTCTTTGTTTTCCTGGAAGCCCACTGAATTTCTGATAACTTCACCCCTCATCTTTTTTTTTTTTTTTTTTAATCTGCGTGAGACTGTCTACAATTTCTTTACCTTTTAATAAGTTAATATATACTCACTGTTAGGACTCTATTGATGAGCTAAAAGGAAAATTAGTCAAGTCTACTACCACAAAAACATGCTGAAACCACATATCTACAAAGAAAAAAAGAATTTTTTAAATAGCAAAGTGTGGTGGTGTGCCTGCAGTCCCAGCTACTTGCAAGGCAAAGGTGGGAGAATCACTTGAGCCCAGGACGTCAAGGCTGCAGTAAGCAGTGACCCTGTCTCAAAAAATAAATAAATAATGAAATGAAATAAAAATAGAACTCCTGAATCAAGAGCATATTTTGCCAATATTTCTTAAGAAAGGCTCAAAGTGAGGTTTTGCCTCACACTCAACAGTATCAGTACTTTTTTTGGTCTTCAGATCCTGTCAGGATTTTTCTGTACTGCTTACTTTCAGATGTACCTTAAACTTTCTAGGCTGACTTAAAAAAAAAAATACGCTACAGATATGTGCCAGCTCTTTGTTGGAACTGGGTTAGTTTCTCCATCTGAGTCTTCCTGGTCACTTAATAGAGTTTCACTTCAGTCTCCTCTGTTCCCTTTCAGGAACTCCTACCACGAACTTGGGGAAGTGCTCTCTCCTAACGATCATTTCTCACAACTTTTTCCTGAGTTCTGAGAGATTTTTCTCAAGCCACCTCAGTATTAGTTGGTGCTGAATTTTCTATTTTAACAATTGTGTGTTGTAACTTTAAAAACTCTTTACTGTTCTCAGTTTCTTTTCTCTACCTGATCTTGCATTTGGAAACCTGAATTATAGCTTTCTCAATCTCACACTATTTTGCATGCTCCCAGGGATCTTGGGGTGAATTTTTCATGTCTAACAATGTATGTTTGGTCATCTTTACAGAAAGTGAATGCATATATCAGTTATTTACCCACAACTGTGTGGGTACTTACACTGTTCACTATCAAAATTCCTTAAGTCTCAAATATGTGGGAACAACCCTTTTCTAAGTGTCAAGCAATTAATCACACAGGCTTATTATTACCACTGTGCTTTGGTCACTGCAATGATAAATTAGAACACAACAACAACAACAAAAGCTTCTAGTGCGTGTGATTAAAAGACTATAATAGTTCTGGGAAATTATACCCATTTGTCATAGTTTTTTCTTTTTTTTTTTTTTTTTGAGACGGGGTCTCACTCTGTCACCCAGACTGGAGTGCAGTGGCATGATCTCAGCTCACTACAGCCTCCGCCTCCTGGATTCAAGCGAATTCTTCTGCCTCAGCCTCCCAACCGGCTGGGATTACAAGCGTGCACCACCACGCCTACCTAATTTTTATATTTTTAGTAGAGAAACAGTTTCTCCATACTGGCCAGGCTAGTCTCGAACTCCTGACCTCAGGTGATCTGCCTGCCTCAGCCTCCCAAAGTGCTGGGATTACAGGCATGAGCCATCATCTTCATTTGTCATAGTTTTCTATCGCCTTTCTTGCTGTCAATTTTTACTGCTATTTGTATAATTATGCCTAACAACTTTTCCTTTCTTTTTTTAAAAAAGCAAACTTCAGATTTTTCCCTGAGACATCTAAGGAGTCACTCTAATACGTGCCATGGAAAAAGTATGTTCATATTTAAAGGAGACACAGAGGAGGATTTATTTGTGCCTGGGGGAGTGAAAGGCGCAGTGTATGAACGGGCTTGAAGCTTGGGCAGGAGTGTGTCATATCAACAAGCAGGGGAAGGAGGGCCACAGATAAAATGGCTGTGCAAGCCAGGCATGGTGGCTCACGTCTGTAATCCCAGCACTTTGGGAGGCCAAGGCAGGTAGATCATGAGGTCAGGAGTTCAAGACCAGCCTGGCCAACATGATGAAGCTCCGTCTCTACTAAAAATAACAAAAATTAACTGGGCATAGTGGTGTGTGCCTGTAATCCCAGCTATTCGGGAGAACTGCTTGAACCTGGGAGGCGGAGGTTGCAGTGAGCTGAGATCACGCCACTGCACTCCAGCCTGGGCTACAGAGTGAGGCTCTTGTCTCAAAAAAAAATACAGCTGTGCAGACACAAAGATGTGAAAGCACGTTTAAAAAAAAATGAAGGAAGGGGCCAGGCGCAGTGGTTTATGCCTGTAATCCCAGCACTTTAGGAGGCCAAGGTGGCAGATCACTTGAGGTCAAGAGTTCCAGACCAGCCTGGTCAATATGGCGAAACCTCGTCGCTACTAAAAACACAAAAATAATTACCCAGGCATGGTGATATGTGCCTATAATCCCATCTACTGGGGAGGCTGAGGCAGGAGAATTGCTTGAACCTGGGAGGCGCAGGCTGCAGTGAGCCCAGACTGCGCAACTGCACTCCAGCCTTCGCGATGAAGCGAGACGTGTCTCAAAGAAAAAAAAAGAAAGAAAGAAGGAATAATACGTGTTACAACTACAAGCAACACAGACTTGTGTACAAGGGAAGGAAATGCCAAGAAATGAAGGTTAATAAGTGGAGAAAGAACAGATTATGCAGACAATTGTTCATGCTTAATTCACCCAATTCACATATAGGAATACTGTAAATTAGAAAGATAGTATTGTAAATAGGGTAAGAAATGAATAATGGATTATTTAAAAAATGATATATTTTATTTTAAAAAATATTAACTAGTTAAGGCCGGGCGCGGTGGCTCACGCCTGTAATCCCAGCACTTTGGGAGGCCGAGGTGGGTGGATCACGAGGTCAAGAGATCGAGACCATCCTGGTCAACA
>NW_016107557.1:1466476-1492765 GCF_001604975.1 Cebus imitator | reverse complement strand
ACTAGTTAAAAATAAGACAAGAATGCCTATTTCACTATTATTCAACACATTCTACATGTTCTAGCCTGAGCAATTAGGCAAAGGAAAAAAATAAGCATCTAAATTGGAAAAAAAAAAAAAAGATGTTAAACTATCTCTACGCAAAATGATATATAATCTTACATATAAAAAACCCTAAAGAATTCACAAAAAATTGTTAGAGCTAATAAACAAATCCAGCGAAGTCGCAAAATACAAAATCAACACACACAGTACACTTCTGTATACTAGCAATCAACAATACAAAAGAAATAATTAGTAAGGCAATCCTGTAATCCTAGCACTTTGGGAGGCCAAGGTGGCCAGATCACTTTGAGCTCAGGAATTCAAAACCAGCCTGGGCAACATTGGGAAACCTTATTTTCTTTAAAAAATAAAAAAAAGTAGTAGCTTGTGCCTGTGGTCCCAACTACTTGGGAGGGTGAGGTGGAAGAATGGCCTGAGCCTGGGAAGCAGAGGTTGCAGTAAGCCAAGATCATACCACTATACTCCAGCCTGGGCAACAGAGTGAGACCCTGTCTCAAAACAATAATAATAAATAATAAAGCAATCCTATTTTAAATAGTATTGAAAAGAATAAAATAGTGGTGAATAAACTTAACCAAGGAGACAAAAGGCTTACACATCGAAAATTATAAACATTGCTAAAAGAAATTAAAGACAAGCTAAATAAAGACAGCCCATGTTCATGGATTTTAAGATTTCATACTGTTAAGAAGGTTAATACTAGCCTGGTGTGGCGGCTCCCGCCTGTAATCCCCGCACTTTGGGAGGCTGAAGTGGGTAGATTATTTGAGGTCAGGAGTTCGAGACCAGTCTGACCAACACGGAGAAACGCCACCTCTACTAAAAATACAAAATTAGCCAGGTGTGGTGGCGCATGCCTGTAATCCCAGCTACTCGGGAGGCTGAGGCAGGAGAATCGCTTGAACCCAGAAGGCAGAGGTTGCAGTGAGCCGAGATCACGCCATTGGACTCCAGCCTGGGCAACAAGAACAAAACTCTTTCTCAAAAAAAAAAAAAAAAAAAGGGTAATACTATCCAAAGCAATATGCCAGTTCAATGTGATCTCAATCAAAATCCCAATGACAATTTGCAGAAGTGGAAAAGCCATCCTAAAATTTTATATGGAATTTCAATTTCAACGAACCCTGAATAGTCAATCTTGAAAAGTAATAACAAAGTTAGAAGACTCGGCTGGGTGCGGTGGCTCACGCCTGTAATCCTACCACTTTGGGCGGCCAAGGTGGGTGGATTACCTGAGGTCAGGAGTTCAAGACCAGACTGGCCATCATGGTGAAACCCCATCTTAAAAAAAAGACGACTCACACTTCCTGATTTCCCAATTTCAAAGCTTACTACACAGCTGCAGTAATCAAAATGCACTGTAATGGCATAAAAACATCTAGTTCAGTGGGACAGAATACAGTCCAGAAAAATTCTCCATTCTACAGTAAACTTATTTTCAATAAGGGGGCCAAGAGTATTCAATTGGAAAAGAATAGTTTTTTTCCAACAAATGATGCTAAGAAAATTGGACATCCACAAGCAAAAAAATGAAAATGGACCCCTACTTTATCCTATATACCAAAATTAACTAAAAATTAACCAACAGACCTAAATGTAAGAGCTAAAACTATAAAATTCTTAGAAGAAAACAGAGAGATTGAAAATCTTCATGTATTTGGATTTCATAATGGTTTCTAAAATATGACACCAAAAAGCACAGGCAACAAAAGAAAAACAGATAAATGGCTTTATCAAAAGTAAAAACGTTTATTTACCAAATGACTGTATCAAGCATGTAAAAAGAAAACTGATAGGAGAAAGCATCTGCAAATCATATACCTGACAAGAAATTAACCTGGAATATATATAAAAAATTCCTACAATTCAACACAAAAATTGGGCAAAGGATACGAATACACATTTCTCCAAAGGAGATATACAAATGGCCAAAATACATATGAAAAAAGTGTTCAACATCGTTAGTCATTTGCATTTAGTCATTGCAAATCTAAACCACAATGAGATACCACTTCATACCTACTAGTATAATTATAGTCAAAAAAAAAAAAAAAAGTGGAAAATAACAAATGTTAAGAAGTGGAGAAATCAGAACCTCACACATTGCTAATGGGAATGTAAAATGGTGCAGCTGCCATGGAAAATAGTTGGATGGTTCCTCAAAAAACTAAACCTGGAATTACTGTAGCATATTATCCAGCAATTCCACTTCTAGGTCTATAGTTTTAAAAAAAAATTGAAAAGCAGGCCAGCCACAATGGGTCATGCATGTAATCCCAGCACTTTGGGTGGCCAAGGCAGGTGGATCATCTGAGGTCAGGAGTTCAAGACCAGCCTGACCAACATGGAGAAACCCCCATCTCTACTAAAAATATAAAATTAGCCGGGCATGGTGGCACACGCCTGTAATCCCAGCTACTTGGGAGGCTGAGGCAGGAGAATTGCTTGAACCTGGGAAGCAGAGTTTGTGGTGAGCTGATATAGCACCATTGCACTCCAGCCTGGGGAAAAAGAACGAAACTCCATTTCAAAAAAATAAATAAATTGAAAACAGGGACTCAAACAGATACTTGTATGTCAATGTTCATTGCAGTATTTTTCATAATAGCCGAAAAGTGGAAAAAATTAAAGGCCTATCAACAGATGAATAAACAAAATGTCTATATTCAGATGGTGGCATACTAGTCTTCAAGATAAAGGTATGCAGTTTTGACACATGCCCTAACATGAATCAATCATTAAAACAGGGATTCCCCGGCAGGTGGGCTGCACAGCAGGACGTGACCAGAGGTGGGTGAGTGAGCATTACCACCTGACCTCTCCCTCCTCTCAGATCAGGGGCAGCATTAGATTCTCACAGGAACCCGCACCCTACTGTGAACCGCACATGTGAGGGAAGCAAGATCCTATAAGAATCTAATGCCTGATGATCTAAGGTAGAACAGTTTCATCCTGATACCATTCTCCCACCACCCCCCAACCCTCAGGTGATCTGGCCACCTTGGCCTCCCAAAGCGTTGGGATTACAGTCATGAGCCACCACGTCTGGCCCTGATTTATGTTTTAAAAAATGAAGCTATAAAACAAAGGTTCACATTCTGAATTTTAGTCCTTTGGGCTTGGTGGATCTCACCTATAACACCAGCACTCTGGGAGGCCGAAACAGGAGGTCAGGAGTTAGAGACCAGCCTGGCCAACAAGGCGAAACCCCATCTCTACTAAAAATACAAAAATTAGCTGGACGCAGTGGTATGCACCTGTAATCCCAGCTACCAGGGAGGTTGAGATAGGAGAATCGCTTGAACCCAGTAGGCAGAGAATGTGGTGAGCCGAGAACGTGCCACTGCACTCCAGCCTGGGGGACAGAGCAAGACTCTGTCTCAAATAAATAAATAAATTTTTAATTTTATTTTATTTATATTTTTGAGACAAGGTCTTGCCTTGTTGCTGAGGCTGGAATGCAGTGGCATGATCACGACTCACTGCAGCTTCGACTTCAGGGGCTCAAGAGATCCCCCAACCTCAGCCTCCCAAGTAGCTGGGACTGCAGGTGCACCACCACGCCTGCCTAATTTTTTATTTCTATTTGCTGTGTTACTTAGATTGGTCTCAAATTCCTGGTCTCAAGCAATCAGCCTGCTTCAGCCTTCCAAAGTGCTAGTATTACAGGTGGGAGCCGTGGCGTCTAGCCTTGAAGTTTTTATTTTAAAAATCTGTATTACTGTAACAATTTCCATCATTATTAGGGTGAAACAGTTAACAATATTTTATTAAATAATGTCAAATAATATTTTTAGTATTTCATACATAGCTTTGTTCTATGTATGGCATACAGAAAACATTACATTGTTGCACCATATTCTCCCTTTAACTACTACAATGTAGTAGCAAACAAGAACTTAGGAAATTGGAAAATAATCTTCTATTAATTTTATAATTTTATAAGGTAGGACCTTAAGATAATCCCAAATTTAAAAAAGAGTTTCTACTTATGGGATAACATACCTAAGTTTCTTTCTTTATACTTTAGATCTCTAAGTGAATCCTAAATTACATGATGGAAAGTGTTCACTTTCTGTTGTTAGTCAGATGTTTGTGCATACACTCTCTATAAAGATGCTGAGAAGAGAACAGTGAAGTATGAAGTATCTTGCATACTTTGAAACACCATTACTTTAGGATAGTAACCACTTAACTTATAGCCTTTAATATGCCTGACACTGGTTGGGGAGAGAAGATCCCTGGTGAAAAGTTCTTTTCTTCATCACAATTATTATTATTATTTTTTTTTTTGAGAAGCTCTCTTTGAGGACGAGAGTTTGGAAAATAAAATAGCTCACTGTCACTGAACCCTACTGTGTATCAGGCATATGCTATGTGCTTTTATGTGTGTTATCTAAGAGGTGGTTACAAATGAGAAAACAGACTCAGCTTCCAAGATTATACAGCAGTTAGGTAGCATATCCAGATAGGAATCCAGTACTTAACTTTAGCACCTATATATTTTTAATTTATATTTATATATATATATGTATATGCAGATGCTCATATGCATATATAGATTACATGGACATGGCAAAAATTAAACTGTACAAAAGGGTATAGAGTGAAAAAGTCACCTTCTCTTTTCCCTCAGTCCTTTCCCTTAGGTGATAACTGTAACCAGTGTCTTGTATATTTTCTGAGAGATACTCTTCTCTATGTATAAGCCAGCCTGCCTTCCTCCATCCACATATCCATCCCACCCTCGCAAACAGATATTAGCATACTGTTTTGCACTTTGCTTTTTCACTTAGTATGTACTAAAAATACTTCCATACAGATTATGAGTTCTTTTTAACAACTGAGGGCTGAGTGCATTGGCTCACACCTGTAATCCTAGCATTTTGGGAGGCCGAGGCGAGTGGATCACCTGAAATGAGAAGTTCAAGACCAGCCTGGTCAATGTGGTAAAACTTGATCTCTACTAAATATACAAAAATTAGCCAGGCGTGGTCACGGGCACCTGTAATCCCAGCTACTTGGGAGGCTGAGGCAGGAGAATCACTTGATCCCAGGACACAGAGGCTGCAGTGAGCTGAGACTGCACCATTGTGCTCCAGCCTGCGCAACAAGAGTGAAACTTTATCTCAAAAAAAAAAATTGAACAGTATTCATTACTTAGCCAGTCATCTATAACGCACATATAGGTTACTTCTAGGTTTTACCTATTATAAATAATGCTGCTATGAATAACCTTTCAAAGAAATTATATCAATGTATATATACTGTCACCAATCATGTAAGAAAGTGCCTGAGCTTCACCTACCCTATTAACAAACATTTTGCTCTTTGTCTGATAGGACTATAATTTGCAATTCTGTTATTATTGTGAAGGTAAACAGTTTTTCTTGTTTTTAAAAGCCATTTGTATTTCCGTTCTCTTTTTGGTATGTAGGACCTCTTTACATATTAAGGAAGTTCAGTTTTTGTCATATATTGCAAATATTTAAAAATTTAAGTTATCTTTTGACCTATAAAGGTTTTCATGTCAAAAATTTGAATTTTTATAAAATCACACTTAAGCCTTTTTTCTCTAGGTTTCTGTGACATGGCATAAAAAATTCTTTTTCATTCTGTTGATTACAAAAAGTTTTCTCCATTGTTTTCTTATATATTTTATGGTTTCATTTCTTTTATGTTTAGATTATTGCCCAACCAGGACTTTATCATAGTATAAAGAATGAGGTAGGTTGGGCGCAGTGGCTCATGCCTGTAATCCCAGCACTCTGGGAGGCCGAGGCAGGCAGATCACTTGAAGTCAGGAGTTCCAGACCAGCCTGGCCAATATGGAGAAACCCCATCTCTACTAAAAATACAAAAATTAACCATGTGTGGTGGTGCACGCCTGTAATCCCAGCTACTCAGGAGGCTGCAGAAGGAGAATAGCTTGAACTCGGGAGGCAGAAGTTGCAGTGAGCAGAAATTGCGCCGTAGCATTCTAGCAGCCTGGACAAGAGCAAGACACTCTCTCAAAAAAAAAAAAAAAAAAACCCATAAATCAGAACAGAAGCAGTTCCCACTATTACAAAGTTACTCCAACTTTCCAGGGCTATCCTGGCATAACAGGTCCTTTACTGAGACTAGAAGGGTACAAACTCTAGGAATCCTGTAGCCTTACCTCAAACCACAGAAAGAATTCCTTAAGTACTATAAGGAAACCGTAAAGAGGAATTGATAGCTTTCAGAGTATGAAACTGTTCAAATATAGTGAAAGAAGAAATAAAATAATTCAGTATCAGATTTTCTTTAGGGGAATGACAGCAGTTTGAGAAAAGGTTATAAATATTTGATCAGTGACATGAACCAAATGAAACTGATAGAGAAGAAGGGGTATATTAAATCAGAAGTACTGCATTTGAAAAGTTACTCATTGCATTCCCTTCCTCCATTCCTTTTGTTTGAAAAGGAAAAAAAAATCACACATAAATCTACACCATGTTGAAAAAGAAATCCACAGATAAAAGTATCCAACCTTGAATCAGTTTCTTTGTTTCGAGACAGTGTTGGGATTACAGGAGTGAGCCACCAGCCCAGCCCCTGAAATCAGTTTACCGACCACAACTTTTTATCCTGGGGATCACCAGGTAGGCCTATGAACCTATTAAAACCACATGGTAAGTTTGGGGGATTATATTTGTGTGGACATTTCTCTCATAAACAAGTTTCAACTTAAAGGTGTCTCATGAGGTCTATGATCTTTAAAAGCAAGGATTTCACTGTTAAGTCAAAACAACTTCCTGAACCATTAGTACTACTGTGACATATAAAGAACATTAAATAGGCACTACGTTTAAATACATTTAAAAAGGCATTACATTCATTTTTTAAAGCTATTTCAGACAATGACACCGCAAGACAATGTTATTTCAATTAAGAACATAACGGGCCGGACTCAGTGGCTCATGCCTGTAATCCCAGCACTTTGGGAGGCCGAGGTGGGTGGATCACCTAAGGTCAGTCAGGAGTTTGAGACTGGCTTGGCCAACATGGCAAAACCCCAACTCTATTAAAAATACAAAAATTAGCCAGGCGTAGTGGCACGCACCTGTAGTCCCAGCTACTTGGGAGGCTGAGGCAGGAGAATCACTTGAACCTGGGAGGCGAGGCTGCAGTGAGCCGAGATCACGCCACTGCACTCCAGCCTGGGTGACACAGTGAGACTCCGTCTCAAGGAAAAAAAAAAAAAGAATATAACAGAAGTTTAGTTTTCTTCTACTCAGGAGAATCAGCACTTATAATTCTTTAAAGTTAGCCTGTGGAGCTGTATCTCTTCCTCAGTTATCAGTTGCTGTCTTAAATTTTATATGGTAAACTGATTTAGGATTTAGTATATGGCTAATCACTTTTACCCAAAGTAAGGAGGATATTTTTAAAAGTTCCAGTTTATTAGTTGGTTTAAATATCCTCTGACTCTTAACAGCTTTCCGTTAAGAAAAAACTACCTTAACGGGGCATTAAGTGGAACTACAACACAGTTAATAAATAGAGTAGAGAATCTAGATGAGGATTTCCAAAGGAAACAAATCATACATAACATTTATTCGAGAAAGTGAAGAGCACACTTATGTTAATTTTAATTTCGCTTACCCAGACCTTATCTGTCCATCTCTCTGGTTTACCCAGACTATTTTAAGGACCAAAGGAAAGAAAGTGAGAAAAGAGTGGGCAGGTAAGAGGAAAAAGATGACGCAGCTAAAAGAACAGCAGGAGACTGAGAGAGCTGTAACGGTTCTCCAACTGCAAATGAGGAATTCTCTGCATAGTAACGATTTGGAAAAAGCAAAAAAGGGCTTTTAAGATTCTTCTTGGCCAAGTACTGCGGTTCCCTAGTACAGTACTATGAGAAGGCGGGATGGGAGGATCACTTTAGCCCAGGAGTTCAAGACCAGCCTGGGCAACATGGTGAGAACCCGTCTCTACAAAAGATAAAAAATTAGCCAAGCAGCTGGGCATGGTGGCTCATCCCTGTAATCCCAGCACACTTTAGGGGGCCGAGGTGGGTAGATCACGAGGTCAGAAGTTCCAGACTAGCCTGGCAAACATGGCGAAACCCCGTCTCTACAAAAACTACAAAAATTAGTCTGGCGTGGTGGCACACGCCTATAATCCTCAGGAGGCTGAGGCAGGAGAACTGCTTGAACCTGGGAGGCAAAGGTTGCAGTGAGCCGAGATCGAGCTTCTGCACTCCAACCTGGGTGACAGAGTGAGACTCTTCCTCAAAAAAAAAAAGATTCTGGTTAAAATTAAAAAATCAAACAAGAGGCAACTAGAAAAGCTAGGGGACAAATGCAACTATCTGGATTTCTGTAATTATAGATATCAGTAGATTTGCAAACAAGTGTGATTGATCTCTGAATCCCAGATACTGTTTTAAAGGCCTCAAGTCTCAAAATGACCCTACCTATTATAACACATCCATTCCCTCCTAGCTATCAAAATTAAGATGATTCCCTCTGTGCCACTGATCTCAAATAGATCATAAAAACAAAACAATGTAAGCAGTCACATGGATAAATTTGGGCAGTGCTGAAATGAGAATCAGAAGTACTAGATTTGGGTCCCAGTTGTGTCACTAACAGATATTGTAACATTAGGTAAGTCACAATGCTATTGGCCCAGTGTTTCCTCAGCCATAAATTAGGGGTTTGGAATAAACTCAGATGCTGACATTTTAAAAGGGAGCAGTTTTCCTGTGTTTAGTGAACATTTACTGAGCATCTATCATGTTTCAGGTCCCATAAGTAGATGGTGGGAAAACAAAGGAAAAAGAAGACCACCCTCAAGGAGCTACACAGACAAGTAGACAGTTACAAAACAATGTGGTTCATATTCTAATAAAAGAATATAGAGAACTAAGAAATGAGAGAAGGAGGAGCATATAACTTTGCCCAAGGAGACTAGAGTCTAGACGTGAAGATGTTTCCCAAATAGACACAGTAGGCATGGAATATATCCAACATGTGAAGACTCCAAATTGTGACAGAGCAGCCAATCTTCAAGGGAATTCAAAGAGTTTGTGTAACCATGTAAAAACACTGAGATTAGACGGCAGGCAGAAGAATGCATAACTAGTAGGCAAGGAAAGTGTTTTAGAAAGAGAGTTTGATTCACCTGCCTAACTGGCTGCCCCACTGTAAGTATGAGAAGAACACCATGCATTTGATATCTGACTTCTAAAAATTAGCTGACTCACAAATGGTAAAAACTGTTCTCTAACAATAGTTGAACTATGAATTTCTAATAAAAGAAAAAAAAATTGACCAGGTGCAGTGGCTCATGCCTGTAATCCTAAAATGGTGGCAGGCTGAGGTAGACAGATTGCTTGAACTCAACAGTTCAAAAACAGCCTGGGCAAGATGGTAAAACCCTGTCTCTACAAAAAATACAAAAAAAATTAGCCGCCCAGCTACTTGGGTGGCTGAGGCAGGAGGATGTCTACAGCACAAGAGGTCGAGACTGTAGTGAGCTGAGACCGCACCACTGCACTCCAGATTGGGTGACAAAGTGAGACCCAGTCTCAAAAAAAAGAAAGAAAGAAAAAGAAAAATGTGTGGCCAGGCACGGCGGCTCATGCCTGTAATCCCAGCACTTTGGGAGGCCGAGGCTGGTGGATCATCTGAGGTCAGGAGTTCGAGGCCAGCCTGGCCAACACGGTGAAACCCCATCTCTACTAAAAATACAAAAATTAGCAGCGCATGCTCGTGGGTGCCTGTAATCCCAGCTACTCGGGAGGCTGAGGCAAGAGAATTGCTTGAACCTGGGAGGCAGAGGTTGCAGTGAGCCAAGATCGCACCACTGCAATCGAGCCTGGGTCACAGATCAAGACTGTATCTTAAAAATACATACATAAAAAGGAAAAATGATCGGTCAGGAGTTCCATTGTTTATAAATCCTGATTCATCAACCAAATTCCAAGAGGGTGAGCTGAGAGGCTCACCTGAGCCCAGGAGTTCAAGGTTGCAGTGAGCTATGACCCCACCACTGTACTCCAGACTCGGCAAGATATCCCATCTTTAAAAAAGAAAGCAATTTAAAAATAAATAAACCAAATTCCTTCTGAGCCATCGCTTCTTAGAAACATCCCATAACGTGGCTTTTGTGATTCTCCAGTTTTACTCTTTTCTTCAGCAGGCTCACAGATGCCATTCCTTCTCTCTGCCTTTCTCAAAGCCCAGCCTGATGCAGACAGTAATCAGCAGTGACGAAACAAAAGGCAAGAAGCAATCACGAACACTGCTCAGAAAATCAGAATTAACCTCATACAATCAGACCAAATTAAACTTTTCTACCTTTACCCTTCATTGTGTGGTTCTTGTTTTAGAGACAAGACCTCACTCTGTCACCTAGTCTGCAGCACAGTGGCACAATTCTGGCTCACTGCAGCCCTAACCTCCTAACCTCAAGTGATCTTCCCACCTCAGCCTCCTAAAGTGCTGGGATTACAGGGATGAGCCACTGCCTGGCCAGCACTCTTTCACAATCAATTCTTCCACCTTTGCGCTCTTGGTCCCATTGACTCTTGCTTTCCTAGAAGATTTCTGGCTCCAACAATCATCCCTTCTATTTCAACCTCCACCTCTCTCTTTAGGTTCATCCCTGCAATCACATAAATATATCAAGTTGCTCTTTCCTCCTACGAAATCAACACATATTTATCAAGGGCTTACTAAGCACCTGATACTATGTAAAGCACTGGCACTGCCTTCATGAAACTCTGAAGAGGTGGTAAAAATACAAACTCAGACTAACAGAGTCTGTTCTGCTTCAATCCGAGAATTCATTTCTAAGAAACCTCCTATTATCAAAGTCATGAAATAAAAGACATTGTTCAAAAGGAGCAAAAAGGAGTAAGAGACCAGATAGTTTCAGACTCAAAATACTAAATTCATTTTACCTGCAAGAATTTCAATAAGGTATCAAGTTCTCCTACCACTAAGCAAGTCCATCTTTTAGTTGTATTCAGTTTTTGCTAAGAGCAAAGCCTTTCTTTTCCCAGCTCAATTAGCATTACCAAAAAAAAAAAGCAGAACTCTTCGCAAACATTATCAGAAACATCACCCATCGTTGTGATAAACAAAGCAGAAAGCCACCTTAAACATTTTTTTCCTACCCAACTTGTGTTACTTTCGATAGTGGTTTGCTTAATGCAAATCGTGTTCCCGACATCATTTGCTGCTGTATGACATCCAATTCCCGCTATGAAAGGGGAAGTCTTGGGATGCTAGAGAAGTAAGCCAAGGGGCTCATACCCAGCATGGGCAGGTCAGGAAGGCCTGCCAAGGAAGTGAGACTTCAGGGATGAGTAGGAGGCAGTTAAGCAAGAGAGGAAAGAGAAGGGGGAAAGTTGTGCCAAGACAAAGAGAACAACATTTACAAAGGCCCTAAGGGGAGAATGGACACACAAGCTTCCAAGAACACAACACGGTGGAAAAGAGGGAGGACAGTGACAGGGGAAATCAAGTGAGAGGCAAAGGCCATGAGGTCTTGTGGGCTGAATTTACATTGTGAGCAACAAGAAGCCATTAAAGGGTTTAAGTGAGAAGTCACACAATCTTGCTTCATTTTAGCTACCTCTCCTCACTTCTTCCCTTCAAGTTCGGCAAGTGTACACTTGCTAGTTTGCATTTTTTCCTGCCTTCTCTCCTGAACTCCAGGTATCTGTCTTGTGAAGTCCGCTGATACGTCTCCCTTTAAGGTATCTGTTAATCTAGCTGTTTAATGTAATGGCCCTCTCAGGCTGGCCCTTACCTGTCAGGTGGCCCTGTTGACCCTCAACTCCCTCCAATGCTTTCCTCCCCACTTCTGCAGTTGTTCCTTGCCAGTCTTTTTCACAAGCTCCTTCTTTCTCTACCCGTCCTTTTTTTCTTTTTGAGACAGAGTATTGCTCTGTCGCCAGGTTGGAGTGCAGTAGAGTAATCTCAGCTCACTGCAACCTCCACCTCTGGGGTTCAAACAATTCTCCTTGCCTCAGCCTCTAGAGTAGCTGGGACTACAGGCATGTGCCACCACACCTGGCTAATTTATGCATTTTTAGTAGAGACAGGGTTTCACCATGTTGACCAGGACGGTCTCGATCTCCTGAAGTCATGATCCGCCCGCCTCAGCCTCGCAAACTGCCGGGATTACAGGCATGAGCCACCATGCCCAGCCCATCCTATTAAATGTTGTCTGTCCAGATTCTGTCCTTGGCCCGTGGTATTTCCAAACGCTCTGTATCTTCCCTGGATGATCTCACCAATATCCAAGACACCAAATATCAACCATAAGCTCATGATTTCAAAAATCACATTTTACTCAGATCTCTCTCCCAAACTCCAAATTTATACATTCAACTAGCTTCATTTCACTGTCTTGCAGGTACCACAAATGGAATTAAACAGTTTCAAAACCAAGCTTATATATAACTTACACCCCTTTACCATTTCATTTCAAATCTCTATCTCCCCTCCATCCCTCCTGCCACTGCCCAAGTGCAGCTCACCATTTCTCTTCAGGTTTACTTCAACCAACTACTGCCCTGTGCTGCATGCCTACACTTTTCCCATTCAGCCCACTAGCAGTCAGAACAATCTTGCTAAGAAGTAAAATGATCTGCAGGGTGCAGTGGCTCACGCTTGTAATCCCAATACTTTGGGAGGCCGAGGCGGGTGGATCACCTCAGATCAAGAGTTCAAGACCAGCGTGGCCAACATGGCAAAACCCCGTCTCGACTAATAAAGTACAAAAAAATTAGCCGGTCATGGTGGTGTGTGCCTGTAATCCCAGCTACAATGGAGGCTGAGGCAAGAGATTCGCTTGAACCCAGGAAGTGGAGGGTGCAGCGAGCTGAGATCGCAACACTGCACTTCAGTCTGGGTGACAGAGCAGGACTCCATCAAAAAAAAAAAAAGAAGTAAATATGATCATGGTATTTCCAGGCTTACAATTCCACTTAAGTGGAGTTCCTATTAACCAGCTCAAATTCCTTAGTCTGATCTACAAGGGTCTTCTAAGGCTCTGCCTTATTCTCCAGCACCTTAACTTCACACCAGTCTCCAGGCTAAACTGTGGGTGGTTCTCTCAGCATTCCATCCTCAGTGCCTTTGTGCACTCCCTCCCTCCTGGGACACTAATTCTCTTCACCTCCCTTGTCTTCTTCGCCTGGCCAACGTCTTTCAAGACTCAGGTGAGGTCCTCCCTCCCCTAAGAAGCTTCACCAGAACTCCCATGTGCACCTCTTTTTGAAAAATACAGGATTCCTAGGTACTCACCTCTACAACACCCTTAACTTGAAGCTAGCTTTACATGTATGACTTTTAAGTTTTCATCTGCTTACCTATTTACAGGGCTGCATCCTTAAAAACTGGGACTCTGTCTTTCAACAAGAATCCTAGGTGTCTAACACTAGCATAAAACAAGCATGTTACGAGTAAATTAATAAAAATATGGAACTACAATGAGGCCCAAAGAGAACAAGCCTCAGAGTGTGAGCACCTTGAGGGCAGGAACTTTGTCAGGAGCAATTCTCTGCTGAATCCCCAAGGCCCGAAGTAAAAGCTGCAAAGTCACTGGAGGTCCAGGCATATTTGTGGAATGGCTGAATGAATGTTCTAAGGCCACAGGAAAACACATAGTCCAAACTTCCTGACTTGCTTTCCATTACTAACTTTCTTGGTTTGTGACCTACTTTTACTGTAACACCAGTGAGCATGGCACAGTTTCTACTGACCAAACTAATAGTCTTGTTTTTCCAGTAGGAAAAAATAATAATATGAGCATTGACCAAACAAGTAAAGTACATGATTCCTCAGTAAGAATCTATAGAAGGATTTTCTGATCTCTTTGAAAATGGATGTGAAATCTCCAGTGGATGAAAGTTTATTAAGAGTAATCACAATTCTCATTGAATTTTCAAGGATACTAGTGATACCAAAGAAAATCAAATTTCTTAAACCAAAATGTTAAGCGGAATTGTTATATTCATTTTTCTCTTTTCAAATCTATTTTGATATATAACTTATCCCTTAGAGACAGCAGCCTCTGCTAAAACAAATGTAATTGGAGAAGATGCAGCAGCTGGCAGGCTCTCTCTCACATTAAGATTCCTACCAGAATTTACATTTCAGATTGTCTATAATTGGAAGAGTCCATACCAGCATTCTTTAAAACTTACAGCCCTATTCTAACATACTCTATCATGGGAATCAGGATATTTATACTTCCCTAGTAATGTGCTCAAGAAGAAAACGTTACTTTCTGAACACATTTTTCACTGTCATCTAATTAGATGGAAAGGGGAAAAACCCAGGATTATCCACATTTACAGGAAAGCCCTTCTTTTCTTTTACTTTACAGAGAGAACCAAACATCAGAAGCAGCATTAACAACCGTCACCAAATTCAATCTTGGGAACAATATGTTAAGAATCAAACAGAGGAGTAAGCAATTAAGTCATTTTAAAGGGAAGTTTTCTTTAACTTTTTTTAATGTAATTTTCTTTCTTTTTCTAGACTGCTCAGCAGTTGTTTGAATTAAAAGGTGGTCTAGCTGACATAAAAAAGCAAATCACAAGTGTTCATACTACAGATATGTGAGCTGAATAGGCACAACTACTCTCGGGCGATAGGCGTCGTAACAGGGTGCCCTCTGGGAAGGTGATGAGGGCACTTTCTCAGGACATGGAAAGGTTATTTTGATTTGAGGGGCCTGCAACGGGGATTCGTTCGTGACACTCGTTTGGGAGCACACATGAGATCTGCGTCTCACTGTAGGGAAAGTATACCTCAGTAAGGAAAACTATAAAGAGAACGACACGCTATCACTGGACGAACACAAGCCGAGCCTCTTTCGTTCCGAGAAGGCTCTGTGGGGCACCCTACGCTAGGCGCCGCTGGGACGTGACGGAAAATGAAGACGGGCGGGGGGGTGGGTCCCGGGAGCGAGACCACTGCCAGAGGCCACGAGCCACCCCTAACCACCGCGGTTCCACCAGGAGAGCTTCGCCTCGAAGAGGGCTGAGGCGGCCGGCCCGGCGCTTAGAGCGCCAGCTCGACTAGGACATCGCGGCCCTGCTCGCCCGCCCCCGCCCTCGCCGCTCCCGGGGCCACCGGCTGCCTGCCCCGCCACAAAACATCCAGCCGAAGAAAGAGCTGTCCACAGCGGCGTGGGAGCGACTGCAAGGCTGCAGCCCTGAGGGGCGCGGCCCGGCGCCCCAACACTGGCTGCCCGTGCTCCCACACGGATTCCCCAAGGACTCCAGACCCAGGCCGAGCAACGCTAGCGGCGTTTCCACGCGCTACACAAGAAGCTGCTGGGGCGACGCCTTCCAGAACTAACTGCGCTTGCGCTAACCTTGAGGCCGCTCAGCTCAAGTCTGCTTCCCCCCCCCTCCCCAGGAGCAAGAGAGCGGTCAGCGCAGGCGCACCCCTGACGCGGCTCGCGCCGCCACTTCCGCCCCGAGCGAGAAGCGGGGGAGGCGGGAGGGAGCTTGCGGGCAGGGCAGGAGTCCAGATCTCGGAGGAGATCGGCGATCGCCGCGCGGGTCCGCGACTCACCAAGTACAGCGGCTGCCAGCGACGATGAGCATCCAACTCTTCAAACTCCTGCTCGATGGTGGTGGGCATGGCGGCAGGAACGTGCTGGCGCGAGCAGAGCCTGCGCCGGCTGAGAGGCTCAGGCCCCGCACGATCCGCGGAGAGCGCTCTCGCTGCGGCGCATGCGCGCTGCGCGTCGCGCCCCGCCCCCACGCCAAAGCCTGGCCGGCTGTGGGGAAAGTACCTGGAGCGTCGGACGTCAGCGCGCAGACTCTGCGCCCGAGCGCTGCGCGGAATCGGCGGCGGGGCGGGGCGGGGCGCTCTGGGTGGGGGGGCGGGTTCGGAGTGTGCCCAGGTGGGAGGGGGCGGGGTCAGGGGACCAGCGGTTGGCGTTGGTCCCGGCGCACGGAAGGAGAGGGCCCGCCCCTTGGCTCCCGCTTTCCGGTACTAGGGAGGCGGTGTTGTCGGTAGCGCGCCGTTACTGGAGGAGGACTCCCTCCTTAAGTATCCTGAGATTCGCCGGCACGCTCCGCCTTTCTTCTTGCTGTCCCGTTTCTCGTTTTCTTCTCGGCCTTAGTTTTTCAAGTGCGGTACTTGAATTTTATTTTAAACATCATCAAGGTCAGTTTAGCGGCCGGTGACCAAATTTGGAACAAATTCCTCATCCTTCTCTGCCCTCATGTCAGCTCTTCTACGCCTGCAGATTTTATGCCAAATAAACCGCTGTAGCAAAAGGAAAGGCAGCTCTCCCGGTATTTGGCAGAATACACCTTGTTAAGAAACGTTCTACAACTTACGAATTAGTGTTAACTGTTAGACAAAGAGCACGTTATGTTTTACCAAACGTGTTGGTTAGGGAAATCATGTTCCTTCAGATTTAACATAGTTCATTGTTAGTGAACTCAGCTGCTTGCCCTATCCTACTATATAATCTTCATAAGAAACGCGAAGGGTTAGGAAAAGTTTAGCTGTGCTGTCCGGTATTGTGATTTAAACTTTAGATATTAAATAAAATTAATTGAGTTCCTCACTGGCACCAGCCACATTCCTGGTGCGCCATAATCACGTATGACTTGCTATGTGGCAAAGCAAATATGTAGAACATTTCTATCATGGAAGACAGTTCTTTTGGACAGAGCCAGCCGAGAGGACTAAAATACCTGAGGCAGAAAAGTGTCCTTAATCACGTAAAATAATGAAAACCCTAGCCAGAAAAAAAAGCTAGAAGAAATCGTATTAACAAAAAATTAAGCATCCAGCAAGCTTTCTACTTACATAGTGTGATTTAGGGTTACAGGAAAGCTTCCCCGGAAAGACCCCACAATCTCTAATGGTCTTTGGTTTTGAAATTCTGTCACTGAATCTAATTATTTAGATGAAAGCCATGGTATCTCCCAGAATACCCTGTGACTCTTCTCATTAGTCTGGTCATCAGATTGCTTTCCAACAAAAAAAATTCTGTTCTACCAAGGGAAGACAAGTCGCCCACCTAAAATCAAGGTTGGCAATGGTGGGAGAGGCGGGAGGCTGTACTTTTTCCCTGAAAAGAGGGGCGTCCTTATCTCAAAGCAGCAGTTCTTGTCCCCAGATATTCAGCATCCCTTTGGAACCCACTTGTCAGCTTCTCTGTTTGGGGCGCTGCATTTGCCCTTCTAATGTTTTTATCTTAGTTTGCTGAGTGCATCTAAGAATCTAGAGCAGTGGTTCTCACACCAGCATCGTTTGCCTCCACTGTGAGCTTCTTTGAAATGCAAATTCGAAGGCCTACTGAATCTGAATCTGAATCTCTGGTGCTGGGGTCCAGGAGACTACCTAAGCAAGCTCTTCTGGGGATGCCTATGCCTCTTCCTCCAGAAGAATACCTGTACAGGACTGCACTGAAGTCCCGGGATAAAAAGAAAACAGAGATTAACTTGCTTTGAGATATCCTGCTGATAAGATATGACTTGGTCTCTCTGACATGACCCTCAACCCAACTAGTTCCTAGCTTGCTGTTTCTGAAGGACCCCAAACCTAGACTTTTCCCCCATTTGAAGTCAAGATCCGAAGTTCTCAAGATTTTAAAATGTCGAGCTTCCCTATTGCCCCCAAATTGTTCAGATGCCCTTGATAATAGGCATACTTTTATGTGCATACTCTATATATTGAGGAAATACATAAAGAATAGAGTCTATTTTAAAAATTGCAAATTAATTTCAAAGATATTTGAAGTTAAGTAGCCATGTATATTTTTAAATAATGGTACATATATGTATGAGAGACTCATTTTACAGATAATACTCGGTGGAGTTGGATTCATAGCAATGTCTTCAGCTTACTCCTTGGCCTCATCAATCCCTGCAGCTCACAGTTTGGGAACCATTGCTCTAGACCAAAGGAAATGAAGCATAGGAAGAGTTTGGAGTCCCTTTTAATTGGAACAAAGTCTGCCTTCTACATTTTAGTGTCCTATTCAAGAGGCCCCTCTCCCCTCAATGAATAATTTATACCCCTTTCCGAGAAAATTCTAGTTGCTACCCATGGCCCCTCCTATGGTTTAAATAATGGTGTCCTCTCCAAAATTCATATTGAAACTTAATCCCCATGGTGGCAATATTAAGAGTTGGGCATTTGGGGGAGTGATTAAGTTATGAGGGTTCTGCTCTCCTAAATTGATTAGTGCCTCATGAAAGGCCTGGAGAGAATTAGCTTAGGCCCCTTTTGCCCTTCTGTCAGGCCATAAAAAGACACCTAGGTGACACCATGAGGAATGGCCGGCCCTTCAGCAGACAAAACCTGCTGGTGCCTTGACCTCGGACTTCCCAGCCTTCAGAACTGTGAGAAATAAATTTCTGTTATTTGTAAATTACACAGTTGCAGATGTTTTGTTATAGCAGCACAAACAGACTAAAATGGCGCTTATAGTTAGAACTTCAGAGGGACAAACATATCAAAATACAGCCCAAAAGCCTAATGTCTACAAGAGCTATACATTTATAGAGTTGGGCAGACATTTGTTATACAAATTCAGATTGTAGATTCCAGTGAGAACGGAACCTCAGTTAAATATATGTATTTTTTAATAAACTTTGAAATATACACAAAAACACAAATCATAAGTGTATAGCTCTGCGAGTTTTTACAGAGTGAATGTAGTACTCAGGCCAAGAACAGGAACTTTATCTGTCCTCCAGAAAGCCCCTGGAGCACCATCCTAAATCTTCCCCTCCCCTTTGAGTAACCAGCCCCATGTCCTCTAACACCAATAGATTAGTTTTGCCTTTTTTGAACTTTATTTAATTATATAATATGTGCTTTTTAATGTCTGACTGCTTTTTTTAAAATACATATTTTTTTATTGCATTTTAGGTTTTGGGGTACATGTGAAGAACATGCAAGATTGTGGTCTCACTGCTTTTGTTCAACAAGTTAGTGAGAGTCATCCATGTTGTAGGAATAGTTAGCTCATTCTTGCTGCTAAATAGCATATGATTGTTTGACTCTACTACCATTTATTCTGAATCCAGTTGTTTCTAGTTTGGGGTTATTATGAAGAAAACCATTAAGGACATGCTTGTACTTGCCTTTTAATAATCATACACTCATTTCTTTTGGGCATATATCTGGGAGTGGGATTCCTGGATCGCAGTGTGTCTATATGTCCAACATACAGTGCTGAACAGTTTTCTGAGTGATTGCATCCTCACTTGAGCTTGAACACAGGAAAAGGATGCCCACTATCATCACTTCTGTCCAACATTGTATAGCCATAGCAACAAGTGAGGAAAATTAAGAAGTGGTATAATGATTGGAAAAGATGAAACAAAGTTGATATTAATATAGCCAATATAATGTACACAGAGAAAATCCAAAGCAATCTACAGGCCAGGCAAACTATTAGATTAATAAGTGAATTTAGGTGCAGTGGCTCACACCTGTAATCCCAGCACTTTGGGAAGCCAAAGTGAGAGGATCACTTCAGGCCAGTAGTTTGAGACCAGCCTGGGCAACATAGTGAGACTCCATCTCTAAAAATAAAAAGTAAAAAGGACTGGGTGCAGTGGCTCACACATGTAATCCCAGCACTTTGAGAGGCCAAGGCAGGCGGATCATGAGGTCAGGAGTTTGAAACCAGCCTGGCCAAAGTGGTGAAACCGCATCTCTACTAAAAATACAAAAATTAGCCAGGCATGGTGGTGTGCGCCTGTAATCCCAGCTACGAAGGAGGCTGAGGCAGGAGAATTGTTTGAACCCGGGAGGTAGAGGTTGCAGTGAGCCAAGATCACGCCACTGCACTCCAGCTTGGGTGACAGAGTAAGACTCTATCTTAAAATAAATAAGTAAATAGAAAAAAATTGAATTTAGCAATATAATTGAATAAAAAGTCAATATAAGAAAAATCAGTTGTATTTCTACATAGAGCAGCAACTAGGAAATTTTAAACATTGGAATATAAACTATTCAGGAAAATTCTCAGCAAAAGATTGGCAAAACCTCTGTCTGAAAACCACAACGTATCACTCAGAGGAACCAAAGAACAACTAAATAAATCGAAGGATATATGATGTAATGTCTTGGAAACTTTAGTATTGTAAAGTTGCCAATACTTCTCAAAGTAATGTATGAATTCAGTGCAATCTCAATCAAAATCCCACCATATTTTTAGTGGAAATTGACAAGCTGATGCTAACATTTACAAATAAAAATGCAAGGGGCCAAGAATAGCCAAAATAATCTTAAGGAAGAAGAAAATGGAGGTTTTACCTCACTAGATAAGATTTACTCTAAAGCTACAATAATTAAAACAGTGGTCTTGGTGTGAAGATAGACAAATAGAAAAATGGAACAGAATAGAGTCTAAAAATGAACTCAAGGGCCAAAAATAGCCAAGAAGAAGAACAGATCTGGAAGACATCCCTCCAGATATCAAAATCTCATAAAGATGTGTGGTATTGATGCAAGGAAAGGCAAGCTGACCAATGGAACTAAACAAAGTCCAGAAACAAGTTCACACATAGAGTCATCTGGTGTGTATCTTTGTGTGTGTGCATTTCACAAATGCTAAAGTAATGTGTCTTCAATAAATGGTTCTGCATCCAAAAGAGCATAACTATGTTTCTATGTATATGAAGTTCAAAAATAGGCAACAGAATAGTGATTACCTCTGGAGGCAGCTTGGGTAGGGTGGGGGTGTTGCCTGGGAAAGAACATGAGAGAATCTTTAGGGGTCCTGGAAATATTCTATATCTTGATCTGGTTGGTGGTACACCAAATATTCTATATCTTGATCTGGTTGCGTATAATATACCCATATTTGTACGTGTGTGTATAAAATGTCGTTGAGCTCCACATTTAAGATTTTTTTTGGACTTTGTTGTATGTGGTTAACCTCAATAAAACTAAAAAATTCCTCACTCAAGGTAAGAGTGAAAAACATTTTAATTTAAATAAAAATAAATGGTGCTATTTCATTTAGAAATGGAAACCACTCACATTATCTTACGCAGTATTTCATAAACTACCATCACTTACTGAATATAGCAAAAGACTGTATATGGCTTCAAAGCCATAGAGTGCACCTAGATTCTCTAAAATTGCCAGAAATTACAAAGTGATAGATAATGAACTACATGGGATTAAGATGGGGATTCACTTATTCCATATTTTGGAACCACAAAGTAGATCTGCCTAGGTTTGAACCAAATGCAATTAATGTATCTAACAAAAAATGCCACTATTTATTCAGCTTCACACACAGCCTCCAAAAGGTTAGTAAAAGACCAAATAAATTATGTTTTTTTAAAAAAAACTTTCAGGCTGGGCATGGTGGCTCACCCCTGTAATCTCAGCACTCTGGGGGGCCAAGGTGAGCAAATCACCTGAGGTCAGGAGTTTGAGACCAACATGGTGCAGCCTGGTCTCTACTAAAAATACAAAAAAGTTAGTTGTTTGTAGTGGCCCACGCCTGTAATCCCAGCTACTCAGGAGGCTAAGCATGAGAATTGCTTGAACCTGGGAAGCAGAGGTTGCAGTGAGATGGCACCATTGCAGTCCCCTCTGGGTGACAGAGTGAGACTCAGCCTCAAAAAAAATATTTTTTTCAAAAATAACTACCTAACCCAACTACGCAGAATATGTGGTATGCTTTCCAGTGAACTATCATAGTACCTAAATATGTCAGCTATCAATTTATTGACAGTGAGCTCAAGTCTTCCTTTTCCACCTTCTCTATGAGAATGGATCTGGGCCCTTCAAATATTTTTGCTTTGCCAGCTGACAGTGAAGCTTTGAGTGGAGAGACACTTAAGGAGAAAGGGCTTGCTGGGAACCACACCAGGGAACCGTGCTTGCTGGGCTGGCTCCAGTGACCAGTGGCCTCCCCCAGCACCCTGCTCCTGGGGTGCATCTGTAGCAGAGTACTCCAGTGAGACATCTCCCCATGAGCAACTTTCCCATACACCCAGAGGGCAAAAGATTGAATGGGGGCCTCCCAAAAATGTGTCTGCCTGGAACCTGTGAATGTGACCTTCTATGGAAAAAGGCTATTTGCAGATTGAGCTACAGATCCTAAGATCACATCATCCAGGATTATCAGGGTGGTCCCTAAATTCAATGACAAGTGTCCTAGGAGAAGGGCAGGGAGAGATTTGAGACAGGAAAGGGCCATATGAAGATGGAGGCAGAGGTTAGTCACTCAGCCACGGGGAACACCTGGAGCCCCGAGAGGCTGGAAGAGGTAATGAAGGCTCCTCCCTTTGCCCTTCCAAGGGAGCAGAGCCCTGCAGACACCTAAGTTTTGGACTTCTGGCCTCTAGAACTAAGTGAGAATAAATGCTGTTGCCTTAAGCCACCAAGTCCGTGGTCATTTGATATGGCAGCCAGCTGTACAAGGTTTCCAGCAAGTTCCACAAAAGCAGCCCCATAGGGATGTTTTTCCATGTGGTGCACCAGAGGCACGCCTTTTCTAAGGAGGTCTGGGGCTCCTTAGATCTTCATATCTCAGCCTCTCAATGAAAAAAATTCTTCAGCTTCTCAATGAAAAACTTTTGAATTGAAGTACCTTAAAATTGAGGATTTCTGTTCAGCAAATGACAGCATTAAGGTAAAGGGTGAATGCAGAGTAGAAGTTTTGCAATGAATACATCCCAAAAAGACTGAGGTCCAAAATAAAGCCTACAAGCCAGATAGCTTACGAGAAAGATGGCTTAGTAGAAAAATGGGCAAGAGATTTGAGTAGACATTTTGTGAAATGGATATCCAAATGACCAGTAAACATACAAACCTTACCCTCCCTCAGTAGTCACTAGAGAATGCCAGTTACACCTGTAATGAGATAATACCTCACCCCACCACAGTGGCAGGAACAGGGAGCAGCTATGGGTCTTATACCTGTGGGGCGTATTTGACTGGGGAATGAAGAGTGTAACTGGGCCCCGTGAGATTTTAGCACATGACATTTTTAGTGACTGAAACCATGAACATTCTGATCAGGCCCTCGCCTTCTTGCACATGTTAACTGTCTGCTTTCTGCCAGTATCCCTTGCTCCCATGATATAATGATAAACTGCTGATAGGTTGTTTCTTTGTCAAGAGGAGGAGATAACTTCAAGGTCACAGAAAAGTTTTGCCGTTAAGGATGTTGCAACCAGCTGCTGACGCCCAAGTCTGGTCGTTCAAAGCACTATCTGAGACAGAAGAAACACAGACTTTCCCATCAGTTCCCTGAAACTGCCCCTGCCTTTTGTCTAGCTGCATAAAAACTCCCTGCTTCACCTTTTTGTTAAGACGGATCTGAGAGATCTTGCCCTCCTGCCTTCTCACCTTGGTCAAATTGAATAAACCTTTCTCTATCTCCAAGCACTAGTGTCTCAGTGTTTGGCCCCAGCTGCCCATGGGGTATACAGGCCTGAGTTTGGGGTTCTACAACAGAAGTACGGTCCTAGCAAGTCAAGCGGCGATGAACCATTCCAGAGGACAAAGGGTGGCATAAAAATCTGTTGGAAGAGAAGTTACAAGAGAGTGACAGATATTTGCCACATTGTTAAGATAAATATCACAATTTTGCCTTGATTAGTCTTGGAAGGAAGAATAAATAATGGATAAAGGAAGAGGAGAGCTAGTTGACTTTGATCAGGATTCTAAAAATGATTCGTATGTACAGGATATTGCTCTGTCTTCCAGTCTGGGATACAGTGGTGTGATCATGGCTTACTGCAGACTCCAATTCTTGGGCTCAAGAAAGCCTCCCATCTCAGCCTCCAGAGTAGCTGGGACTACAGGCATGCACCATGCCCAGCTAATTTTTAATTTTTTATTGTAGAGGTGGAGGTCTCACTACATTGTCCAGGCCAACCTCAAATTCCTGGCTTCAAGTGATCCTCCTGCCTTGACCTATCAAAGCATTGGGATTATAGGTATGGGTATGTGCCACCATGCCAGGCCCTAAAGTGATTAGTTTTTGAGTACTTCATTAGACCCATATTCCTTTGTATGTGTTAGATGGTTCTCAAGTCTCCTTAATTCTTGAAATCTAGGGCTTTTTATTTATTTTGGTAATTTTAAATCTGCGTCCATCACTGTCCCAGAGGATGTGTAGTTGTGAAACAGTTGGCACACAAAAAAAGATAATTAAAAAGAGTTTAACGACAGAACAGTTTACAAAGTTGTGGACAAAATTAGAAGGAATCAGCAAAGCAGGGCCAAACACTCAGGGTTAGCAACTGTGCAAAAATTCTACCAATCCATGGGTCTGAAGGTGCAAGGGACAGGAGCAGTTACCAAAACCCAGAGAGAGGGCAGGAGAGGGCTGCAAGATGTCACTGTGGCTTTCTTTGAAGGAGCACAGCCACAAAAGGCCCCTGACTTTGGCAGGAACACAAATTGTATTCCTTTCCTACTGCTGCTGTGACAATGACCACAAGGAGTCTAGGGTCCATGGCTTATATTCAACTAGTATGAGGGCTCATAGAAGTGAAACAGTGTTGAAGCAATTAAAGCTTCTCCAGCTCAACCTACCACATCTGAATTCAAGATCTTGCTATAGGCCAGGTGTGGCGGCTCACACCTGTAATCCCAACACTCTGGGAGGCCAGGTGAGTGGATAACCTGAGGTCAGGAGTTCAAGACCAGCCTGCCAACATGATGAAATCCTGTCTCTACTAAAAATACAAAAATTAGCTGGGCTTGGTGGTGCACCCCTGTAATCCCAGCTACTTGGGAGGATGAGGCAGGAGAATCCGTTGAACCGGGGAGGCTGAGGCCACAGTGAGCCGAGATCATGCCACTGTACGCCAGCCTGGGCAACAAGAGCAAAACCCCATCTCAAAAAAAAAAAAAAGACCTTGTCTATAAAACCGTCTTCTTTTTCTGTTTCCCCTATCACAGTTAATGGCATCACTTATTCAACCAAGAAACCTGGAAGCCATCTTCAACATCTCTTTATTCTTTACCTTCTGTATCTAATGGGTTGCTGGTTTCTGTTGCATCTTGCCTTTTAAGAAATCTCTCAGATCGTTGCTCTGCTCTCTGTCTCCCCCTGCTGCTCCCTTAGTAACGATTTCATCCTCTTCCTGTCTTCTGCTCAATCCCAATGCTCAACCTTTGCCTGGGTACCAGTGCGTACCAGTGCGTACCAGTATGGTGCCTGATTACGGCAGATGAAAAGTCAATGTGATTGCAAGAATAACAGTGAATCTTTCTTGGATGTTCTATTGTTTCCAAATTTCCTATTACATAAAAATATTGTAATAGCTTTTTTTCAGACATAACTCCCCCCTTCTTTTTAAGGATTTTTCCTTGGGATAAATACCCAGAAGTGTAATCATTAGTCCAAAAAGTTATTAGTTATTTCCATTTGGGTTTGTTTAGAAGCAAACCCTGAGGTGGAGATTTGATCAAGTGTCTTACATGGGAGACGGTGCCAGAAAACACTAGTAAGGGAGAGGGTAAGGGAAACAGGGAAAAGAAGAACGGCAATGCGTTTTTATTAACAACCAGTTGACACTGTGGACAACAAGAGGACTTCCAGCCTGCTGGGAAACTCTGGGGAGCAGTAAAGAACATATTGTCAAATTTTCCAAACCAAAGGGCAAGGAAGCTCGGTCTTAGCCACTAACTCCCCACCTGTCGTGGTTTGAAGACTGTATCTAGAGCTACTTAGCTCTCTGGCACTCCTACTTTGCTCTGTGGGTAAGCTGAGCTTGTTTCCATAGCCAGAAAAAAAAAGTCTAGAGCAGAAAATAGCCTCTGCATGTAGAAGTACATGCTGAAGTTATGTGGGAAAGGCACTGAAAGCACCTGCTGCTGTTTTTTGTTTTTGTTTTGTTTTTGAGACAGGGTCTTGCTCTGTCACCTAGGCTGGAGTGCAGTGGTGTAATCTCAGGTCACGGCAGCCTCTACCTCTTGGCTCAAGCTATCCTCCCACCTCAGCCCCCTGAGTACCTGGAACCACAGGCATGTGCCACCATGCCCAGCTAATTTTTGTATTTTTTGTAGAGAGGGGGTCTTACTGTGTGGTCCAGGCTGTTCTTGAACTCCTGGACTCAAGCAGTCCACCTGCCTTGACCTCCCAAAGTGCTGGGATTACAGGCAGGAGCCACTGCACCTAGCCTCCAGGTGGCTAGTTCTCAGATGCCTGCCTTCCTTTCTTTTTCTTTCTCTCTCCTTTCTTTCTTTCTTTCTTTCTTTCTTT
>NW_016107557.1:1456402-1466006 GCF_001604975.1 Cebus imitator | reverse complement strand
TTTTTTTTGAAATGGAGTCTTGCTTTGTCACCAGGCTGGAGTGCAGTGGTGTGATCTGAGCTCACTGCAACCTCCACCTCCTGGGTTCAAGAGATTTCTCTGCCTCAGCCTCCTGACTAACTGGGACTACAGGTGCCTGCCACCATGCCCAGCTAATTTTTTGTATTTTAGTAGAGATGGGGTTTCAACACATTGGTCAGGATGGTGTCGATCTCCTGACCTCATGATCTGCCCACCTCGGCCTCCCAAAGTGCTGAGATTACAGGTGTGAGCCACCGCACCTGGCCTCAGATGCATTTCTTAAGGCTCCTTAGAAAGTCCCAGTGGGGGCCAGGCATGGTGACTCATACCTGTAATCCTAGCACTTTGGGAAGCCAAGGATCACCTGAGTCAGGAGTTCGAGATCAGCCTGACCAACATGGTGAAATCCTGTCTCTACTAAAAATACAAAAGTATTAGTCGGGGCATGGTGGCAGGCACCTGTAATCCATGCTACTTAGGAGGTTGAGGCAGGGGAATCGCTTGAACCCGTGAAGCGGAGGTTGCAATGAGCCAAGATTGCACCATTGCACTCCAGCCTGAGTGACAGAGCGAGACTCCGCCTCAAAAAAAATAAAATAAAATAAAAGATAAAAAGGATGTCCCAGTGTGAACAAGCGTCATTTGTGCCTGGTGACTGATGTGAGAAGGCTTTCTTCTGTATGCGTTTCCTCCTCACCCGTTCATCCCCCTACCCGGCACTGCTGCTCTCTATAAGCACTTTCCCAAATAAAGTCCTGGCACGCAAGCCATGGTCTCAGAGTCTGCTTTCAGGGAACTCAGGCTAAGGTAGTCACAGACATAGGCCCAGGAAACAGACCCTCTGGATGGGATTTTGGAGCTGGGTAACACAGAGCTAAGAAACACAGAGTGGAGTGAGTGGCATCTGGTAACATCACGATCGCTAAGGATCTCACCTGTGGTGGCTTAGGATAAGGTGTAGGTGGAAGGTAAAGCACTGGGCTGTGTGGCAGCTCTGGCACCTCAGTGGTATTGGAGTGACGGGAACTATAACGATTTTGGAGGTTCCTGGTCTTTGTTAAATGCTCTGGAAGTCTTGAAAAAAAAAGTAAAACAGGTTTCCACCTGCAACTGTCAACTTGAGGCAAGCTGTGGAAGCAAAGGGGCTCCATAACCATATTCAAGGAGATGCTCGTCTTCTTATTCATAGAGTGTGTGGTTGAAAATCAGGCACTGTGTTATTAGGAAAACAGAGATGCAAAAGGAGCATGAATGCACAGCCATAAACGGTCTCGTCCTCAGATCATTGACTTGAGAAATACCTGGGGGGACTTTGACCAGCCTGAGAACCTTGTAACCCCAGGTTTTTTTGGCTCCCCCAGGCCAGCAGATGCCCACCCAAATTCTTACTAGATTTACAGAAGCCCTCACATAAGAAGGCATCTCAAATGATGCTGTATTTCCCAAAAACAACCCCTGCCACCACCTGTTACCTATATACTGAGCAGGGTCTGATCCCAATACAGCTTGGGTGGGATAAACAGTCTAAACTCCAGGCAGAAAGCTTATACGTCCAAATAATTGTAAGAGCTGGCTAATGTGGACCAACAGAAAGGAGAAGAAAATGGGCAATTATAAAGCTTAAGATGTTGAGCCAAGGAAGAAGCAAATCTAAGGATAAGTAGAGGTGGATTTATTGATATAAGAATATACTCCTTGATCTGGAAGTCTTAGTGAGGGCATCTAAGTCCACTTCTCATCCACTGCTGGGATAATTTCCTGAAGCTTGGGCAGGATGATGACCTACAATGAATGAAGTAAGGATGCTTTAATTTCCTTGGCAGAATACTAGAAGAGCTTGGGGAAATTAAACATTAGAATAGGCTTAGTATGTGGGATCAGAGACTCACTTACTGGCTGTGCTCTTTGGGAAAACTTAGAAGAGATTCCCTTCATAAAGCCTAGAGACCCACTGGTGAGGGAGGCATGGCCATCTTTGAGAAGACTTGTAGGAAGTGTCCTTTGCAGGCCAGAGTCGGCCAGTGGGAGATGCTGCCAATGGATGCCAGGTATCAATAGGCATCATGGGATTCTGAAATCACAGAGGGGAGGCAGCAACAGAAGGGGAATGAAGTTACTGTCACAGGCAGCAAAGGCAGCATGGTAGTTAGGCTGCTGTGACCTGCTAGGATGTGTGGTCTCTGTTCTAGGGACTGAAATGGGTGAACAACAATTAGGATGTGACTTGACTTGGACAATTTGAAAAAAAAAAAGAAGTGCTGGAAAGCTGAAGTTTGAAATTAGCCACTGCAATGGAAAATCACAATCCTTCATTCAATTTCCGAAGCTAAGTCAGTTCACAGATCTAAAGCACATTGATTTAAGGGAAGCCTGCCAGCTCTGTAATGAAAGACTCTGCAACACCACTAAAAGTACAGATGATAAATATTACCCCAGTCCTTCACCAGTGGAACCTACAGCCATTTAGCAGCCCAGTGGTGCCAAGGAAATGAGTAGAACATCCAGAAACTTCAGATACCACAGGACCTGAAATCTCATTATGTTCCTCCAGTTCCACTCAGGGCTTTTGAAGGGCAGATGATAGATACATGGAGTTCTGACTCAAGTATACCCTGCAATTGGTCTGCTGGGTCCAGGAACATGGCCTCTGGTTATTTTCTCAGCTCCCACATGTATAATTAGGATAGATATATACCTAGAAGTTGGCAGAAACCTTACAATGATTTCTTGACATGTAGACATAGGGGAGAAGACACAGGGAAGACACAGGGGAGAAGCCCCTGAAAAATCAGAAGCTAGAAAGAATTGCAGAGATTAGCACCACCATAAGTGACTTCAAGGATGGAGGGTGGCAGTCCCCTTCAATTTACCCAAGTGGTCCTTACAAAAATTACATGGATCATGGCAGATAAGGGTGGACTATGTAAACCTAACTAAATGGATCCCTGCTGGGTGCGGAGGCTCACCCCTATAATCCCAGCACTTTTGGGAGTTTGAGGCAGGCGGATCACTGAGGTCAGGAGTTCAAGACCAGCCTGGCCATCATGGTGAAACCCTGTCTCTACTAAAAAAAGAAATACCAAAAGTAGCTGGGCATGGTGGTGGGCGTCTGTAATCCCAGCTACTCAGGAGGCTGAGGCAGGATAATTGCTTGAACCCGGGAGGCAGAGGTTGCAGGAAGCCAAGATCGCACCATTGCACTCCAACCTGGGCGACAGAGAAAGAATCTGTCTCAAAAAAAGGGGAGGGGGTCTGGGGAGGAACCCTCAGTTCCAGGAATTGCCCACCTTCTTCCAGGGAAACTTGTGAATAAGAATAATCCATTCCCTGTTTAGAATATGGTCAAGAAGTAACCATAGAAATAGCCGATCAGCAGCCCTCAGGCTGCTCTGCCTATGGAGTAGCCACCCATTCCTTTACTTTCTTAATAAACCTGCTTTCACTTTACTCTCTTGGCTCATTCTTCAGTTCCTTCTTGTGTGAAGCCAAGAACCCATTGTGGCCTTCCAGGCTGAACCCCAATTTTGGGGTTTGCTCTGTGACAGCACAACCAAGGCTCACGGCAGTCTTGACTACCTGGGTTCAAGCCATGCTCCCACCTCAGCCTCCCAAGTAGCTGGGGCTACAGGCGCACACCACCCCATCTAGCTAATTTTTAAATATCTGTGGGGATGAGGTCTCGCCATGTTGCCCAGGCTGGTCCCAAACTACTGTGCTCAAGGAATCTTTCTGCCTCAGCCTTCCAAAGTGCTGGGATTACAGGCATGTGCCATTGTGCCTGGTGGGTTTATGTTTTAAACTATTATTACAAGAGTCACAAAGTTTAAAAAGTGGTAGGGCACAGTGTTTCACACCTGTAATCTCAGCACTTTGGGAGGCCAAGGGGGGCAGATCACTTGAGGCCAGGAGTTGGAGACCAGCCTGGCTAAGATGGGATAACCCCGTCTCTACTAAAAATATAAAAATTAGCTGGGCATTGTGGCACATACCTGTAGTCCCAGCAACTGGGGAGGTCGGGGCATGAGACTCACTTAAACCCATGAGGCAGAGGTTGCAGTGAGCTGAGACTGCGCCACTGTACTCCAGCCTAAGTGACAAAGTGAGACTCTGCCTCTAAAAAGACAAAACAACCCCCCTCAAAAATAAGTAAATAACAGTACAATTAAGAGCATTTGGATACCTGTTGTCCAGTTTCCTTTCAGAGACACCATACTCATCCCCTTCACATTGGCAGCATGCTCTGTGTGACCAAGCCTGGAAATAAAAATTGGCCTTGAATACCAGGACTACCCCTGGTGAGCAGCACCCTGGACAAATGTATATAGCTTGTTCTAATGCAAACATGTACACAACTTGTTTTTAAAATGTATTGCAAAATTCATAGGCCCACATGATGTATATAGATTTATTGATAAATTATTATTATTATTATTATTTTGAGATGGAGTTTCACTCTCGTTGCCCAGGCTGGAGTCCAATGGCACTATCTCAGCTCACTGCAACCTCCACCTCCTGGGTTCAAGCAATTCTCCTGCCTCAGCTTCCCAAGTAGCTGGAATTACAGGCATGTGCCACCATGCCCAGCTAATTTTGTATTTTTAGTAGAGATAGGGTTTCACCATGTTGGTCAGGCCGGTCTCGAACTCCTTACCTCAGGTGATCCACCCACCTTGGCCTCCCACAGTGCTGGGATTACAGGCATGAGCCGCCTGCACCCAACCTATTGATACATTACGATGGATTTAGAATAACAGATGGAGAAGAGGGACTTCTATATTTAATAATCCAGCCAATGCACATGAAGCTTCTCTGTAGTGTCCAGGTGCCGTCTCTCCTGCTCTTTATCGTCAAGTGCATGTCCCCGCTAAGGTCATATCTCCAGGAGGAAGAGGTAGCAAAGCTATCAGCACTGCCCATGCTGTGGCTCTCAGGAACCCGTTTGTGCTGAAGCAGTGTCGACCTTCTTGTCTCTGCAGCTGCCTGAGACTGTTTATACCCGGCTGGTGGCATCCTCTCGGGAGGCTGCGACATTGCTCGCTGCCGTGCATGCTGGCTTCTGCTGATGCTCTTGAAGCTGCTTCTGGGCTTCCTTGATGATCGCCAATGCCAGTCCTACCTGCAGGATGCAGAAAAGTACTAAGGCTGATGCCTCTTCCATCCATGTCTTTTAACTCTTTAGCATAACCGCTGTAGTCTTAGAAGGTGATCTCTCACGAGGTTGATCCCACTCTGCTGTCCGCACCCTGCAACCAGTGCGGCAGGGGGTAGCAAGGAGTCCACACCTTCCCAGCAAGCAGAAGCTCATCCTGAAGGACTTGAGCCTGACCAAGTAAAGCGAGAGATGGTCACATTGACTGGAGGCAAGAGAGGACAAATGCAGGTCCCATTGGCAGTGGATGGCAAAGGTCACACAAGCCCTCAGAGGACAGCATGTGGCCTGCAGAGGGGCTGAAGTGACTGCTTTGGTGCCAGAGGCAGGGGCATAGGGTAAAGAACACTGCCACCACCCCCACTGCCCTCAGGTGCTGTGGCCTATGGGTAGCATTGCACCCAGATGGGCCACACTGGTCCACACACATGCTTGTCAGTCACTCAGCGCTCCAAGCAGGCCATGAACCTGAGGCAATCAAGAGTCACCAAAGCCAGTGTGTCGGCGGCACTCTGGTGGGCCAGTGACTTGAGATTCTTCGGGAGAGGCACTGCACCAGTAAGAGGATGCAGTAAGACACTGCTCTCTGGGAACTGTCCATGGATACGGAGTCTTCCCCCCTCTTTCCCACCCCTCCAGCCCTAGCCAGCACTTTGGGCTGTGGATCTGCACTCAGGGTGGGAAGTAGAGGGTCAGAGAGTGCTCTGATGGAGAGAAATGGGTGCAGAGACCCCTGAGAGACCTGGTCTGGCCCTGGGGTGCCCACCCAGTCGGCCAGCCCCAGTGAGGGCTTGCAACGTGTTAGGAAGGTGGCACCAAGCAGGCTTCCGAGGCACAGTGCCTGCATCTAAAGGCAGAGCTGAGATCTGAGTCCCACCCATGTCAGTCAGTAGATGGTGATATTTTCAGTCCATCCACCCAAGCGAGGGGTTGTTCTTATTACCACTGTTGGGGGTAGGGGGCAAATGTGGAAAGCCTTGTGCCTTCCAACTAGGGGTACCCCAGCACTCTGTTTAGCCAGACTGTTAGCAAAAATGTACAGTAATGGCTTATGGAATAAAGAAAGGGAAGTTCGGGAGCACATCCTTCTCACTCACTAAAAATAACTTTTAATGTTTTTGTTTTTAGTGATACTCTTTTAGCTATACATTTGCTTCATAGGCTCTTGAATCCTTGACTCTTTCTGGCTAAGCTCTGACTTTTAAAATGTTGTTGTAAGGAAGGCTGATGTTTTTACAGGGTTTGCCAAAATAGATAGGATAGACTTTTTAAAATAACAGTTCCAGGAAATATGTAATGACTTTTTTAAACAAAGAATTCAGAATCTGGATTGTGGAAAATACTGTATTGATGCTTCCTACAATATTTTGGGAATCTTTTAAAATGAAAGTAATGCTTTAATTAACAAAAATATGTAACTTAAGGGACTGTTTGTGGGGCTCTTGAGATTGCTTAAAACTAATTTTTCAGTGGGTCGCAGTGGCTCACGCCTGTAATTCCAGCACTTTGGGAGGCTGAGGAGGGAAGATTACCTGAGGTCATGAGTTCGAGACCAGCCTGACCAATATGGTGAAACCTCATCTCTACTAAAAATACAAATATTAGCCGGGCATGGTGGCGGGCACCTGTAGTCCCAGCTACTCGGGAGGGTAGGACAAAAGAATTGGGACGTGGAGTTTGCAGTGAGCTGAGACTGTGCCACTGCACTCCAGCCTGGGCGACAGAGCAAGACTCTGTCTCAAAAACAAACAAAAATAAAATAATTTTTAAAATCTTTTATAAGCTGGAAATAAATTTTCCATGAGAGTGAACAGTGATTGTTTCTTTGTTACATGGATTTTTTTTTTTTTAAGGATGGGGTTTCACCATGATGGCCAGGCCGGCTTGAACCCCTGACCTCAGGTGATCTACCCACCTCAGCCTCCCAAAGTGCTAGGATTACAGGCGTGAGCCACTCCGCCCAGCTTGTTACATGGATTTTTAAACTTGCTCAAATTTTAAGTCTTTTTACCCATCCTGGGTTTTTAGACTCTAGCATCAGCTTTCAAATGAAAACATTTTTGCCTTTCTAATGTTTTTCCAATGAAGAAAGAAGAGAAGGAAAGGAGGAAGGAAGGAAGAAAATGAGGAAGGAAGGAAGGAAAAAGGAAGGAGCGAAGGAGGGAAGGAGGGAGGGAGGGAAAGAAAATGGAAATTTCTGGATTCATAATTATGGACCATCTAGCTAACTATATCCACTTTATGTGTGTGTTTAAAGGACAGGACAAACAGTGCTTTCAACCTGAATTCTCAGTGACACCCTCTTGCAAAGACTACTTATGCGTTACTCTCTGCTTTACATGGCTAAGTTTTTTGAGGGCAGGAGTTGGTGAGCATTTGGAAAACTGATCTCTCTCATTCAGACATAGCTTTTCTGCAGCAGTTTTTCAGAACATTTACTGGCAGCATAACATAGATGATGTCACAGAAATAATTCCCGTACTGCCGAGCTGCTTAATTCCCCAGTTAAATGCTGCCCTGCTGTCAGTGGCCCACGCCAGGAGGACTGCCAGAGCTGTGCTGCATTCACAAAGCCTCCTTATCGCCCCCAGGAACACCATTTTTCATTAATATTAATTTCAAATAATAAGTTATATTTTTCTAATCAAGATTTGATTTATTTGAGATTTGAAATTTCAACTAAAACTTTTAGAAGTGAATTCATTTCAAATGATGGAGCCTGATCTCGTGACGCCAATGTCATCTACAGTGGGTCTGGGAAAAGTCATGAAGTAGTGGTTTTCATATGTTTGCCACATACAAACATATAAAAGGTAAGGTGTTACTGAAAAATACAGAAGAATCAAGAATGTTGGTATTTTATAGGAATGTATATTTCCCATCCTCAGAAAGATGTTTTAAAAAGATATCTAATTCCTTTATATTTATAGTCCTAGCTTCCAACATGTTTTGGATATAAAATGGCATTTTGTGTAATAGAAGACCTTGAAGGTCCCTTATAGTTCTGTTATTTTAAGAATTCATTGCTTCATCAAAGGAGAGAATTGGACACAGGAATTTAGTGGCCAGGAAAGACCTTAGCTATTAACACTCTTATTTACATCATATTCCAGTACCGTGTGGGGATAAGAGAATATCAGGGCTTAGAAGTTACTCTGGTATTTTAAGGATGAAGAGTACCAGTTCGTTTTTAGCTAATCTACCGCCAGAAATCATTCTGTTCACGTCTCTATCAGACATAAACAGAAGGCACTCGTGGCTGGGATTTTTTTTTTTTTAGATAGAGTCTCTTTCTGTCACTCAGGCTGGAATGCAATAGTGTAATCTCGGCTCACTGCAACCTCCATCTCCCGGGTTCAAGTGATTTTCCTGCCTCAGGCTCCCAATAACTGGGATTATAGGTGCCTGCCACCACGCCTGGCTAATTTTTGTATGTTTTGTACAGATGGCATTTTACCATGTTCACCAGGCTGGTCTTGAACTCCTGACCTCAAGTGATCCGCCTGTCTCAGCCTCCCAAATTGCTGGGATTACAGGTGTAAGCCACAATGCCTGGCCAGTGGCTAAGATTTTGAAGATGAGTTAATGCAGGGACTATTTCCAGAGCCGTGGGCAGGGATGTTGAGGCCCCCAGGACAGCAGCAGCAGAAAGCCTGTGTTACTGGAGCCCAGTGAGTTGGTCTCATCCCAGGCTACAGCCAACAAGGCCAGGGCTGACACCTTTGCCCAGGAAGAACCAATCAACAAGCTCAGCTAAGCCAGCCAGATGTTCATTATCAAGAAGTTGAATTTAGCAACCAGAGATCCAGTCAGTCATATGCTATACGACCCTTGAGTTATGAGGTCCAGAAGCGCTGTGGCCAGTTAGTAAGCACCATATGTAAGCAGAATGTAGAGCATCGTGGAGGAATCTGGTCTGGAGAGAGAAGAAGATGGAGAGAAAGTAGAAACTGAAGACTCTGTGACCCCAGAAACACAGAGAGACATGGCCTCTTTCAATGACCACTGTGGCCCAGCCTTGTTCTTTTCAGTATTTAAGTCAGTTATTATCAGAGAGTTAAGGCTTTAGAATAGCTAAAATTTTCCTGAGATGCCATTAAATATCTAATAGTTTGTAATGACTGCAACATATTCTGTTTTATGAATTAAATACACCACATTTTAACAATTCCCCCATCCTTTCCAATATTTTGTGTTATAAACATTCTTGTAACTAAATTTCTGAGTGCATCCATGATTATTTTTCTGGAGATGAATTCCAAGAAGAGGAACTACTGGACTGAGCGGATGTTTGGATGTGTATTGCTCATTGCCTTCAGTTTGACCAATTCATGTTTGCACAAGCAGCATATGGCAATATGGCAACCCCTATTTCCACCTATCCTCTAAATATTGCAATTCCTTTCTCTTTCTTCTCTTTTTTTTTCTTTCTTT
>NW_016107557.1:1391847-1456357 GCF_001604975.1 Cebus imitator | reverse complement strand
TTTTTGAGACGGAGTCTCCCTGTTGCCTAGGCTAGAGTGCAGTAGTGGCACAATCACAGCTCACCTCACTGCAGCCTTGAATTCCCAGGCTCAATTGATCCTCCTACCTCAGTCTCCTGAGTTGCTGGGATTCCAGGCACATGCCATGCCCAGCTAATTTTTGTATATTTGGTAGAGACAGGGTTTAGCCATGTTGCCCAAGCTGGTCTCAAACTCCTGGGCTCAGGGGATCCTGGGTCTCCCAGAGTGTTGGGATTATAGGAGTGTGCTACTGCACCTGGTCACACAATTATTATTATTTTCTTGTCTGTGCTAACATGTTAGGTTGAAAACAAGTACTTCATTGTTAATTTGCATTTCACTGATTGCACTTTTCCTCAAAGTTGGTGGGTGCATATCTTTGTATGTGTGTTTTGAGTTTATGACATTTGCTTCTTTTCTTTTCTTTTGAGGCAGAGTTTTGCTCTGTTGCCCAGACTGGAGTGCAGTGGCGTGGTCTTGGCTCACTGCAACCTCTACCTCCTGGGTTCAAATGATTCTCCTGCCTCAGCCTCCTGAGTAGCTGGGATTATAGACACCTGCCACCACGCCAAGCTAATTTTTTGTATTTTTCGTAGAGACAGGGTTTCACCATGTTGGCCAGGCTGGTCTCGAACTCCTGACCCCATGATCTGCCCACCTCGGCCTCCCAAAGCACAGGGATTACAGGCATGAGCCACTGTGCCCGGTGACATTTGCTTATTTTCTGTCATTATGGTCTACATTTTCCCATTGATTTCTAAGAAAGTTTCAAATTAGCCCATTATCTATCATCATGGTTTAAACATTTTTAAGGTTTATTTGATTTTTAAATTTTATGTTTTTGTCTGGGTGCAATGGCTCATGCCTGTAATCCCAGCATTTGGGAGGCCAAGGCAGGCAGATCACTTGAGGTCAGGAGTTGGAGACCAGCCTGGCCAACATGGTAAAACCTCATCTCTGCTAAAAATACAAAAATTACCCAGGCATGGTGGCTCACGCTTGTAATCCTAGCTACTCGGAGGCTAAGGCGGGAGAATAGCTTGAACCTGGGAGGCAGAGGTTGCAGTGAGCCAAGATCGTACCACTGCACTACAGTCTGGGTGACAGAGTGAGACTTTGTCTCATAAATAAATTTTATGTTTTTGACGCAGAGCTTTCACTATTTCACCCCTTGTTCTTTTTAAAATTAGGGAAATAATACCTGATTGTTAAAACTCACACAGAAAAGAGGTGCATAAGTTTAAAAAGGTGAAACTCCTTCACTTGCTAACCCCACCCAATTGCATATCCCAGCAGTCTGATGAATTTTATCTCATCATTTCCCAGGCAAACACAAATATATGCATTTGAAGTTTTAAAAACAAAAATGAGATCATGTATACAGCTCTCCAACTTTTGTCAGTAATGTACATCTACTTCATTAAAAAATGTTTGATATAATTTAAATATGCCACGTGCTTATGTAACCACTCCCCAATTGACAAACACTTAGATAAAACAATATAGAATCATCATACAAATCATTTTGTATTATTATTGTTTTTTAACTTTTTTTTTTGAGACAGAATCTCACTCTGTCACCCAGGATGGAGTACAGTGGCATAATCACAGGTCACTGCGACCTCTGCCTCAGGAGCTCAAGCCATCCTCCCACCTCAGCCTTCTGAGTAGCTGGAACAACAGGTGCACGCCACTCCTCCTGGCTAATTCTCAAACTCCTGGCCTCAAGCGATCTTTCCACCTTGTCCTCCTAAAGTTCTGGGATTACAGGTGTGAGCCTCGACACACAGCCTCTCTGTTTCTGGGACACCCATTACATGTATTTTGGACTGCTTAATATTATCATAGAAGTCAATGATGTTCTCTTTATTATTATTATTTCAATTTTATTCTTTGTTATGCTTCATCTTGGATTTCTAGTGACCTCTCTTTAAGTTCACTGAATCTTCTTTAGAGTCCAATCTACTGTAAATTTGCCATTTTTATCTATTATATTTTTTCAATGCTAGAGTTTCCATTAACATGCAGTCTGGCCATGTGGTAGAAAAGAAATGCCCATTTTCAGGGGAGAAACTCAAGCAGGCTGCAGAAATTTGCATAGGTAAAAAGGAGCTGGCTGGACGCGGTGGCTCACGCCTATAATCCCAGCACTTTGAGAGGCTGAGATGGGTGGATCACCTGAGGTTGCGAGTTCAAGACCAGCCTGGCCAACATGGTGAAACCCCATCTCTACTAAAAATTTCAAAAAATCAGCTGGGTGTGGTGGCACGTGCCTGTAATCCCAACTACTCAGGAGGGTGAAGCACAAGAATTGGCTTGAACTCAGGAGGCAGAGGTTGTGGTGAGCCAAGATCATGCCATTGCACTCCAGCCTGGGTGATAGAGTGAGACTTTGTCTCAAAAAAAACAAAAAACAAAAAACAAACAAACAAACAAAAGGAGCCAAGTGCCAAGTGCTAATAGCCAAGACAATGGGGAAAAGACCTTAGAGGCATTTCAGAGACCTTTGTGGCAGCCCCTCCCATTACAGACCTGTAGGCCTAGGAAGACTGAATGGTTTCATGGGCCAGGCCCAGGGCCCCTCTGCTGTTCCCTGCATCCCAGACACTCCAGCTCCAGCTATGGCTCAAAGGGGCTCAGGTCCAACTGGGGCCACTGCTTCAGAGAGTGCAAGCTGTAAGCATTGGTGGGTTCTGTGTGGTGTTAATTCTAAAGATGCACAGAGTGCAAGAGTTGAGGTTTGAGAGCCCCTACCTAAATTTCAGAGGATGTAAGGAAAAGCTTAGGTGTCCAGACAGAAGACTGCTGTAGAGGCGGAGCCTTCATGGGGAACCTCTATTAAGGCAGTGCAGAGGGAAACTGTAGAGTTAGAGCCCTCACATAGAGTCCCCACTGGGGCACTGCCTAGTGGAACTGTGAGAAGAAGGCCACTGTCCTCCAGGCCCCAGAATGGTAGATCCACTGACAGCTTGCACCCTGTGACCAGAAAAGTTGCAGGCACTCAACTGCCAGTGCATGAGAGCAGCCACAAGGGCTGAACCCTGCAGAGCCACAGGGGTGGACTGCCCAAGGCCTTGGGAGCCTATCCCTTGCATCAGTGGGCCCTAAATGTGGAACATGGAGTAAAAAGTAGATTATTTTGGAGCTTTAACATTTAATGACTGCCCTGCTGGTTTCAGACATGCCTGGGGCCTGTATCCTCTTTCTTTTGGTTGATTTCTCCCTTTTGGAATGGGAGCGTTTACCCAATGCCTATACCCGCATTGTATCTTGGAAGTAAATAACTTGTTTTGATTTTACAGGTTCATAAGTGGAAGGACCTAGCTTTGACTCAGATGAGACTTTGGGCTTTAGACTTTGGGGATTATTGCCAAACCTTGGTTGTATTTTGGAATGTAAGAAGGACATGAAATTTGGGAAGCCAGAAGTGGAATTATATGCTTTGGATCTGTGTCCCCACCAAATATCATGCTGAATTGCAATCTTCAACATTGGAGGTGGGACTTGGTGGGAGGTGATTGGGTCATGCCCTTCACGAATTATTTTATACTATCCCTGCTTGGTACTGTCCTTGTGATACTGAGTGAGTTCTCATGAGACTTGGTTGTTTGAAAGTGTGTGGCAATGTCCCCCGTCACTCTCTCTTGCTCCTGCTCCTGCCAAGTGCAATGTCTTGCTCCCCCTTTGCCTTCCACCATGATTGGAAGCTTCTTGAGGCCTCCCTAGAAGCAGAAGTCACCCTGCTTCCTGTGCAGCCTGCAGAACTGTGAGCCAATTAAACCTCTTTTCTTTATAAATTACCGAGTCTCATGTATTTCTTTACAGCCAAGTGAGAAAGGACTGGTACAGCCTGCTAACTGATCTCCATGTTTGTATTCTTGACCTTTCTATAATTGATTCTCCACAGAGAAGCCAGAATGTTCATTTAACTGAAAAGTCAGATACCCATTTTCAAAACCAGCAATGGTTTCTCTTTGTACCTGGACTAAAACCCAAGTTCGTTATCACAGCCCACAGTGTTCTTCTGCATCATCTGTCCCCTACCTACTTCTCCAATCACATTTCACACCACCCTACTTTTCACTCACCAAACCTCCACCTGCACTTTTTTTTTTTTTTTTACTTTCCTATCAGACACCAAGTTTTTTCATTTTGTTCCCCAACCTACTGGCCTTTGTCTTGCTATTATTTGCTAGGAAAGTTATCCCAGAGCATCACAATTTTTGGCTCTCAGATTTGTTCTTCATGATTTCCTGGATCCTCTCTGTATTGCATGGCACTGACATCAGATGCAAACACATTTCCTGAGGTTCCTCGGCCTGCTAGGTTTTGACTAGGTTCAGCCAATGAGAGGCCTCTGGAAAGAGACTAAAAGGAGGAGGGGAGAGAGAAGTCATAGCATGTCCCTCATCTCTCTGCTTTAGGAAATATATTCAATGGGAGTTGAGTCCACTCTCTCTCCCCCACTCCAAGACCCCAATGCAGTGGTTCCTGTACCTGAAAAAAAAAACCTTCAGCAGTGATTGCATGTTCTCTGTGGTTCCAGTTCTTACCAGGCAGCCCATGCCATGGGCTCTGGTAATAATACTTCCTTTGTCGCTCTTGCAGTTAAGAGAGATTTCCTTCCTGTTCATTTTGGGATGCCTAAGGTCTAACCCTGTTTGACCTTATGGCTCTTCCAACACACATACAACATTGCCTCTATTTAACTTATGCTACTTAAGCTGGCATAAGAGGGTTTTTTCCTGATGGAATTTGGCGCATGCATTTCCCTACATGTCATCATTCAGTGCTGAGCAAAGAGAAATGTTCCCTGACAACCCTTTCTACCGTAGCTTCCTAGTAGCACACGTCACATCACACTTCTACTTCATTGTCTCTCTTCTCCCAAAAGAATAGAGGCTTTGGCCAGGCATGGTGGCTCACGCCTGTAATCCCAGCACTTTGGGAGGCTGAGGTGGGTGGATCACCTGAGGTCAGGATTTCAAGACCAGTTTGACCAACATAGTGAAACCCCATCTCTACTAAAAATACAAAAATTAGCTGGGTGTGGTGGCACACGTTTGTAGTCCCAGCTACTTGGGAGGCTGAGGCAGGAGAATTGGTTGAACCCGGGAGGCGGAGGTTGCAGGGAGCCAAGATTGTGCCACCGCACTCCAGCCTGGGTGACAGAGGAAGACTCCGTCTCAAAAAAAAAAAAGTATAGAGGCTTTAAAAGAGCACAAATCCTGTAAGTCCTTTTCAGTGCTGTTTCCCCATGCTTAGAATGGTGTCTGGAACAGAGTACCACCTCAAGATACATTTTTTGAACAAATGAAAAATTTTTTCTAGTTCTTTTGTGATTTTAAACCATGTTAACTTTTTAATTCATCTATAATTTGTTTTTGTATAGATTTAAAAGACAGATATAACTTGTTTGTTAAAAAGTCACTGGCCTAACCCATTAATTGAAAATTATTCCTTCTACACTGATTTGTATTGATCCCTTTTAAATACTGAATCTTTACATGTATTGTACTTATATTTGTTACTGGACCTTCTATTATGTTTAATTGTTCAACCCATCAAGTAATGCAGCATTTTAATTATTGGATCTTTATAATACATTGTAATAACTGATTAATCAAATTATCCCTGAAATACTATTTATTTGTTTAGAGACAGGATTTCTCTCCTGTTGCCGAGGCTGGAGTGCAATGGCACGATCTCAGCCCATTGCAGCCTCTGCTTCCTGGGTTCAAGTGATTTTCCTGCCTCAGCCTGCCGAGTAGCTGGGATTACAGGCTTGCCCCATTACACTGGGCTAATTCCTCTGTTTGTAGTAGAGAGGAGGTTTCACCATGTTGGCTAGGCTGGTCTCCAACTCCTGATCTCAGGTAATCCTCCGGCCTCCACCTCCCAAAGTGCTGGGATTATAGGCCAGTATTATTTTTTAATTCTAGCTAATATATACAAATTTTGTTGATCTAGATGTACTTTAGAATAAAAAGTCCACCAAAATCTTGTTGGTCGAAGCTCTTTTAAACATATAGATTAATTCGGGTAAAATTGCCTTTATAGTATTGAATCTTCTTTTCCTTTTGTTCAAATCATCTGTGCATAGTGCAGTGCTTATAGAACTCTCATATAAATTCTGCATAATTTTTCTTAATAGCGAATACAAATTGAACTCTTACTATGTCAGACACTGTTTTAAGTACTTTAAGTGTACTAACATATTTCAATCCACACAACAACCCTATAGATAGTTGCGTCGATTAATATTATTGCTACATAGGGGCTTTCTGCTCCGCGGGCTGGGAGACCCGGCGTTCCTGGGCAAACGGAGGCTGCAGGCTGAAGGAGGCCGAGTGGGCCCCACTAGTGGACTGGGGCTAGCGGGCCGGCGCCGCGCTCCCGCCGGGTCCAGCCGCCTCCGGGGGCTGCAGGCGCGGCGTCGCTCGCCCCCGGGACTTGCCAGCCCCAAGTGGAGCCCGACGAGATCTTCACCAAGCTGCACCGCACCGGCAAGAGCTGATTCCGGGAATGGCGCTAAGGCAGCGACCCCCGCACCAAGGAGGTGGTGAGCGTCAGGTCGCGGACCTGGAGGAGGCCGAGGACACCCAGCAGGAGTTCCCTGCGCTCAGCGGTGCCACAGCCTCGAGTCACCGCTGCTCCAGCTGCCCGCTGTAGGTTTCCTTGGAGGGCCCGAGAGGCGGCCGCGCTCAGGACTTGCAGAACCCAGGCCCCCTGAAGGAAACCTCCCCGCCATGGTCCTGGGGAGGTTCAGGAGGGTCTCAATTGTCTGCACTGCCAACTCAAGAAATCCCCGAGACGCGACGCCGCCCCCGTGCTGCCCTCTGAGCAGGGCGACGCGAAGCCAGCGGACCCCGGGGGGCGGGGCAGCCACAGACCCGCACACAGACAGGAACGCGTTCTCGGCAACCCCTTCTCAAGGGCGTCTGAGGTCGTCAGCAGCAGCCTACGACTTCAAGGCCGGCTTCTGGTGCCTGGGATCAGGGCCATCGGACTGGCTAAGCGGGAGTCTCCGCACTCCGACCTGTACCTCATGCGCTCCCTGTTCCTGATCCCCCAAGAACAGCCCGGCTGGTTGAGCGCAGCCGCGGCCAGCCCTTGGGGGAAATGGCAGACCTGGCCTGACAAGGACCCCGCGTCCGACCGCTGTCCAGGAGCTCCGGGAGCGCAAGGCGATCGCGCGTTCCAACACTTTTTCCTCTGGGGCTTGTCGGCGCTCCCGGAGCTGCAAGTCCCAGGGGCACCGCAAGGAGACTAGCTCCTAGGATCCCGACGTCGACAACGCGGCAGAGGACGCAGGGCAGCCTCCCCGGGCGTCCCCCTACCATCCTGCCGAGTCTACGCAGCATGCTTCATGTGGGACGGCCCTGCACCGCTCCCAGAAGCCCGCAGAGCCAGTCAAGAGGCCCGGGGTTTGTCCACGCTGGGCGGCGCGCCTTCCGGGAGCGCAGAGAGAAGTGCAGGCAGAGCGGAGGCTCCAGGAGCTGGCGCTGCACTCTGCAGAATCCCCGCGAAGTGGGCCCGCGGAGCCGGGGACAGAGAGGATCCCGTGTCTCTGTTGTGAGCTCCTTAACAGCAGTGCTGATGTGGAAGGTGCCTCGTGTGTGTTGGGTCTGCAGGCCACGTCTCCTCCCACCCCTGAGCTGTGCCGTGCTGCTCGCGGGGACGCCGGTCCCTGCTCCCAGCTCCCGTTCCCTCCCAGCCCAGCTGCAGCCACACCCGGCAGCAGAGCCCGGCCCCTCTGCGGACCCGCGCGGCCTGGTGGCTGCTCAGACCAGGCAGCAACAGCAACTATCGGGCAGCTCTGCTTCCTCTGCTTCCTACTTCCACCCGTCGGTGAGGAGGCGACAGAGCAGCCCCCAGAGGAGCGCCCGGGCCGGGCCTGCTTCCACTGCCCCGGGCCCGCTGTGCTCTCGGCCCGTGGTGGCCACAGATATGCCTTACGGTGTTGGATAGGAACTGTGTCTGCTCATAAGTGCTTGTGTCATCCAGAATGTTTTTTAAAGAAAATTAGCCATAAAAAAATAATAAAAGAGAGAAAATTGGTCTTTTCAGTTGGGTGCTGAGTGGTTTTCCAGATCGTGTCTGGTGACTCCTTGGATTATAAAGGAATATGGCGGCCCAGAAGGAATGGAACCCGACGGTGTCATCTAGAGCAAATGGGATGAAATTGTTGATAACTTTGATGATATGAACTTAAAATAGTCTCTTCTTTGGGGCACCTACGCTTATGGTTTTGAGAAGCCTTCAGCTACTCGACAGAGAGCTACTGTTTTCTGAATTAAAGATCCTGGAGACTATATGGGAGCCTGCATTGTCTAGCTTGCATTGGTGAACAGATGTTCGAAATGAAATGCAAAACCTGCAGGCTGAAGCACCACATACTGTTGTTGGTACACCAGGGAGAGTGTTTGCTTTGTTAAACAGAAGATATCTTCTCCAAAATGGATCAAAACCTTTGTTTTGGATGAAGCAGATGAAATGTTGAACCAAGGCTTTAAGGATCAAATCTATGAGATTTTCCAAAAATTAAATACAAGTATTCAAGTTGTGTTGCTTTCTGCTACGGTGCCAACTGATAATGTTGGAAGTGACCAAAAAATTCCTGAGAGAGCCAATTCAAATTCTGGTGAAAAAGGAAGAATTTAACCTTGAAGGAATCCATTCTATATTGAGAGAGAGTGATGGAAGTTGGATACACTTTGTGACTTGTAGGAGACACTAACCATTACACAGGCTGTTATTTTTCTCAGACAAAGCACACTGTGAACTGGCTGACTGAACTGGCTGGCTGATTGAGAAAATGCATGCCCTGGACCTCACAATTTCTACTCTGGATGGTGACATGGATGAGAAGGAGAGAGATGTGTCATGAGAGAATTTTAATCAGGGCCACCCCGTGTTCTGATCACTACTGACTTCTTGGCTTGTGGGATTGATGTGCAACAAGTGTCTTTGCTTATCAACCATGATCCACCTACCAATTGTGAAAATGACATTTCGCAGAATTGGCGGAGGTAGGTTGATTTAGGAGGAAAGGTGTGGCTATGAACTTTGTTACTGAAGAAGACAGGAGGATTCTTGGTGACATTGAGACTTTCTATAATGCTATAGTGGAGAAAATGCCCATGAATGTGGCTGACCTTATCTAATTCCTGGGATGAGATCGTTTTGGATGCAGTGTTCAGTGTTGCTGAAGAGGCAATCACAACGTTCTCTGTGCCTCTTTCTTTGGTAATATTTGAATCTTGTCTCAATGCTCATAATGGACCAGAAATACAGATTTTGATAGCAAAGTGACATTAGTTATGAGCTCTTGTGAGGAAAGTCATTGACTTTATCCTCTGTAGCATTAGACTGTTGGGGTGGGTATAAAAGATGGGGTCTGGAAAATCTTTCTTAGAAATTTATTTCATAGTTCTGTAGAAATGGTTATATTCAATGCTCTCAATCACTTAATAATATTCTTGTGGACTAAAAGATATAAGTGCTGTATAAAATCAGCTATGTTAAATGAACATATCTGCCTTTATTGTGTTTGTCATTAGCCTGAATAGAAAGGCCTTTAAAATTGTGTTTGTAGAAAGCATTTGAATACATTTTGTTTGGTCTTGTGTTTTTTGTTTTTTGTTTTGAAACAGTGTCCCGCTCTGCCACCCAGGATGGAGTGCAGTGGCAGGATCTTGGCTCACTGTAGCCTTGACCTCTCTGGCTCAAGGGATTCTTCTGCCTCAGCCTCCCCAGTTGCTGGGACTGCAGGCACTGGCCACCATACATGACTAATTTTTGCATAGTTTGTAGATACAGGGTTTTGCCATGTTCCCCATGCTGGTCTTTAACTCCTGGACTCAAGGAGTCTGCCCACCCAAAATGCTGGGATTACAGGTGTGATTACTGGTGCCCACCCTTTGGTATTGTATTTATTCAATAAAGTATTTAATTAGTGTTTAAAAAAAAAGAAAGGAAATTGAATTTACTTGTTTCCTTAAATATCCTTAGGTTAAGATGTTAGATTTCATAAAACATTGAGAGGCCTCTGCCAATTTCAATAAAGACCTGACTTGGAAAAATATATAAACACACACACACACACACATACACACACACACACACACAAACACACACACACACATATAATTCCTATATAAGTCATATTTTTGTTGCTGTGTTGAGTGGGATGATTCCCCTTTACATTTTTTTTTTTCTTTTTTTTTTTTTCTTTTTTTGAGACAGAGTCTTGTTGTGTCACCCAGGCTGGAGTACAGTGGCACGATCTCGGCTCACTGCAGCTTTCACTGCCCGGGTTCAATTGATTCTCCTGCTTCAGCCTCCTAAGTAGCTGGGATTACAGGCTCTAGCCACCACACCTGGCTAATTTTTTAATTTTTTTGTAGAGACAGGGTTTTACCATGTTGGCCAGACTGGTCTTGAACTCCTGACCTCAAGTGATCTGCCCGCCTCAGCCTCCCAAAGTGCAGGGATTACAGGCATGATCCACTGTAACCGGCCCCCATTTGCATTTTCTAGCTGAAGAATAATGATATAGGAAAGCTTATTGATTTTTGTAAATACATTTTATAACTGATGCATATCTCCTTTTTAACAAGTTAAAGAGGCCTGGACAACATGGTGAGATCCTGCCTCAACAGAAAAATTTACAAATTAGCCAGGCATGGTGGTGTGGCCTGAAGTTCCAGCTACTCAGGAGGCTGAGGCAGAATTGCTTAAGTCTGGGAGGCGGAGGTTGTAGTGAGCCTAGATTGCACCACTGCACTCCAACCTGGGCAACAGAGCTAAACTCCGTCAAAAAAAAAAAAAAGTACCAGCTCAAGCAACCACTTAAGAATGCTGCCCTCTAATAAATGATATATGATTATACACTCTTATATTAACATAAGCTTTTTAGTAAACTTTATTTGAATATCATTTGCCACATATTGACATTTTTGTCAAGAACAGACCACATATACAATGGTGATACTGTAGAATTACAATGGAGCTGAAAAACTCCTTTTCATTTTATAATTTTTAAATCTTATTTTTTATTATTTTATTTCTTTTACCTAATAACAACTTAAGCAGAAAAATTCCAGTGACATCTTGATGATCCTGACTCTGTATAGGCCTAGGCTAATGTGTGTATTGTATCTTAGTTTTTAACATAAAAGCTTAAAAAGTAAAAAACAGAAATTTCTTAGAATAAAGATATAAAGAAAAAAAATTTTTGTACAGATGTCCAATATGTTGTGTTTTAAGCGAAGCATTATTATAAAAGAGTCAAAAGTTAAAAAAAATTAAATGTTTATAAAGTTAAAAAGCTGGCTGGGTGCAGTGGCTCATGCCTGTAATCACTTGAGGCCAGGAGTTTGAGACCAGTCTGGGCAACAAAGCATTTGTCATTGATTATAGAGATCCCATCTTGACAAAGGAATTTTAAAAATTAGCTAGGCCTGGTGGCACATGCCTGTGGTCCCAGCTACTCGGACGGCTGAGGCAGGAGGACCACTTGAGCCCAGGAGTTCAAGGTTGTAGTGAGCTATGATAGCACCACTGCACTCCGGCCTGGGTGATAGAGTGGGATCCTGTCTCTAAAAAGAAAAAAAACCTATATAAATAAAATTGTTAATTATAAAAACTATAATTAGGCTTTGATAGTCTCAGATAAAGAGAAGCGAGGAGGGCCCAACATGGGTGAATTTCTGCAGTGCTGTGTTCTTAAAACCTGGGTGCACGTCTTCTTCTCTATAATTTCACTATAGTTTGAGACAAGGAAGTGTGATGTTGTCTGAAGGTGGTTTCTGAGTCCATGAGTGCATGCATGTCTTTTTTTTTTTTTTGAGTCGGAGTTTTGCTTTTGTTGTCCAGGCTGGAGTGCAATGGTGCAATCTCGGTTTATTGCAACCTCCACCTCCTGGGTTCAAGTGATTTTCCTGCCTCAGCTTCCAGAGTAGCTGGGATTACAGGAAGTGTCACCATGCCCAGCAAATTTTGTATTTTTAGTAGAGATGGGGTTTCTCCATGTTGGTCAGGTTGGTCTCAAACTCCAGACCTCTGGTGATCCACCCACCTTGGCCTCCTAAAGTGCTGGGATTACAGGCGTGAGCCACCACACCCCGCTGAATGTCTTATTTGAGTCTCAAAAAGCTTTAATTTCTCAGTGTGTTGAGAAAAAAACTCAAAAGAAAATTATATGGATTACTCCACAGACTCAAAAGTATTTAACATTTACCTTTTCTTTTAAAATCTATTTTAAGTTGTGCTAAGGCTTTATTTCAAGGTGTCTCATAAACACTACCTTTCTCCTTAATATTTTCACTTTGTTAGCTACACTAGAATTAACTCAGACCTGTTAGCAATGACACTGTTATGTTTCTTCCATTCTCCTGAAGTTGCCCGTTCTCAGGCAGAGATTGTGACAGTGTTGTGAGGTGATGCCATTTCTGGTTTTGTTTGTTTGTTTGTTTTTCCTTATTTTTTTCTTTTTGTTTGTTTGTTTTGTTTTTTATAAGACAGAGTCTTGCTCTGTCTCCCAGGCTGGAGTGCAGTGGCGCCATCTCGGCTCACTGCAACCTCCACATCCCAGGGTCAAGTGATTCTCTTGCCTTAACCTCCCAAGTAACTGGGAATACAGACATGCACCACCATACCAGGCTAATTTTTGTATTTTTAGTAGAGATGGGGTTTCACCATGTTGGCCAGGCTGGTCTTGAACTCCTGACCTTAAGTGATCCACCTGCCTCAGCCTCCCAAAGTGCTGGGATTACAGGCATGAGCCACTGTGTCCAGCCCATTTCTGGTACCTAAAGCTTTTCTGTTTCTTTCTCTCTCCTCCTAGTCTAACACTTTTAGAAACGTTATCATTTCTTTTCCTTATAATGGAATACTTAACTATAGGTTTTCACTGAATGCCAGATATGTAATAAAAAAAAGTTGCATTCTCCTTCTGCTTGGAAATTACAACCTTTTTTCTTTAAGGCAACTTTATCTCACAGGCTTATGTTTATGATCTACAGATCTTTACGACAGTCTCAACTCAGAGTTGCCCTTAAAACAAAATAGGGTCTACCAGTCATGTAAGTTATTTGGCTTCATGTAGACACACAGAAAAGGTTGATTGTACTGAACTCAGGCAGATCCATTTAAGTTATTTGGCTTCATGTAGACACACAGAAAAGGTTGATTGTACTGAACTCAGGCAGATCCATTTGTTATGCTGAAACTCTGAATCTAGCCAGTGGTATTTCCAACCCAATTCTGTTGAGAATTAGTTCATAACCTTCAGCTTGGTATAATCCTTGTAAAATTTATTTTTTTAAATAAATAAATTGAAGAGAACTTTGGCTTGGAAATTCACACATACATATATGCTACTAAGGGAGAGAAAGGTACAATGAACTGTGATTTTGTAAAATGTCACATTAAAGAATCATTATTTTATAACTTTAGTGGCTTTAATAAAAGCTGCTAAACAATCAACTCAAGATGGATCAAGGATTTAAATCTAAGACCTGAAACTATAAAAATTCTGGAGGATAAGATCAGAAAAACCCTTCTATACATTGGCTTAGGCAAAGGTTTCATGACCAAGAACCCAAAAGCAAATGCAATAAAAACAAAAATAGATAGCTGGGACTTAATTAAACTAAACAGCTTCTGCACAGCAAAAGGAACAGTCAGCAGAGTAAACAGACAACACACAGAGTGGGAGAAAATCTTCACAATCTATACATCTGACAAAGGACTAATATCTAGAATCTACAATGAACTCAAACAAATTAGCAAGAAAAAAATGAACAATTCCATAAAAAAGTGGGCTAAGGACATGAATAGACAATTCTCAAAAGAAGACATAGAAATGGCCAACAAACATATGATAAAATGCTCAACATCACTAATTATCAGGAAAATGTAAATCAAAATCACAATGCAATACCACAATGTGATAACACAATCCTACAAGAGTGGCCATAATAAAAAAATAATAGATGTTGGCTTGGATGTGGTGAACAGGGAACGCTTGTACACTGCTGGTGGGAATATAAACTAGTACAGTCATTACGGAAAACAGTGTGGAGATTCCTCAAAGAACTAAAAGTAGAGGTACCATTTGATCCAGCAATCCCACTACTGAGTATCTACCCAGAGGAAAAGAAGTCATTATATGAAAAAGATACTTGCACACGCATGTTTATAGCAGCACAATTTGCAATTGCAAAATTGTGGAACCAACCCAAATTTCATCAATCAATGAGTGGATAAAGAAACTGTGGTATCTTTCCCAGCACTTTGGGAGGCCAAGGCAGGCAGATCACGAGGTCAAGAGATCAAGACCATCCTGACCAACATGGTGAAACCCCATCTCTACTAAAAAATACACACTTGTAGTCACAGCTACTTGGGAGGCTAAGGCAGAAGAATCACTTGAACCGGGAGGCAGAGGTTGCAGTGAGTCGAGATTGTGCCACTGCACTCTAGCCTGGTGTCACAGCAAGACTCTGTCTCATGAAGCAAAACAAAACAAAACAAAACTGTGGTATATATATACAACGGAATACTACTCAGCCATAAAAAGGAATGAATTAATGGCATTTGCAGCAACCTGGATGAGACTGGAGACTATTATTCTAAGTGAAGTAACTCAGGGATGGAAAACCAAACATCATATGTTCTCACTCATAAGTAGGAGCTAAGCTATGAAGATGCAAAGGCATGAGAATGACACAGTGGAATTTGGGGGCTCAGGGAGAAAGGGTGGAAGGGGGATGAGGGATAAAATACTGCAAACTCGATGCAGTGTATACTGCTCGGGTGATAGGTGTACCAAAATCTCACAAATCACCACTAAAAAACTTACTCATGTAACCAAACACCACCTGTTTCCCAATAATCTATGAAAATAAAAATTAAAAAAAAAATAATAAAAAATAAAAGCTGCTGAAACCACTCAGCCTCCTTCACAGTAAAAAGCTGCTGCGTGTTGAAGCTAGAGAGGATGTGGAGAAATAGGAACACTTTTATACTGTTGATGGGAGTATAAACTAGTTCAACTATTGTGGAAGACAGTGTGGTGATTCCTCAAGGACCTAGAAATAGAAATTCCATTTGACCCAGCAATCCCATTACTGGGTGTATATCCAAAGGATTATAAATCACTGTATTATAAAGAAACACACACATGTATGTTCATTGAGGCACTGTTTACAATAGCAAAGACTTGGAACCAACCCAAATGCCCATCAATGACAGACTGGACAAGGAAAATGTGGCACATATACATCATGGAATACTCTGCAGCTATAAAAAAACGATGAGTTCATGTCCTTTGTAGGGACATGGATGAATCTAGCATCATTCTCAGCAAACTGACGCAAGAACAGAAAATCAAACACCACATGTTCTCACTCATAGGCGGGTGTTGAACAATGAGAACACATGGACACAGGGAGGGGAGCATCACACACTGGGGTCTCTTGAGGGGGAATACGGGAGGGACAGTGGTGGGTAGGGAGGTTGGGGAGGGATAACATGGGGAGAAATGTCAGATATAGGTGACGGAGGGATGAAGGCAGCATACCACATTGCCATGTATGTACCTATGCAACAATCCTGCATGTTCTGCACATGTACCCCAAAACCTAAAGTGCAATTTTATTTACATATATATATATATGTAAACATGCTGTGTTTTTCATGCCCATTTGTGAACTTTGTGCAAACTAAATGTTAACAAGAACCTTAAAGAAAGGTTTCACCTCCAAACCACAAACAGTGCTCTGAAAGTGCAAAAACAGCAAAAAGTCAAACACAAACAAGCCTAAGGCTTTGTGTCACCGGAAGAAACCACAGGTCATAGAAAAACACCTTTTCCCTTTCACACTCCCGTTATCATACTCAAGGGCTTGCATGACAGTGAAGGCGTCTGGGCTTAATACAGTCACCATGCAGTGTCAGGCGTCTGCCTGTAGCATGAGGAGGACGCTGAACAGGGATGGAGTGTGCCGCACATCACTATGAGTGTTCTCATGCTGACTTTCCTCTCCGCATCAGCACCAGAACATCCTCCTGTTGGCTTCAGTGGTCTCTGTGTTGTCAAGGAAAATGGCCCAGAGCAACTGTCTACTCACCAGCTTTGCCTGCGTCACACTTATAAGGCTCTTGATGCATAACAGGTTTATTAGTTTCCAAGCAGGTAGTTTTGATTAGTAAAGGAGGAAAACACTCCATTTATATGATCAAGCAGCCCCTCTTAATCTTTTAGGTACTTCAACAGCAAAATAGGTAGGCATTTACCAAAAAGCTTTCATAGGCACACTGAAGTTTACATTTTAGCTGCTCAAGAAAAAGAAATGAACCATGGGACATTTCTATAAACAACAGGCCAGGCATGGTGGCTCATGCTTGTAATCTCAGCAGTTTGGGAGACTGAGGCAGGTAGATTGTCTGAGGTCAGGAGTTCTAGACCAGCCTGGCTAACATGGAAACTCCTCAGTCTCTACTAAAAACACAAAAAATAAACTGGGCGTGGTGGTGCACGCCTGTAATCTCAGCTACTCTGGAGGCTGAGGCATAAGAATCACTTGAACTTTGGAGGTGGAAGTTGCAGTGAGCTGAGATCTTACCATTGCACTCCAACCTGGGTGACAATGTGCAACTCCATCTCAAAAATAAATAAATACATAAATATTTTGTCTTTTTTTTTTTTTTTTTTTTTTGAGACGGAGTTTCACTCATGTTACCCAGGCTGGAGTGCAATGTCGCGATCTCAGCTCACCGCAACCGCCGCCTCTTGGGTTCAGGCAATTCTCCTGCCTCAGCCTCCTGAGTAGCTGGGATTACAGGCACGCACCACCACGCCCAGCTAATTTTTTGTATTTTTAGTAGAGACGGGGTTTCACCATGTTGACCAGGATGGTCTCGATCTCTTGACCTCGTGATCCACCCGCCTCGGCCTCCCAAAGTGCTGGGATTACAGGCTTGAGCCACCGCGCCTGGCCATAAATATTTTGTCTTAATGACTTATTTGCAGAAGTCAATGTATCATTCAAGGCAATAACGTTTAGCATTATAGAGTTCAAGATCATATGCAAAGGCCTGTACTCAAATTCCCCTCAAGAGAAACACAATATGCCAGTGAGCTCAGTGAAGAATTCATGGAAAAAATACATCTCTAGAAAATGCATTTTAAAAAAATTGTATTCAGTAGATTGCACTGTTTATAATAGCAACAAATTGGATGCCAACCAGTAGGAGACTGGTTAAAATATTGGCACGTATTAAATGCTCACTAAATGCTTATTGAATGAATACATGAATGCTAACAGTTTCCATTGCTTCCAACACTCCGTTCCTTCCCTCCTATTCTCTAGGCTCCTGTTGATTCTGTGAGCCCGAACAGCTCTCCAATAAATCTTGTCTGTGTTTATGATTGCAACCCAAAGAGGCTGATGGACATATAATATTAATGTGGTAAAAAAACTCACTTTATACCAATTCCATTCTACAGCAAACAATATTATATTTCAGTTCCAGTATAATCATAAAGGTATAGCTTTTGAATTGGTTTGGTTGTTTGCTGATATACTGAATCAATTTTCAATTGGTTTGAAAATAAAGAGATCTCATCACTTGTCATGTGCATCAGAATGGAGCACTGGTAATTAGGACTTCTTGGAGATCATAGGTTCCTATGGGCAGAGATATCCCAGATAGTCACAACGTGAAAAAAAGCACAGCAGTGATAATTAGGAAGACACACAAGTTGGTGGTGGTAGGTATATTATATTGATTTAGTCGCAAGTAGAATCAGCCAAGTATCAGCCAATGAAGAAGGATACTGAAAAAATACAGGGTTGAGGAAAGCAGGAGGCGCTCTTTACTGGAGAACTTAGTGCAAAATAGGTAGCAGGGAAACCCAAGATTATCCTATTCAAAATATGGGAACTGAAGGAAAGAACTAGTAGGAGAAAGCAGTTCTATGCTGTAACTTTATACTCCGCAAGTACTGCCATCCAAATTACCTGTATTTGGGGCTAGGTGCTGTGACTCACACCTGTAATCTCAGCGCTTTAGGAAGCTGAAGCAGGAGGATATTTGAAGCCAGGAGTTCAAAACCAGCTTGGATAACAAAGTAAGGGCCTGTCTGTACAAAATAAAAAGTTAGCTGGGGCCAGGTACAGTGACTCACGCCTGTAACCCCAGCACTTTGGGGGGCCGAGGCAGGTGGATTACTTGAGGTCAGGAGTTTGAGACCAGCCTGGCCAACATGGTAAAACCCTGTCTCTACTAAAAATACAAAAATCAGCCAGGCATGGTGGTGGGCACCTGTAGTCCCAGAAACTCCGGAGGCTGAGACAGGAGAATTACTTGAAGCTTGAACCAGGGAGGCAGAGGCTGCAATGAGCTGATATTGTGCCACTGCACTCCAGCCTTGGCAAAAGAGCGAGAATCCATCTCCAAAAGAGAAAAAGTTAGCCAGACATGGGGGTGTGCACCTGTAGGCCTAGCTACTCGGCAGGTTGAGGCAGGAGGATGGCTTGAGCCCAGGAGCTGAAGCCTGCAGTGAGCTGTGATCACACTACTGCACTCCAGCCTGGGCAACAGAGTGAAACTCTGTCTCAAAAATAAATAAATAAATAATCTGTATTTAATCTTCAAAGTAACCTCATGAGGAAGGTATTATTATCCCCAATTTGAAAGTGGGAGAACCAGACGTTAAAAGTATGTATTTGTCTCAGCATGGGAGGCTCAGAGAGCAGAGTCTGAAGCAAAGGCTAATGTGCTCTATGTTATCAAGGAGAACAAGCCCAGGGAGCAGGAGTAACAACCTAGGGAAACAAGGGAAGGAAGAGGAGTCCACTGGAAAGTATGGTTTTGGGGCCAGCCATCCTGCATCCTACTGGACAGAGCTCACCCCAGAGGGAGTTCACACCCCACATGCATGGCCTGTGCATGCATAGGCAATAAGAGGGCTATGACTGTGCACACCTGGCATCACTGTCTACTGAGAACTCTGAGCAGAGTGCACTACAAGGCAGGGTGGTGTGAGGTTGCACCTGTGTGAGGTCAGCTGGAGCCCTGAAGAGCTGATCATTGCAAAGTGGTACTCAGGAGCTGCTAGACACCATGCCGTTCAGCAGGGTTTGGGGTTTGCTCCGAGTCTTCTGCTGCATCTGGATAAGGGAAGAAGGGAGAAAGGTAAAGGAGGTGGTGCTTAAGTTAAATTCCAGTCTGTAGACAGTCCGAGAGTTATGCAGTTTAGGAGAATCCCAGGAATATTCTTAGTATGACGTAGGACTTTCCACAGTCTTATAGTTTGTGTTCCACAGGTAGACACTATATAAACTGTTCACATACACGAGCACAATTTAAAACTTTAGGATAAAAGAATATATGAGTTGATTTTCATTCATTTGTGATTTGAACAAATATATTTGCATTTGCCAAAATGTATTAGTCCCCTATTCTACTGTCACAAAACCATGATCTGGGTACAATGAGGCATGAGAAACCTTGGCAGCAATTGCTTTCATGCTGTCCAGAGACAGAAACATTGTTTCTAGGTGGGAGCTCCTGATTCCAAACCTCTCACCTGTAAGTGACCTTGAGTGGATATATACATGGAAAACACCCTTAATTTAATGTGAAAAATGGAATAGTATAAGGATGGATGAATCACAAATATATACATACACACACACACACACACACACACACACACACACACACACAGATGTGATCCTCTTGCCTCAGCCCCCCAAGTAGCTGGGATTACAGGCGCCTGCCTAAAAATGTAGGCCGGCCTAAAAATATAGACTAAGGTTTGTTTTTTAATTTAATTTCATTAGTGCTACAGGCTACTCCATGAATATTGAGTTATTATTAGCAAGCTCTGTAAGTTGACTGGAAAACATCTATTATAAGGCAGGGCAGCCACTAACGGGCAGAAACAGAAGCCATGCAGAAGAATCCATTACATCGTCCTTGAGTGTCACTAGAGAAAAATGACTGTATGGTAATTCATTGTGAAGGCCTGGACTCTACAAGGATTTTATAAATACCAATGTCAGCATATCTATTCATTACATAGAGTGGCTAATATGTATTTTTCATACCACTTTCTAAGAATTAAAATGTATTCATACAGAAAAAATATCTGTCATTTATTTTTGTTGGATTCTAATTTATAATCATGAAAATCAATAACGTAATTTGAATTTACTTGCTCTTCTTACCATCATCTAAATCATTATTAAAGGAAGCCAAGTGACATGCTTCTCTTCATCTCTAAGTGGAAATGCACATTCAATTTATTTTAAAACATTTTGCAAAGCAACATCACTTTCGGAAAACACTTAATAATTGCCTGGCAAATTATTCTCTATGGCCTAGTGCTATTCTTGTTGTATTCAAGAGCTTGATGTAGGAAAACCTCAGGGGCTGAATAAGGAGCATTCTCCTGTTCTAAAGATGAGCCAAAGGGAAAGAAGCCCAGACTCCATAATCTTTCTCCCAAAACTTTGATGTTAAATTAGCTAAGTTTAGCTGACCTGACACTTCTTGTGCTAATGGCTTGGTGTGTTCCCATCTCTCTTTTGTACTTAGGAGCTGAAGGTGCCCTTTTCCATGCAGCATAGACACAGTCACGGAGGCACATGGGAGATAGGGCACCCAGCTGCAGGAGGGTCCAAGGACTCAGTGCTGCCTGCAAAGCCTGTGCTCAGCATGGCTTTTCCTAGTTCAACACAGGGACTGCTTGCCCTTCTTCTGTGTCCCCAGACCTAGAGAAGATATTCAAAATATGCAAGGGCCAGACAGTGAGGGCACTAATGAGTCAGAATAGATGCCCACCAGTAAGCTGAACTGGGACTTCCCAGCTAATGGTCAGCCCTGTTCAGGCCCCTTAACCCCTAATCTGTCTCCTCAGCTCTCCATCCACCCTGGCCCCTTGAGGGTGTTTCTAGACACCAAAGAGTAGCCAAATGTGTCAGGAGACATGGCCTAGGGCAAGACGTGTGGGAGCAGCATTCTGCTCTGGACAAATGACAGGGGAGGATGAGTCTAGTCTCAAGGAGGACAGTAGGAAAGAGAGAGAAGTGCCAAAAAAAGTAGAATAAAAAAAGAGACAGGTCGGGCTTGATGCCTCACAGTCATAATTCCAGCACTTTTAGAGGCCGAGAGGGGCAGAGGTCAGGAGTTCAAGACCAGCCTGACCAACATGGGGAAACTCTGTCTCTACTAAAAATACAAAATTAGCCAGGTGTGGTGGTGCACACGCAGCTACTTGTGAGGCTAAGGTGGGAGAATTACTTGAACCTGGGAGGCGGAGACTCCAGTGAACCAAGATCATACCATTGTACTCCAGCCTGGGCGACAGAGGGAGACTCTGTCTTAAAAAAGAGAAAGAAAGAAAAAGGAGATAGATAGAGAGACATACACTCCACTGGTGGGATACACATGGGTGGGCCAGACCCATCTGCTCTGGTTCCCACCCAACAGCTTGGAGTGGTCTGACTCATCTGATAGGCAATGGGCTGTCAGAAGGGTCTGCTGTTTTACATGTCTGCTCCTGGGGCATGGTCCTCAGAACAGGCAGGAGTGCTAAACAGTGAGTAAAGCCCCTTAGAGTGCCGAAGGGTATGTTGGTGTGCCTGACAATATCCACTTCTGGCAGGGAGACTGGTAGTTGCATGTGCCTGGGAGGATTTGGGGAACCCAGAAACCTGCGTGTCCAGCTGCGAAATGCCACACTTCTTCCTCCTCTGTGTAGCCTTCTCGGGGTAGACATGTTTCTGTGTCTGCTGCCTTTAGAGAAACTTTATGCCATTTCACTGCTTGTGTTTTGTGAATTGCTTTCTATTGTGCACATAAACATTTGCAGATAGATTCCAGAACAAGAGCAGTAATTGACAGTCCACAAAAGCATTCGGCTCCCAGGTTATAAGCTGCATTTTCTATATTATATAATATTTGACTTGGTTCCAACACTTGCCTACCATGTGACCCTAGGCAAGTGTTGGAGCCAAGTCAAAGTCAGGCTATTTGATTCCCAACCCTGCATACTGGACCCCAATTTTGTCCCTCCAGGAAAAGAAGGGAATAAGCACTAGGCCAAAGGCCTCAACCTTGGTTACATGCTGGAGTCACTGTAGAGCTTTGAAGACTACTAACGTCACATAGACTGGGAAAAAATATTCACAGCTCATTTATCTTACAAATGTCTTATAAATGGAATATATAAAGAATCCCCCCCCCCAAAAAAAGAATTCCCACAAATGAACTATTGAAAGAGAAACAACACAGCGTTTACAAATGGGCAAAAGACTTGAATACGTTTCATAAAAGCCAATATAAGAATAGCCAATAAGCAAATAGAGAGGTGTTCAACATCATTTGCAATCAAGACTGAAAACAAAATGACAATGAGATGTCCTTTCACACCCACTAGGAGGGCTAACATCAAAAAGATGATCACACCAATGTCGGCAAAGACGTAGGGTGACTGAAGCTATCACCCGTGGCTGTGGGGAGTGAAAAATAGGACAGCCACATTGAAGAACTAGAGCAAATCTGTATAACAATATTGGTCTTCAACGTAGAAATTCCCTCCTATGCACTTAATGGGGAGAGAAATGAATAGGTTCCCAAAAGAGGCTTCTCCAAGAATGCTCATATAAGATTATTCTAGTTATTCACCGTGACTAAAAAAATCCTTCCACCGCGGTGAAATACAACCAGCATTTTTCATGCCTACTGGTTCCGCCCGTGGTCAGGAACTGAGAAAGGGCACAGCCGGGCAGCTCTTGTCTGCCCCACGATTGCCAGTGTTGGGCATGGATTGTCCCCAGTGGCTCTCCCACTCACATGCTAGCCTTGGGGCTGGGTGGCTGAAGACTGGGCCCAGCCAGGACTTCCATTTGGGGTATCTGCAGTGGCCTCCCAGCATGGCGGGCTCAAGGCCCTAAAGCCAGTGTTCCCAGAGAACTCCCCACTCTGGGAAGCTGCCTGGCTTTTTCTTTGCATGGCCTTTTATATCACAGTCTCCAAAGTATTACAGGGTCTGTAGTGTCTACTCAGGCTGCCATAATAAAATACCACAGATAGGTGGCTTAAACAATAAATATTTGTTTTTTCATCACAGTTTTGGAGGCTGGAAGTCCAAGATCAAGGTGCCAGCAGGGTCAGGTCCTAGCTTGTGAATAGCCACTTTCTTGCTGTGTGCTCACAGGTCCTACCCTCTGCACCTGTGCAGGGAGGGATGGAGAGTGAGCTCTCGTGTCTCCTTCTCTTCTTTCGAGTACATGTCAGGCCTATTGAATTAGGGCCCCACTCTTATGACCTCATTTAATTGTAATTGCCTCCCTAAGAGTCCTGCCTCCAAATACAGCCACACTAGGGATTAGGACTTCAACATGGAAATTTTGAGGTACACAATTCATCTGTAACGATATCATTTCCAGTAGTCTCTACTGGTTGAAGCAATTGTAAACCTGCCTGGCTCCAGTGGGAGGGGCTATAGAAACTATTTCTGATGAGACTGTCAAAGATTGTGGCCCTGCTTCAAAACCTCAGCCTCATTCATAATGGCCCAAAACTGTAAACAATTCAAAAATTCATCACCATCAAAATGGATAAATACATCATGATATATTCATATAACCAAATGCTACTCAGCAATAAAAAGGAACATACAACCACATGGGTAAATCTCAAAAACATTGTTTTGAGCAAAAGAAGCCAGACCCACCAAAGAAACAAGCCATGTGATTTCATTTATATGAAATCAAAGAAGAGATAAAACTCATCTATGGTGATGAAAGTCTGAAAGTGGTTGCCTCTTGGGGTTGGAGTTCATTGCAAGGGGCGTCATAGGCATAACTTTCTGTCGTGATGGGGATGCTCTGTATCTCATTGGGGATGGTGGTTACAGGAGTGTCTAAAACTGTCAAGTGTCTTTGAAGTAAACATCTAATATACATACATTTCAGTGTCATGTGGATTATTTCTCTATTTACAAAAGTAATAATGATGACGATGCTGGGTCCTACTCCCAGAGATTCTCATTTAGTTAATCTGGGGAAGATCCTGGGCAAGAGGACCTTCAAAAGTTTTCCACAAGATTCCAAGAGAAAGTAAAGCTGAAGACCACCGTGCCAGGCCAGCACAGTTCTCAGGGAGAGGGGGGACTGACAGAGCATCCTTCGTGAGAATCCAGTGCTTGCTGTGTAACAGATGGCCACACACTTCACTTAAAACAACTCAAATTTGTTCTTACAGTTCTAGAGATCAGAAGTTCAACAAAATTAGTCTTAAAGAGGCCCCTGGAGAATATCCATTCTGCTTTAGTCTGTTTGGGCTAGTATAACAAAATACCACAAGTTGGTTGGCTTCTAAACAACAGAAATGTATTTCTCACAGTGTGGAGGCTGGGAAGTCCAAGATTAAGATGGATTTGGTGTCTGGAGAGGGTTTATCTTCTCACTGGAAGGGGTGAGCTAGCTCTCTTGGTGGGTCTCTTTTACAAGAGTTCCAGTTTCAATCATGAGGCTCCACCCTCATGACCTAATCACCTCCCTAAAACCCCACCTCCCAATATCATTACCTTGGGATTATAATGAAACACATGAATCTGGGGAGACACGAACATTCAGACCATAGCACCTGCCCTGCCCCTTTCAGCTTTCCGGGCTGTCCATTTGCTCTGGAAAGAGCTACTCTTTCTATCTTCCAGGCAGCTGTTGTAAGCAGTGTAAGCAAACTGCCCTTTACTTTGGAGAAAGCACTATTGTTTGTCTTCCAAGGCTGTTCATTTCACCAACATTCTTGAAAAGGTGACTGGGAAAAAAGAGAAGCCAGTGCCTCACTGCAAGACATGGCCGCATCACTGTAATCACATCACCTCCTCTGACTCTGTCTCTCCTGCATGCCCCTTACAAGGACTGTTCCATTATACTGGGCCCACCCAAATAAGCTAGGACCGTCTCCCCATCTCAAAGTTCTTAACTTCCTCACATCTACAGAGGTCCTTTACCATGTAAAGTAACCTATTCACAGGTTCTGGGGATTGGGACATGGATATACTTTGGGGGCCATTATTCAGCCACCAGACTGTGCTGTTCAAAATGAACTTTGCACCAGGCACAGTGGCTCATGCCTGTAATCCTAGCACTTTAGGAGGTTGAGGCAGGCAGATTGCCTGAGCTTAGGAGTTCGAGACTAGCCTGGGCAACATGGTGAAACCCAGTCACCATTAAAATACAAAAAAAATTAGCTGGGCATGGTGGCCTGCGCCTGTAGTCCCAGCTACTCAGGAGGCTGAGGCAGGAGAATTGCTTGAACTTGGGATGCAGAGGTTGTAGTGAGCTGAGATCACACCACTGCACTCCAGCCCAGGAGACAGAGTGAGACTGTCTCAAAAAAAAGAACTTTGTTGAGATGTCAAAGTGAGGACTAAATCTTCACCTAGAAAATTGGAACTCAAAGGGCTTAGAAAGTTTCCAGAGCCATCTCAAATTATTCCTTAAAAGTGACCTACAAAAAAATTTCCATTATCTCCCTAGACTATAGCATTACACATCAGCTGTTCCAAATAAATGGACCCTGGGGTAGTGGTCGCATTAACTGAAAACTCAATTTTCTTTCTCAAGTCCCAGGACAACAAGCCCCATTACAACATGAGAACTTGGGAACAGTGACTGCCCTCTGTGACAAGGGGAAGCGGAGGTGCAAACGTTACAATAGCAGTGGGAAGTACTGGTGGCAGCATGCATTCCTAAGACTAAAATGTATACCAGTTGACTCTTGCAATGTACATTGGTAGAAGTGATCGTGAAGCATTCTCTCTCTCCAAACATTTTTAAGCACTTACTGTGTGCCGGGCAAAGAACACTTGGGAAGACCCTGTGTTTTCTTCCCCACTCTCTCATTCTTCCAGTGTCTTCCAGAGGCAATTCCTGCAGTTCTTGCAGTGGTTGCCAGTTTCCTTGCTTATGGACTTCCAATTGCTGTCCTCTACTTACAGGATGAGTCCATGGCCTCCAGTATGGCACCTGGGGTCCTGTCTTATTTATGCAGTGTTCTCCCCCAGGACCCACAAAATGAATCTCACACCCTGGCAAAGTCTATGTAAATAGGGACACCTAGCCGTTTTTTATTGTGTTGCTTAAATACTAAATTCTTTTTTTTTTTTTTTTTTGGGACGGAGTTTCACTCTTGTTACCCAGGCTGGAGTGCAATGGCGTGATCTTGGCTCACCGCAACCTCCGCCTCCTTGGTTCAGGCAATTCTCCTGCCTCAGCCTCCTGAGTAGCTGGGATTACAGGCATGCGCCACCATGCCCAGCTAATTTTTTGTATTTTTAGTAGAGACAGGGTTTCACCGTGCTGACCAGGATGGTCTCGATCTCTTGACCTCGTGATCCACCCGCCTCGGCCTCCCAAAGTGCTGGGATTACAGGCTTGAGCCACTGCGCCCGGCCACTAAATTCTTGACATAAGGCAGCATAGTTTCCTTCCTGCAGGTTACGGTGGAGGATGCTGAAGCTGCTGGACCCCAAGGTTGCTGTCGTTGCCAACACAATGCACAATGGCCTGAGAACTTCTCTGGCTCAAGTCTGCTTCCTGATACCCAGCCACATCTGACTCTACCTGGCTACACGGACCTCTTCTTGCCCAAACTCCAGAGACTGATCTTACTTACCCATCACCTAGGAATGGTTTGATCCCAGCCACCTGACAAACTTCTGGAGAGTCAAATGTGTCACACTAGGAGAAGGTTGGATCCCTGAAACCCATCCATGGAGGCCGGAATAGTCCCAGGATCTCAGCTAAGAAACTACTGGACTAGGCCATCTCTGAGTCCTTTCCGCCAATAAAAGTCGGTTACTCTGTAATTTTACTCCAATTGTGTCCTTTTAATACATAATACAAATTATAGTGGGAAGGAAAAATCCCAGGGAAGTTAGTAAGGAAGACTGCTCTTCCCTTATTCCCAGTCACTGCAGGTGTCCCAGGCCTGCAACATACACTCTTCTTGCCAAGGCAACCCAAAATGCTCTCTGACCCCTTCACAAGAAGAGATTGAGCCCTTCATCCCTGCCCCATCTGTTGCTGCTCGTACCCTAAGAGAGAGGCTAGAATAGCAAGGGTGTCCCTCAGTACCAGGACTGTTGACCTAAAGTAGAAAGGTAGCTCTCCTGGGCTCCTGCCACCTGGCTTTGCCCTTCTCAGCACTGCTACTGGCCCTGAAAGAGCCTTTTCTCGCCTTCGGCTTTCTGGGCAGAAAGGAAAATGTGCACTCGGGGCTTCTCTTAGTTTCAGATAGGCTCTCCCCTCCAGAGCACAGGAGTGAAGAGCAAAAGATGTCTGTGTGACATTTTCTCTAGTGCTTGCTATGGGGAGACAAGAAGAACACCACTACCCAAAAGTTTCGAAGGGGGATGCCATTCAAGGCCATGGGCCCCAGGCAGCCCATTACTGTGCAGACTGCAGGCTCCTGGCACAGAGGACTGACGTAAATTCTCAGAAAGACTAGAGGTGTATTTGGCAGCCCCTTCTCCATTCTAGCAGCACATTTTCCCCCCACTACACCTCCCAGAGGAAGAGGACCCTCCTCATCCTCTATACTCCTGTTGCCAGACAAATCTCCCTGAGTGTTTCACAGGTTTGTATATCTTGCAATGAGACACTGGCTTCCCTTTGTTCCGGGTTACCTTTCCAAGAATGTTAGTAGAATGAACAGCCTTGGAAGACAAATAACAGTGTGTGTCTCCAAAGCAACAAGCAGTTTGCTTACACTGCTTACAACAAAGGGCAGTTGCTTGGAAGATAGAGTAGCTCTTTCCAGAGCAAATGGGAAGGCAGGCTTACTGCCCACTGTCAAATATTCAGGGTCCCCAAGCTCAGAGATGGTCCTGAATTGCAAGCCACTGCCTGTGCATGTATCATCTGCTGGCCACACATGCTAGAGCTCAGATAGGACAAGGAAATATGGGTACTATGGCTATAGTGATTGTTGTAAATAATAACATGGCTTCTAGCCGGACACTGTGGTTCATGCCTGTAGTTCCAGAACTTTGGGGGGCTGAGGCAGGAGGATCACTTGAGTCCAGGAATTTGAGGCGGCAGTGAGCGATGATTGCATCACTGTACTCCAGCCTAGGTGACAGAGTGAGACCCTGTCTATAAAAATAAATAAATAAAAATAAAAAATAACACAGCTCTTGCCGGTGTCCATATCCATGAGTCTGTGACAGCCCAGTGCATTGGCCAGCAAGTAAAGTCCTAGACCCTTCCAGGGCGTTGACACTCCCTAGTGCTGGGCTCAGGGCACATCAGCCCTTCTCCCGCCCCTTGCCACAGCTTGCTTCTATGAAGGCCTCCCATGTTCTGAGCACTTCAATTTTATTTTCTTTTTGAGACAGAGTCTCACTCTGTTGCCCAGGCTGGAGTGCAGCGGCATGATCCTGGTCACTGCACCCACCACCTCCTGGGCTCCAGCAATTCTCCTGCCTCAGCCTTCCAAGTAGCTGGGATTACAGGTGCACACCACCATGCCCATCTAATCTTTCGATTTTTATTATTTTTGTTTTGTTTTTGAGACAGTGTCTCGCTCCGTCACCAGACACCAGGCTGGAGTGCAGTGGTGTGACCTCGGCTCACTGCAACCTCCACCTCCCGGGTTCAAGCAATTCTCCTGCCTCAGCCTCCCCCGTAGCTGGGACTACAGGCACACGCCACCATGCCCAGCTAATTTTTTTGTATTTTTAGTAGAGACGGGGTTTCACCATGTTGGCCAGGATGGGCTTGATCTCTTGACTTCATGATCCGCCCACCTCACCCTCCCAAAGTGCTGGGATTACAGGCGTGAGCCACCACGCCCGGCTAATTTTTGGATTTTTAGTAGAGACGGGGTGTTGGGGTGCAGGGGTGGTCTCGTCATATTGGCCAGGCTAGTCTCGAACTCCTGACCTATCTGCCTGCTTCAGCCACTGTGCCTGGCCACGTTTTATTGACTCAACATCAAATTTTAAAATGTAAAGATTTTATTTCCAGTTTGACAATAAGCTGTCTGCCCTGTGACAGACCACTGAAAAATTCAGCTGTGGCTGACACCTAGGAATCCGCAGTCACAGGACCTTTCCAAGTTCCATATGAGATGTCGTAGTGCCATCTGCTGGCTCCTGTCTCACAGGAACTTTACACATGCAGACGGTTGCTCTTACCCTGCAGTGCACGCACAGTTCACAGATGGACCTGAGGAAAGGACGGATGAAGCTCACAAATGCCATGTAGAGCAAAAGGAGCTGGGTAGGAGAAGTACATGTTGTGTAATTTCATGTACAGGAAGCACAAAACAAGTGAAACTAACTGTGCCAGTCAGGGTTTCACAGAGAAACGGAACTAATAGATATATGAATATATTTTAAAGGAATTTATTTAAAGGAATTGGCTCATGTGACTGTGAGGTCTGGCCAGTCTATAATTTGTAGGGCAGGTCAGCAAATCAGAAAGTCTGGTAGGATTTCTGTGTTACAGTCTTGAGGCAGAATTCCTTCGTTTTCCCTGGGAAACCTCAGTCTTTGCTCTTAAGGCCTTCAACTGAATGGGTGAGGCCCACTCTCATTATTGAGGGTAATCTCCTTAAAGTCAATGGATTGTAGATATTAATCACACCTACAAAACACCTTCACAGCAACTTCTAGACCTAGTGTTTGAGCAAACAACTGGGCACCATAGCTTAACCATAGTGACACAAAATTAACTACTGCAGTCAACTCTTCGTCAGCTTAGCACCTATACATATCTCCTTAAACTATATTTAATCTCCAAATAATAGCAAAATCACATTTGCATCTCACCTGATTCAACTATCTCGGGTAAAACCAGAGAGACACTAACCCTTCCCCAGAGAAGGACGCAGGGTTCTTGGGTCATGTTTACTTTTCTCTTTGGTATCCTGTAACTGAAATACTAAGATATGTCTATGTTATATAAGGGAATAAGAGAGAGAAGAAGGCAAAGACATTTTCTAAACACACACACAACACATTTGTAACCAAATAAGGAAGAAATACTCATAACCATTACAGTCCCCCTTTCTGTAACTCGCCATGTGGTTGTAGCCGGTATTTATAACTGTCTTCTTCTACTACCCATTCCGGATTCCCTTTGCTCTCAGCAAGCACCTCAGCTGTTTTTGGTTCTTCACCTGGTGGAGTGACCCAAACCTTCCTTCCTGAAGAGTTTAGACCATTTAGTAGTATTGCCTGAATTAGGTTGTTATAGTTTTCCATTGACTTTAATCACAGGAGTACTAAGAGATCTCCTGTACTCCAGATGCACTCTTACTTAGCTCCGTGGAGGAGTAGCAGCCTAATTTTCCCTTGGTAGCCAGGACCAATCATCCCAGGAAACACAGCAGCTCCTTTCTTAGCCTGTTGACTCAGAGGCCTGAGGAGCCCAAAGTGGCAGGGTGGCATCTTAGAGTTCAGTGGCATCATCGTGTTTGGTTCAGTAGAATCATTATTGTGTTTCCTGATGGAAGCATGCTTCCTTTTGGAACTAAGACTTTTAGATCAGCAGTGCATTAGGTCACAGGACATGAAGAAAACATTTTGCTAGTGGGTCAGCATAGGGGCAATAGTGAGTGGTACCACTTCCATTTCTATCCTTCGATTCCTGGACCTATGTATCATGGCTATGGGAGAAGCAGCATCCTATATTGGATGCTAACTTATATTTATTTATTTTGAGACAGGGTCTTCCTTTGTCACCTAAGCTGGAGTGCAGTGGCATGATCAAGGCTCACTGTATCCTCAGCCTCCTGGGCTCAAGTGACCCTCCCATATCAGCTTCCTGAGTAGCTGGGAGTACAGGTACATGCCACCACACCCAGCTAATTTTTAACCTTTTTTTTTTGTAGAGGCAGGGCCTTGCTATGTTTCTCAGGCTTGTCTCTAACTCCTAGGCTCAAGTGATCCCCCAACCTTAGCCTCCCAAAGTGCTGGGATTACAAGCATAAGCCGTCATGCCCAGCCCATTGGGTACTAATTTAGAGTATATACAGCCTCTTGGAGAAAATTGCCCCAGGCTTGCAAGGCATTACCACCTACCTGGCACTGTATCTATGTCCTCAAAAGGCCATTCCACTGTTCTGATCAAAGCACTCACATCACAGAAAAAAAAATGCAGCAATGGGCACTGGCTCACGGAAGTCACTGGTCTTACCATGTTCCCTATCATCCTGAAGCAGCAGGCTGAATAGAATAGTGAATAGAATAGAACAGGCTAAAGAGAATAGAAGCCATGCTTTGTGGAATCTACCACAGGGGTGAATATGGCATTCTGGGAATCCACGGATAGTTCAGAGGCATTGTGTACAGGGAGAACAAATCCGTATTCAGACTAAGTGTCAACTCCAGAAAGGACAAAATATCAACCTACTATGATGGAAGGAGTCCAATGTAATCAACCCGCCACCTGTAGCTGGCTGATCAACCAGGGAATGGTGCCATATTGGAGACTCAGGGTTGGTCTCTACTGCTGACAGATTGGGCACTCAGTGGTGGGTGTAGCCAGGTTGGCCACAGCGGGTGGAAGTCCACACTGCTGAATCAGTGTGCAACCTCCATCCCTGACACCATGGCTGCTTTGTTCATGAACTCATTGAGCATGACAGAAGTAACTAGGGAAAGAGGCTGCCTGGTATCCACAGAACAGGTCAGTCTATTCTATTATTAAAATCCTCTTCTGTAAATGTCTCTGGTGGGCATTCATATGGGACACAAATATATTCACATTTTTTTATTCATTCAAAGACAGAGACATCAAATTTCTTTGTCACTAATTTTCAATGATGTTCTTTCCAAGTCCCTGATCATCTAACAAAATCTCATAAGAGAATATACAATTCTACCTCTTGTCATATCTCCTTCCAAACAAAGGGAACCACTGGGTGCATCGCCCAAAGTTGAGGATTGCCCCCACTGGGACGAATTCCTTCACCACTGTTTCTCAGGGATGTCCCTGTAAGGGACTATTATGTTGTAGTTGTCCATATAGGGGTGCCTGCATATCACGCAGAACCATCTACATGCCTGGTATATCCATGTGTTATCTTTCTCAGTAAACTGATTGTAGGAAACTCTGCATGAGGCCATAGATGGGGGCTGGAACAGATAAGATTGTGTAGTTGGACTAGGGGCCAAGGGCTCCACTCAAAACTAGCAACTTTTCAGGTCACTTGGTTGATGAGCTAGAGTGGCACACCCAAGCAAGGAATGTCTTGCCTCCAAAATCCAAACAGGCATTGTACCTCTTTTTTGATTATCAGAGGAGCCAAATGCAACAACTTATCTTTCATTTTGTAAGCAAGGATCCCTAGAAATTTCACTGAGGGAGAAGGCCCCTGAATTTTAGTTGGATTTATTCTCCATTCTCTGACATGCGCATTTCTTACCACTAAGTCTAGAGCAGTTGCTACATCTTGCTCATCAGATCCAATCTGCATAATGCCATTAATGTACTAAACTGGTATGATATCTTGTGGAAAAGAAAGGTGATCAAAATCCCTGAAGACTGTCATGATTAAGAATGGAGAGTTTAATATACTCCTGACATAAGACAGTTGTTATGGACTGAATTGTATTCTTCCAAATTCTTATGTTGAAGTCCTAACCCCCAATCTGACTATGTTTGGAGAGAGGGCCTTTAGGTAGGTAATTAAAATTAAATAAGATCATAATGGGGGGCCCTTATCTAATGGAACTGGTGACCTTATAAGAAGAGAGAGACAACAGAGATTTCTCTCTACACACAAGCACAGAACAAAGGCCTTGTGAGGACACAGTGAAAAGGTGGCAGTCTACAAGCCAAGAAGAGAGTACTCAGTAGAATTCAAATCTACTAGCACCTCCATCTGGGGCTTTTAGCCTCTGGAACTGTTAAAAAGTAAATTTCTGCTGGGCGCTGTGGCTCACGCCTATAATCCCAGCTCTTAGGGAGGCAGAGGTGGAAGGATAGCTTGAGCCCAGGAGTTTGAGACCTGCCTGGGCAATATAGTGAGACCCCATTCTCCACAAAAAGGAAAAAAAACAAAAAGACCAAAAAAAAAAAAAAAAGTAAATTTCTTGGGCGCAGTGGCTCACACCTGTAATCCTAGCACTTTGGGAGGCCAAAGCAGGTGGATCATCTGGGGTCAGGAGTTCAAGAGCAGCCTGGCCAACTTGGTGAAACCCTGTCTCTACTAAAAATACAAAGATTAGCTGGTTGCAGTGGTGTACACCTGTAACCCCAGCTACTTGGGAAGCTGAGGCAGGAGAATCGCTTGAACAGTGGTGGAGGTTGCAGTGAGCCAAGATCACACCCTACACTCCAGCCTGGGCAACAGAGCAAGACTCCATCTCAAAAAAAAAGAAAAAGTAAATTTCTGTTGTTTAAACCACCCAGTCCTGTGGTATTTTGTTATGGCAGCCTGCGCAGACTAACAAAACAGTAAAGGTGTATTGCCGGCCTTGCCAGCTGAAAGCAAATTGCTTCTGTCAATCTTTGTTAATAGACATTGAGGAAAAAGCATTTGCCAATCAATAGCTGCACATCAAGTACCGGGGTATCAGCACATGTGTTAATTTACTCAAGCAATGAAACCACATCTGGAACCAGAGTTGCAATTGGAGTGGCCACCTGGTTAAGTTTACAGGTGTCATTCTCCAAGATCCATCTTTTTTTCTGCACAGGCCAAATGAGCTCATTGAAGGGATGTGGTGGAAGTTACCATCCTTGTTTTGTTCAAGTCCTTGATGATGACGTTAATCTCTGAAATCCCTTCAGAAATTTGGGATTGTTTTTGGTTTACCATTTTCCCTTGGAAGAGGCAGTTCTAGTGGCTTCCACTTGGCTTTTCCTACCACTATATCCCTCACTCCACAGAAACCGGCGTGGGGATTCTGCCAGTTGCTGAGTAACCGGTCTATACCAGTTACGCATCCTGGAACTGGGAAAGTAACCACTGGATGGGTTTAGGGACCCACTGGCCCAAAGTGAGATGGACCTGGGCTCCACTGACCATCTTACCTCCATAAGCCCCCACTCTGAATGGTGACCACAGTGGTTTTGGGCCTCCTGGAAACAGTGTGAGTTCAGAGCCAGTTCAATAATCCCACAAAAGTCTGATCATTTTCTTTTCCACAAAGTATAATCCATGGTAAAAGACCATAGGGCCCTTTGGAGACACCTGAGAGGAAGATTAACAGTATACATTTTGACAGTATAACAGGGTCCTTCTTCAAGGTGACTTCGCTTTCCCTTCACTCAGGGATTCTAGGTCTGTAAACTGGTTCAATTCTGGGAATTGAGTAAAGAGCTGTGACTCTCTGTTTTTATGATTCAAGTTAGGTGTTTGTTCACTTGACCTAGATCTCTTCTAATTATACAGATCAAGTAAGAATTTAATAGGCTGTCCGTCTACTCTGTTCTAGGGACACCACGATCAATAGCCAATGCCATAGGTCTCTGAGGCCAGTCAGGCTATTATTGCTTGACTCTGGTGCCCATTATGGTAAACATGCTCTCCTTGCTTTTGGCAATTAAGTGTTGTCACTTGTCCCCTGCTATCCCAGAAACCTGTTACCTGCACTGCATTTAAGGATCTCCAATTCTGTGACAATAGATCCCACTACAATTTCTGACCTACAAGGAAAAGCAACCACTGGAGCTCCTCAATGGTGCAGGGGCTCCCATCACAGATTTATTTCTCAGTCATGGTCAAAGGTGTGTCCTCTGGATGCTCCTAGAGTGGGTGAGCAGGTGTTACATGTGAAATCTAACATTGCAACCTCCCTATACCTTCCTCTACAGTGCACAAAGGCAGCTCCGGCATTTCAACTTTATTTAGTGTGGGCCACCTTTCAGTCCATGCTTCAGCCAAACCAAACAGTCAGAGGCCTTTACTAAGCCCTGGAGGTGCAACACTGAATCCAGAAGATCTAACTAGTGGGCCTATCTTAATAAATTACGCCTGATCCAACTTCATGTTCCTTGCATCATTACCCCACACCCTAACACTCACTCCCACAGACATTCCCCAGATTTGTCTGTACAAATTGGAACCATCATGCAGTTCTTTTGGAGAACAGTGAACCTTCTGAGTCACACTTTGTATCTTACCTTTCATGGCCTGCAGGGACTTGAGTCTTGTCATAGTTCCAAAGGCAAAGAGGGGTGTCTAGGGTAGGTCCTGAGGAATCAGCAGTGTCTTCTGAGGCAGCTACCTCAGAAGAGGCCATCACAGGCTCCTGAGGGAGAGCAGAGTCAATATTTCAGATGGGGTGGAAGGCTTGCTTCTACTGGCAGGGAATATTCCACAGAATTTAGGAGCTCAATGTCCCCAGCTTCACCAGGATCTGCCCACAAGTCCCCATTCAAATTTTTAGGTGTCCTCATATGAAGGCTCTAGGAGAGAGAAAAAATTCAGGACCCTTTCCTTCCCAATCCTTGCCATTACTTTAACAGCAGAGGCTCCCTGTGAAGTTGGGAATTCAATTTGTGTCATAATTCAACCACTTGCAGATGAGACTCTGCATTTGGCTTTCAGATATGTCAGCTTTGTGGCTACAGGGGATAAGTATTTTTTGTTTGTTTGTTTGTTTTCGGGAAGATACACAAACTTTCCACTCAGTTATGTAGTGGTTGAGCTGGGAGTTTGAAGCCCTGAGTTCATCCTTTCTTTCCTTATCTTGTCAAGCACAATTAACAGCACCAGCCAATTTCATTATACTCATTAATTTGATAAAAATGTTCTAAGGTGGCAAATATGTGGCCACCCAGAACCTTGCCTCTCATAAATATTTGAGTAGAAGTGTCCAATGGCGGTATTTTGGGTATCTCTGCTGCCATATCACACTATATAGGTGCTCCCTTTACCATGGGAAGTAGAGTCACTAGTTCCTTAAAATCCAACCAGATTAGAAAAACAATTCCAGAAACCACAGAGCCAATTCCAAAAACTCATCCTTCAGATTCTCTTCTTCCAGAACTACTCTCAGGATAAAATCTGTATCAGTTAGGGTTCTACAGAGAAACAAGATAACATTTATATCTTTCTTATTTATAGGAATACAAAAGGGATTTATCTTAAAAGGAATTGGCTCATGTGATTGTGCAGCCTGTTAAGATTAAAATCATTAGATAAGCTGGTGGGCTGGGTATGGGTCAGGAAATGATGCTGCAGTCTTGAGTCTCTAATATGTAGGAGAGGTTAGGAACTCAGGAAGGATTTCTGTGTTACAGACTTGAGGCAGAATTCTTTTTTTCTTTGGGAAACTTGAGTCTTTTATCTTAAGGCCTTCAATTGGATGCATGAGGCCTAGCTACGTTATCAAGGCTAATCTCCTTTACTTAAAGGCAATGTGTAGGGACAAGAGTGACTTTATTTTTATTTTTTGAGACAGACTCTTGCTCTGTCCCCCAGGCTGGAGTGCAGTGGTGTGATCTCAGCTCACTGTAATGTCTACCTCCCAGTTCAAGCAATTCTTGTGCCTCAGCCTCTTGAGTAGCCCAGATTACAGGCGCCCATCACCAGGCCTGGCTAATTTTTGTATTTTTCATAGAGACGGAGTTTCACCATGTTTGCCAGGCTGGTCTTGAACTCCTGATCTCAGGTGATCTGCCTGCCTTAGCTTCCCAAAGTGCTGAGATTACAGGCATGAGGAACCACCCTCAGCCAATTTAAAATGGCAATCGGCCATGTAAGTTCCCACTTAACCCTGAGTTTGAGAATGCCTCCAAAATGTCTAGTTGATGTATTACTATTTATGTAGGAACACCTATTTATTGTAAGTTTCTTTGTTGTTGCAGAAATTACAGGCTATGACACCCATAGCCACCTATACATTCCTTCCAGAGCACATATGCTTTTATCCCAAGATATAAGCTGTGTGTCTGGTGGGTTGTTGTGTGGAGATCCACCTGTCTTACAGCCACCCAAAACTGCAAGGCCCAAGACTTCGGTCTGTAAGTTCCCCGAATAAGTCAATAAATATAATCCCCTAATAAGTCACCCAAAACCTGAAAAACTGGACTTGTCTGCCTCTTTCTTTGATTTCCCAGCTCCTTTGGCATCTGGGGGTTGCTTTATATATATTAATATGACCCTTTCACAGAACATAACCGATTGCAGATGTTAATCACATCTATAAAATGCCTTCATAGCAACAACTAGACTAGTGTTTGAGCAAAGAACTGGGCTTCATAGCCTAACCATGGTGACATATGAAATTAATCATCACACCAATCTTTGCTGTTAGGAAGGAGGTCAGCAGTTACTGCTGGGGGAGGGGTGTAGAGACCAGAAGGGAGCATAGGAGCTTCATGGTATGAATTATGCTCCCTTTCTCAAGGTGATGACACTGCATGATGTGTTCAGTTTGTGAAAATCCAGTGACCTGTACATTTATGTTATGTGTACATTTTGGAATGTGTATTATACTTCGTTAAAGAGTAAAATGTTAAGAAGAAAGGTAGTAAGACAAAAGCAATGGAAATAAAAAAAGCCTTACATCAGATATGGAGACTTTAAAAATTGCAAGAAATTAACATATATAACTCTATATTAATACATTTAAATGTTTCAGTGAAATGGCTGATTATTTATTTGAGACAATGTCTCACTCTGTTACCCAGGCTGGAGAGCAGTGGCACGATTTCAGCTCACTGCAACCTCTGCCTCCTAGGCTCAAGTGATCCTCCTCCTGCCTCAGCCTCTTAAGTAGCTGAAATACAGGCATGTGCCACCACACCTGGCTAATTTTTTGTTGTTGTTGTTTTGTTTTGTTCTGTTTTTTTAGAGATGAGGTCTCACTATGTTGCCCAGGCTGATCTTGAACTCCTGAGCTCAAGCAATCCTTCTAACTTGGTCTCCCAAAGTGCTGGGATTACAGGCATGAGCCACTATGCCCGGCACAAAATGGATGATGTTTTAAAGGAAGATATAAATGACTAAAATTGGCTTGACAAAAAGTAAAACATCTGCAGAGGCCATGAATAAAATAATTTTAAAAGGTAGTTAAAATTGACTATACCCATCATCACCAAAGGCATCAGGATGATAAAATTTTGTGAACATGATTTACAAAATCTTCATGGAATCTTCTACAAAATCGTCATAGGAATCTTCCAGTTTCTATTTAAACTGGCTCCTAGAATCGCTGAAACCCTGGAGGCGGAGGTTACAGTGAGCCGAGATTGCGCCACTGCACTCCAGCCTAGGTGACAGAGCGAGACTCCATTTCAAAAATATAAATAAATAAATAAATAACCTACAATGAAGTTAACCTAGAGCTTGGCTTCCTGCTCAGGAGAGGGATTTGAACAGCAGCAATAGCAGCAGCACGTAATCCTAGCTCCAGCAGTAGTAGAGAGGCTCCAGGAACCTCAGCTGTTCAGAGCTTGTGGGTTCCTGTGGCTGTTGCTCTATTGAATGCCTGCAGTGTAAGCTGGAGTATTGGCTCCTGGCTTTCTGCCTGTTGATGATAAAGATGCCAACGTCAGCAGCCTCAAAGTCAATGATAGTCTGGGCAAAACTATTTTCCCTTTCACGCTTCCAGCCCAAAGTTTCTCGTAGTTACTAGTCTCTGGGTAATCTCACATGTTCCCTTTTTGCTCTTAATTAACCCCTCCGATATATTTGCAATTAGTTTCCCATGTTAAATTCTTTTTTTTTTTTTTTTTTTAGATAGTGTCTCCCTGTGTTGCCCAGGTTGGAGTGCTGTGGCATAATCTTGCTCCACCACCACTCTGGCTATTATTTTGTATTTTTAGTAGAGACGGGGGTCTTGCCATGTTACCCAGGCTGGTCTTGAACTCCTGAGCTCAAATAATCTGCTTGCCTCAGCCTCTCAAAGTGCTGTATTACAGGGGTTAGCCACCTGGCCTGGCTGATACAACCACTTTGGAAGACAGTTTGTAAGTTTCTTATAAAACTAGGCCAGGCACAGCGGCTCATGCCTGTAATGCCAGCACTGTGGGAGGCCAAGGTGGGAGGACTGCTTGAGTCCAGGAGTTTGAGACCAGCCCAGTCAACATGGTGAAACCCCATCTCTAAAAAAAAACCAGAAAAATAGCTGGGCGTGGTAGCACTGTGCCTATAGTCCCAGCTACTTGGGAAGCTGAGGTGGGAGGATCATCTGAACCCAGGGAATTCAAATTTGCAGTTAGCCATGATTACATCACTGTACTGTAGCCTAAGCCATGACAGAGTGAGACCCTGTCTCAGAAAACAAAACAAAACCCCCAAAACAAAACTAAGCTTACTCTTACAATATGATTCAGCAATCACACTCATTGGTATCTACCCAAAGGAGTTGAAAACATGTCCACATAAAAACCTGTACACAGATGTTTGTAAGAGCTTTATTCATAATTGCCCAAACACAGAAAAAACCGGGGTGCCTTTTAGTTGGTGAATGAATAAACATTGTTATAGTCTGACAATGGAATATTATTTTGCACTTAAAAAAATGTACTATTAAGACAAGACATGGAGAAAGCTTACATACATATTACTATAAGGAAAGAAGCCAATGTGAGAAGGCTAGCCACTCCATGATTCCCACTATATGGCATTCTGGAAAAGGGTGTTGCAGGGAGAAAGGGATGAACAGGAGCACTAAAGATTTTCAGGGCAGTGAAACTATTCTGTGAGATGCCATAATGGTGGATCCATGTCATTATATATTTGCCAAAACCCACAGAATAAAACTTCAAGAGTTAACCCTAATGCAAACTCTGAACTTTGGGTGATGTGTCAATGCAGGTTCACTGATGTACCACTTTGGTATGGGATGTTGACAGTGGAGGATGCTATGCCTGTGGGGCAGTAGGCATGTATATGGGAACTATATTTTCTGCTCAATTTTGCTGTGAAGCTGAAATTGTTCTAAAAATTAGTCTGTCTTTAGAAATCCACTGTTTCACCTAATTCAACACTTCACTCCCATTCTGCTAATCTCTGGCAACCACTGATCTGTTTATTGTCTGTATTTAAATTTAATTCAAATAATTTTTAAACTGTTCTGGTATTTTTATAATTTATTTTGATTGGACTTTTATGGTGAGTACTTTCTTTGGAAATGACTGTCTCTGACCTTCAAAAAAGTTATAGCTGTTACCAGTTATCATAAGAGGAGGGGCCCACCTCTTAAAGTAGCAATAAAATCTTATTTATAGTTATAAAAGTTCAGGTCATTTGGCCACCTCTATTTGCAGGTATCTGTTCAATCCATCAGGGAACAGCTGGGACTAATTATTTTAAAAACTTTCCAGCCTGCTAATCTTACCATACTTTACATTCTTGTCATTCCTGGCCAAAATCTAAAAAGTCCCTTCTGCAGCCTCATTTTAAGTTTTTTTTTTTTTTTTTTTCCTGTACTTTCACTCCGCTGACACAAGCTTCCACTGTCTCCCTTCCTAACTTTACCACTATGCCCTCTAGAATGCCTTTTCCTGATAAGCAACCCTCCTGAGTCGTGGGCGTCCTCAGAAGAGGCTCCTTCATATTCCGGTCTTGGCAGAATCCTTGGTCTGAGCCAGGCCTCCCCTCAGGGGCTCTGGCCCTCTTCACTATTTTTTCCCTGGAGGACTCTGGGTCCTGGCTAGCAGGCCACCCACCTCTTCCAGCAGCTTCCTTCCTCTGGGGTGACATGTTTTTTGTTTATTTATTTATTTTTGAGACAGAGTCTTGCTCTGTCGCCCAGGCTGGAGTGCAATGGGGCAATCTTAGCTCACTGCAACCTCTGCCTCCCGGATTCAAGCAATTTCTCTGCCTTAGCCTCCCAAGTAGCTGGGATTACAGGCACATACCACCACGCCCAGCTAATTTTTGTATTTTTAGTAGAGACGGGGTTTCACCATGTTGGCCAGGCTGGTCTCGAACTTCTGACCTTGTGATCCGCCTGCCTCGGCCTCCCAAAGTGCTGGAATTACAGGCGTGAGCCACTGTGCCCAACCTGGGTGACACGTTTTTACCGGCACTCTTCTAATTTCTACTATATTCCTACCCCCTTGGTGGCTCCTAGCACCCCCCGGCCTGTTCTACTGGTGAAATCTTGACACATTTAAACCACTACTTTTGATCCGTTCCTCCCCCCTCCAGCCTTTGCTCTTCAGCTGCTGAGTCTGGACACCCTGTCATCCCCTCAGGCGTCTCCCTTGTCCTCTCTGCTTCTCAGCCCTCCCAGCCGGCCAAGTACAGCCCCTGACCAAACTCACGGTTGGCCTCCACTTGCTTCGCGCGCCTCGCATGTGTCTGGGGGTGGGGATGGGGGAACACATCCAAACGTAGACGTAAATGATTCAGGACCGAGTAACGTGCGACACAGTCCACTTCTTCATCTTTCTTCATTTGTACGTTATACCTGTTAGGGACAAGCTGGCTCAGAATGAAAACTCAAAGACCAAGCACAAAAACTTAAAGACAGTTCACCTGGTCCTAGTAGTTCTGTAATTCCTGGGCACCCTGGCTATTGCCCCTTCTAGGTTCTGCCATAACCCTTTTCCTACTTCTAGCATTTGGCCCCTGCTTCTTACAGCTCCTCACCCAGTTTTTACAGGACCGCATTAAAGCTTTCACCCATGAAACAATACAAGATACAATGCTGCTCCAAGAATATTCCGGGAACTGCAATGCCTACAATCCAGTCTCTCCCCAGACGTTGCCCCTCCTCTATTACCTATTAAAAGGCTGGAATGTCACGTACAAGCTGCCTCAGAAAATCCCCTCCGCGCAAGCTAACTCCTCCCCCCCCATTGCTCTGCAGCTGCATTTCAGAACTGTGCCACGTCAAGGGTATCAGACGTGCTACAATTAAGCAAAGCTTGATTACAGCTATCCGGGCAGCTTGGGGAAGGACAGGGAAAACAAATGTTTGTTATCCATACTTGTAAATTCCTGTTTGACACATAACTGTAAAATCCTGGGTTTTTTAAAAAACCAGCGCCACAAAAGTCACAGGATAACGTAAGTCTGTCACAAGTTAACAAACTATCTCTGTGCCTGTTACAAGCTGTTAAATTATCTCAGTCCTGAAACTCCCTTATGCCCCTCTCACCCCATATAAATCCCTTGTTTTGTAAGCTCAGGGCTGCCTCCTCTGACTGTTATGGGGCAGCCCGGCAGGTTAATAAAACGTGCTTGCCTGACTTTGGGTCTATTCTCCTTTCGCTTGGCTAACCTTACAATACCGAGAAGCTCTTACTACCTCCATCTCAGCACAGGTAATTCCCATTTTGTAGAGCAGCCTCTGCCGCTGAACTGTCGGAGCCGGGGAGCACTCTCACCAGGCTCGCAGGGCCTGATGGGCCGGGGGCAGGCCGGGGCTTGACCCGAGGGGGTACAGAGTGGGGCTGGAGGGGGCGGGAGGGCGGGGCGAGGCACGGGGCTGGAGGGGGGTCGGGGTAGGCGGGGCTTGACGGGCCAGGGGGCGGTGCGAGGCCTGACGGGCCAGCGGGTGGGGCGGGGCTTGAGGGACAGGCGGTGGGGCGCGGGACGACGGGCCGGGGGGTGTGGGCGGGGATTAATGGGCAGGGGCGGTGCGGGGGCGTGGGCCGCACGCGCCGTGCGCGCCGGGGCGGCTAAGTTTGGCTAGGCTGCGAGCCCCGCGCCGCCGCCGCCGCCGCCGCTGCCGCCGTCACTGCCCTCTTCGGAGGCGCGGGCCCGGCGGAAACCATGTTTGTGGCGCGTAGCATCGCGGCCGACCACAAGGATCTCATCCACGATGTCTCTTTCGATTTCCACGGGAGGCGGATGGCTACCTGCTCCAGCGATCAGAGCGTTAAGGTGCGCGAGGCGCTTGCGGGCGGGGCCGAGCCCGGAAGGAGGGAGAGTGGGGTGGGCGACGCGGGAAACGGGGCTATGACTTGGTTTCATTGACTTAGCTGGAAGCTCTGGGGTGGCGGGTTAGCCCTGGCTGGATGCGGCGGAAGCCCTCCCCGCCCGCGCATTGTGGGGTCACGGCGGACTCGCGGGCCGCGCTCCCGTGCGCCTGCGCAGCTGGTACCACGTGCGCGCTCCCGCCCGCAGGGGACGCCGGGCGCTTGCACCGGCCGGGTTTCCCTGGATGCGGGCAGGAACCAGCCGGCGTCCCACTGGCCGCCTGGGACTCTTGGGCCTTGCCGTGCTGTTCACCCAGGGACCTGGTGGGAGTCTTTGCTTGGCTGGCGTTGTCTTGAGTGTTGTGCCCCGCCGGTGTTCTCTCACCAGGGCACATGGTTTTCTTCGTGGGTTCCGAGCCGAAGCTCACTTTGTTTCGCCAAGAAAGGAAAACACAAACCATTTACATCCAGTGACTTCCCTGCCTGCTGCCTAGGACTCGGAGTGTTTGTTTCTTGAAGCTCTCGTAAACATCTGTAGACGCTTCCGACAAAGAGAATTTCTAATGTGGGGATGCTATTTGGGATTTAGAAATCTCCCAGAGGTATTGCAGGATGAGTGAAAGCTGTAGTGCGGATTATTTGATTCTTGACAACTCCAGAGTAACTGAAAATCTAAAGGATAGTTTTTCCTTTTTCACATTCGAGTTTGATACCAGTGATCTCTCAAAGATAAACTTTTTATAAATAGTGTTGCAATTCTTAAAAGTTTAGGTTTTTTAAAAAGTTTATTTTTGTTGTAATAAACTACGTTAATCGTTTTAAAGTGTAGAATTCAGTGGCATTGAGTACAGCATTTACATTGCTATACAGCACCATCACTGTCCGTCTTCACAACCTGTTCATCATCCTAAACTGAAACTGTACCAGAGAGCACCCAATTTCCTCCACCCCATCCTCTGGTAACCTCTATTCTTCTGCTTTCTATGAATTTGCATGTTCTAGGTACATCAGATAAATAGAATCATAGAATATTTATCCTTTTATATTTGGTTTATTTTACTTAGGATAATATTTTCTTTTTTTTTTGAGACGAGGTCTGGCTCTGTTACCCAGACTGGAGTGCAGTGGCGCGATCTTGGCTTGTTGCAGCCTCAACCTCCCAGGTTCAAGTGATCATCCCACCTCAGCCTCCCCAGTAGCTGGGACTGCAGGCACACACTGCTACGCCTGGCCAATTAAAAAAAACTTTTTTTGTAGAGACAGGATCTTGTGATGTTGCTCAGGCTGGTTTTGAACTCCTGGGCTCAAATGATCCTCTCACCTCAGCCTTCCAGAGTGCTGGGATTACAGGTGTGAGTCACCTTGCCCAGCCCTGTTATGTCCACTTATTCCAGAGTACTTTTTTTTTAAATGTAGGAGCCATGTATTTATTTCTTTGTATGTATATTTTATTTGAGCAAGTAGTATATTTTTCTTTTTAGAAAGTGAAAAAATTACTCATAGGCTCATTGATAATTTTTGTTAATATTTGATTTCCTCTGGTTTTCCTTTAACGTTTTAAATCATCATAGTATAATATGTGTAAATACATATATGTCTTGTCAGAAATAGTGTTGGACTGAAAATTCTCATTAGCATTTTATGTATTTTGAATGATTTTCTTAGGCTAATTTCAGAAGAGAAATTAGTGAATATTTTAAAAGCTATTGAAGAGAATTGACAAGTTGCTATCTTGCAGGTCGTACCGTTTTATACTGCTAGTGATAGTATTGATTTGATAGTGTCATTGCCCTCGTTACATTTTTAACAGGTGAAATTGGCACCTTCTTACTGTATTCTATATTTTTTCTGGGTAATAAGGTTCAATTTTTTGTTTGGGGAAGGAGTCTTGCTATGTTGCCCAGGCTGGAGTGCAATGGCTATTCATGGATGTGATCATAGCCTCAAACTCCAGGACTAAAGTAATCCCTCCTGTCTCAGCCTCTTGAGTAGCTGGGACTACAGGTGTGAACCACCATGCCTGGTTTCTATATTTTTGCTTTGCCATTTGTTACATGTACAGTTGAGCCTGTTGTTTGTAGATTCTGTATTTTTTTGAATTTGTCTATTCTCTGAAATTTACTTGTACCCCCCAAATCAGTATCCACACTGCTTTTGCAGTCCTTTGTGCATGTGTGCAGAATGATGAAAAGCTTGAGTCTCAGGACAGACATATCTTGTGGAGGTGAAACCAGGTGTTACTCTATTTTGGCTTGTACTGTAAACAGGTGTTTTTCATGATCTAAAAGTGCAGTGATTTTTGCATTACTGTGTGTTAAATAAGTTACCTTTAAACAGAAACACACATAAAACCACATCATGTACTGATTGGTTGACAAAAATGTCGGCCAGAGACTCAGGGAACCTAACCCTGTATTTCCCCTAGGAGCAATGTGTCTGTGGTAGAGGCGACTCTGTAGAAGATAACTACCTTGAATAAGGAGATTTGACTGTAACTAATTGTCTCTGTTACCTATTAGAGCTCAGTTTCCTGAATCCCTCAGTGGTTGGCCCAGTGCTTGACACAGTCAAGGTTCTCAATAAATAAGTATTTTTTGAGAACGGTCTCACTCTGTCGCCCAGGCTGGAGTGCAATGGTGTGACCTTGACTCACTTCAACCTCTGCTTCCCGGGTTCAAGTGATTCTCTTGCCTCAGTCTCCCTAGTAGCTGGGAGTACAGGTGCGTGCCACCATGCCAAGCTAATTTTTGTATTTTTACTAGAGATAGGGTTTCGCCATGTTGGCCAGGATGGTCTTGAACTCCTGACCTCAGGCGATTGCCTGCCTTGGCCTCCCAAAGTGCTGGGATTACAGGCAAGAGCCATCACACCCGGCCTCTCAATAAATATTTAATTGAATGAATGAATGTTTACTTACTGTTTGTATCCTTTTGTGAATTATATGTTCACCCCTTTGCTCATACACTGATTCGGTCTTATGGTTTTTGTATAAATTTGTAAGAATTCTTGTATAAAATATCTGCCTTTTATTTTCTTATAGGTCTGGGATAAAAGTGAAAGTGGTGATTGGCATTGTACTGCTAGCTGGAAGGTTAGTATTTATTTTTATAGTTATTAAAAATACATAAATATTTACTGTTTGTTTCATAGTTATCAATGAATTGTTTTGAGGAAACTATAACATTTATGCAGTAGTTCTTTTCCTGGAAAGACACTTTACTGTTTTTCACTATTAAAGTAACAAGTGTGTTTCTCAGAATTTGAGTAAGAAAATCTGTAATTTTGTAGCATTCTAACATAATTGTAATTCAGAATATTCTTTTTTCCGTTACATATTTTAATAGTTGTGATGTTTCATACATAGTTTTCTCCTTTATTTTGCTTTTTTTGAGACGGAGTCTTGCTCTGTTGCCCAGGCAGGAGTGCAGTGGCATGATCTCGGCTCACTACAACCTCTGCCTCCTGAATTCAAGTGATTTTCCTGCCTCAGACTCCTGAGTAGCTGGGACTATAGGCACACACTATGACGCCCAGCCAATTTTTGCATTTTTAGTAGAGAGGGGGCTTCGCCATGTTACCAGCCTGGTCTCAAACTCCTGACCTTAGATGATCCACCTGCCTCGGTCTCCCAGAGTGCCGGGATTACAGGCATGAGACACCACGCCCCGCCAAGTAAAAATTTTCATACCTTAAAAGTCATCAATTTTAAATGTACGATTCAGCGAGTTTTAGTAAACTTACATAGTTGTGTACTCATCACTGTAATCAATTTTTAGAACATTTCTCTCAAACTCAGAAATTCCTTTGTGTCCTATTCCCACTCCAAGTCCCAGGATTGATCCATTTTCTGTCTCCATAGGTTTTTCTTTTTCTTGTCTTTGCTGGAGGCTTGCTTTGTTGCCCAGGCTGGAGTGCAGTGTTGGCTCACTGCAATCTCTGCCTTCTGGATTCAAGCAATTCTCCTGACTCAGCCTCCTGAATAGCTGAAATTACAGGCACCTGCCACCACTTCTGTCTAATTTTTGTATTTTTAGTAGAGATAGGGTTTCACCATGTTGGGCAGGCCGGTCTCGAACGCCTAGCCTCAAGTGATCTACCCTCTTTGGCCTCCGGAAGTGCTGGGATTACAGGCATGAGCCACCGTGTCCAGCCTGGTTTATCCTTTTTAGAAATTTCATAGAAATGGAATTTTGAAATACATTGTCCTTTGTGTCTGGCCACTTTCCCTTTGCATGTTTTGAGGTTCATCCATATTGTGTCTTGTGTCAGTTTGTTCCTTTATAATACTGAGTAGTCCATTGTATATATATCGCCACATTTTGTCTATTCACCAGCTGATGGACATTTGAGTTGTTTCTAGTTTTTGGCTGTTATGAGTAATGTGAAGCCACGTAAGTTTCTGTGGACATATATTTTCATTTCTTTTGGATAGATGCCTAGGAGTGGAATTGATGGGTTATACATACTTAGCTTTCTAAGAAACTGCTAAACTTCCAAAGTGGCTGTGCCCACCAGCCATGTGTGTGGTTCCAGTTGCTCTACATCCTCACCTATACTTGATAATATCTGTCTTTTTTATTATAGCCATTTTAGTAGTTGAGAAGTGACTACAAGATTATTGGATTTTGATTTGTATTTTCTTCATACCTCATGTTGATTATTGTTTCATATGCTTATTTGCCATTCATATCTCTTTTGTGAAAGGTCTATTCACGTTCCCCCCCGCCCTTTGAGGCGAGATTCACGTATCATAAAATTAATAATTTTAAAGTAAATAATTAAGTGGCATTTACTTCATTTACAGTGTTGTGCAACTACCACCTCTTTCTAGTTTAAAACATTTTTATCATTCCAAAAGGAAACCCTTATCTCTTGCTTTTAAGCCTAACATATTTCATATGTACTTTTCTATATAACGGCTTTTTATTAACGGCCAGTAAATACACCATTTTGCTTAACTAATGGATATTTAAGTTTCCATTTTATTGTGATGAGCATCTTTGGGCAAACCTTATTCTTTAGATTGCGTTTTACTGTAAATATAATACAACTTATCTGCCTTAGTGTGCATTTTTAACTTTGTAGCCCTGTGTAAGTAGGAATTGAAGATGGCATAGAAAAGACTGGACAAAACAAGTTAAAAAATAAGGGTGCAAAATGTACCGTTAGTTGGTGATATTGTTGTCATGTAGAAGTGATTGGGTAAACTATTTTTGTGTTGTTGAATGTAAAAAATGTTAGCTATACAGTGTGAAACACATTTTCTGAATGTTGTTTGTTATTATGCAGTATTTTTCCTGAGAAGCACCTTGCAAATTCTTTTGATAGTACAATGCTTTAAGACCTTTGTATCCCTTCTCCACCCTCCTCGCCTTCCCCCCTCGGCCAACATAAGGGGTATAAGGATTTGGGCTTCCCTATGTTTATTCTTCCTACAATAGTCTATTTGTATTGCCAGTTAAAATCATTTAAGCATTTTATTGCTACTATCTCTAAATATTGTTAGACTTTTGAAGCAAATACTTTTTTTTTTTTTTTTCTTTTGGAGACAAGGTCCTTCTTTGTCACCCAGTCTGGAGTGCAGTGGCGTAATCTTGGCTCACTGCAGCCTCAACCTTACAGGCTCAAGTGATCCTCCCACCTTAGCCTCCCAAGCATCTAGGACCCCAAGTGCATACCACCACGCCTAGCTTATTTTTTGTAGAGATGGGGTTTTGCCATATTGCCCAGATTGGTCTTGAACCCCTTGGCTCAAGCAGTCTGTCCACTTCAGCCTCTCAAAGTGCTGAGAATACAGGCATGAGCCACTATGCCTGGTTGAAGCAAGTTTAAAAAACTTTTTTTTTAATTTGGCTGATCACGGTGGCTCACACCTGTAATCTCAGCACTTTGGGAGGATGAAGTGGGTGGATCACAAGGTCAGGAGTTCAAGACCAGCCTGGCCAAGGTGGTGAAACCTGATCTCTGCTAAAAATACAAAAAATGAACTGGGTGTAGTGGACCATGCCTGTAATTCCAGCTACTCGGGAGGCTGAGATGGAGAATTACTTAAACCTGGGAGGCGGAGGTTACAGTGAGACGAGATGGTGCCACTGCATTCTAGCCTGGGTGACAGTGGGACTCTGTCTCAGAAAAAAAAGTATTTTTTAAATTGAGCTATAATTTACATATCATAATGTGATAATGTGCACCCATTTAAAGTATACAATTTAGTGATTTTTGAGTCTATTCATTAAATTGGCAGCCACCACCACTTCTAGTTTCAGAACATTGTTTACTGCCTCTAAAGGAAACCCTGTACTCATTTAGCAGTCACCTCTTGTTTCCTCTGTCCCAGCCCCTGGTAACCACTAATCTACTTTCTGTCTCTATGGATTTTGGAGCAAATAAATCTAATGTTATTTATTTTGTTAGGTGCGTATTTCCTGTAAAAAGCATTTGCAATTAAGATGGTGGACATGTAGAACCTTTGTTTCAAACGTTAGTTACGCTAAGCTCTGAAGCAAGTCTCCCAATGATCAACACTGGAAGTAATCAACTTTATCTGGCTAGATTTTTCTTTATTAGTAAAATGTCAGAAGAACTGGACCTCCAGAAGGGCCACAATGCTAAATATAGAATGTTTTTTAAAGGTTAAAACATTCTGGAATTTAATGTTTTATTTTCATGTTACATTGATCAGTTTTCTCCTCTTATAGAAGTAAAACTATATTCTGTTTCCTCATATAAAACCAGTATTTATGAAATATGAATAAACTAAGTTTTTAGGGAATAAAAGCCCTGGGATAATGAATATTTGCTCTTTTTTTTTCCTTTTGATTCCCTAGACACATAGTGGATCTGTATGGCGTGTAACATGGGCCCATCCTGAATTTGGACAGGTGTTGGCTTCTTGTTCATTTGACCGAACAGCTGCTGTATGGGAAGAAATAGTAGGAGAATCAAATGATAAACTGCGAGGACAGAGCCACTGGGTGAGACATTTGTTAGTATTCTGTGGGCCGGGAAGACATGAGCAGCCAAGGAGCATTAGTCCCAAGACTATCTCAGATAATGGGTAAAATATTACCACTCCCTTCTATTGTTACCAGTTCTAAAGTTCTTTCTTCCATGTTTTTTTCTTACTTGTTCATTTCATTTTAAGTTGGGTTTGAAGCAATAGGAGCACCATTGCATTGTTTATGACTTTTATGATGCCTCCAGACTATTTGCATTTATATAATTTTACCTGTTAGTATATTTTATATCGTAGTCATATATGATTTTAACATACGCTTGCTCACTGCAGTCTCAAACTCCTGGCCCCACCTCAGCCTCTGAGTTGCTGCATGAGCCACTGTGTCTAACACTAAAATTCTTTTTTTTTTTTTTTTAACCTTAAACTATTAAGGGTTAATATAATTCCTTAAAAAGTGTTTCTTTTATTTTGTGGTTATTTTTATTTTCTTAGAAAATATACTCTCCTTTATCTGCATCTGCTTTTACCACTCTTTTTGCCTGATTAGATATTTGAATTTGGGCAAGAACATAAAATAATCTGTGTGCTGTTGAAGGTCCTCACCTATAAAGTGAAAAACTGAACTAGATTAAAGACCCTTTCCAGCATTTTCACATGAAGGTATTATCATCTGCAGGCTTTTCACCCCCAGCTTTATGATTTGTTTTTTGTAATAGATAATCATGCACCTGGTATAAAATTCAAAAGAAACAAAAGGGAGTATGCAGTGGGAGTGTCCTCCATTTCCCTTGCTGTGGGGTTCTCTCGCTAGAGGTAGTACATACAGGTTTTTGTGTATCCTTCCAGATGTAACTCCATTCCTTTACAAGGACAGTATTTTTTTCTCTAGTCCTATCACCCCTCACCTGCCCTCCCTAATGCATGATACTGCAATACAGCCAATCATAGTTCATTACAGCCTCAACCTCCTGGACTCAAGCAATCCTCCCACCTTAGCCCTCCAAGTAGCTGGGACCACAGGCATGCACCTACATGCCTGGCTAATTTTTTTATTTTGTAGAGATGGGGTTTCACCATGTTGCCCAGGCTGGCCTTAAACTCCTGGACTCAAGTAATCCTCCTGCCTCGGCCTCCCATAGTGCTGGGATTATATGTGTGAGCCACTATGCTGGCCATGATGCAATTTTTTATTATGGCAAAATAATGTGAAACATATAACAGTCATCATCTTAACTTTTTTTTTTTTTTGAGATGGAGCCTTGTTCTGTCACCCAGGCCGGAGTACAGTGGTACGATCTCGGCTCACTGCATCCTCTGCCTCCGGGGTTCAAGTGATTCTCCTGCCTCAGCCTCTTAAGTAGCTGGGACTACAGCCATGTGCCACCATGGCAGGCTAATTTTTTTGTATTTTTAGAAGGAGACGAGGTTTCACCATATTGGTCAGGCTGGTCACACTCCTGACTTCAAATGGTCCGCCCACCTTGACCTCCCAAAGTGCTGGGATTATAGGCGTGGGCCACCATGCCCTGCCCATTTTAACTATTCGTAAGTGGTACAATTCAGTGGAATTAATTACATTCACAGTGCTGTGTACCCATCACTGTTCTCTATACCTCAAACTGTTCATCATTGCCAACATAAACTCCATATTGTTAAAGAATGCCTTCCCCTTCCTCCTCCTTCTACCTCCATTCAACTGTCTGTCTATAAATTTGACTACTCTAGGTACTGGGTATACAGGGAATCACAGTATTTGTACATTTGTGGCTGGCTTATTTCACTAAAATGTTTTCAAGGTCTGTCCATGTTGTAGCATATATTTATTCCTTTTTATGGCTGGGTAATATTTTTGTGCGTGTATACTACATTTTGTTTATCCATTCATTTGTAGATGGACCCTTGGGTTGTTTCCACTTTGAGGCTATTATGAATAATATTATTATGAGCATTGCTGTACAGATAAATGTTTGAGACTGCTTTCGATTCTTTTGGATATATACCTAGGAGTAGAATTACTGGCTCTTGTGGTAATTCTATGTTTAACATTTTTGGGAACTGTCAAACTTTTCCATAGCAGCTACACCATTTTACATTACTACCAGCAGTGCTCAAGGATTCCAGTTTTTCCACATCTTCATCAGCACTTGTTATTGTGCTTTTTTATTGTAGCCATCCTACTGTTGTGACTGTTATGAAGCGGTATCTCCATTGTGGTTCTGATTTGCATTTCTCTAATGATTACTGATGTTGAGCACCTTTTCATGTGCTTATTGGCCAATTGTATGTCTTCCTTTGAATTCATATTCAAAATGATATGAATATGAAAATACTATTCATATCCTTTGCCCATTTTTTTATTGAGTATTTTTGTTGTTGTAGGAATTCTTTATATATTCTGGATATTAATCCCTTATCCAGGTATAGGTTGAGTATTATTTATCAGAATGCTTGGTTCCAGAAATGTTTCAGATTTCGGATTTTGGATTTTGGAATATTTGTATTTATACTTACCAGTTAAGCATTCTCCTGTTTATCTACTTAATAGAGACAAAGTCTCACTGTGTTGCCCAGGCTGGTCTTGAACTCCTGGGTTCAGGTGATCCTCCACCTTGGCCCCCCAAAGTGCTGGGATTACAGGTGTGAGCCACTGTGCCCAGCCCCAGTTAAACATTCTAAATCTAAAAATCGAAATCCAGAATGCTCCAGTAATCATTTTGTTTTAGCATCATGCCAATGCTCAAAAAGTTTTGGATTTTGGAGCATTTCAGATTTCAGGTTTTTGGATTTGTTATGTACAATCTGTAAATGATTTGCAAATATTTTCTCCCATTCTGTGAGCTGTCTTTTTCACTCTTGATAGTATTCTTTGATGCACAAAATTTAAACATTTTGAAGTCCAGTTTATCTATTTTTTTCTTTTGTTTCCCATGCTTTTGGTGTTATATTCAGGAAAGCATTGCCAAATCCAGTGTTGTGAAGATTTCCCCCAGTGTTTTCTTCTAATATTGTTGTAGGATCCTGAATTCAGGCTTGTATCCACAGTGTGTAGCTGAGACCAAATACTGAGTCACCATTACTTGGAGATAGAGAAAGGTTTATTCGATTTGGCTAAAACAGGAAGGTGGGAGGGGGACAAGATCTCTCAAATCTGTCTTAACAAAAGGAAGCAGCAGGTAGTTTTATGTAACTAGAGAGTAAGGGAGGGGGAGTTTCAGAGAATCTAAAAAAATCTGTGTTTTTTTAGTCTCAGGTAATGCCTTGAGCAACCAGACATCTGGGTGTAAGCAGCTAGTCACAATGTCCTTAAAGCCATTCATTTCTTCTGCCAACATTTTTCTTTACATGACTCTGAAGTTATCTCCTTCTGCTTGACAAAGAAGCAGTACAACAGTTTATCATTATATTGTGGCAACAAGGGATATTCAACAAAAAGTGAGTGGTTAACATGTGCAAGCAAGCAAGGACCTGATAAAAATTATTTATTTCGGTCACTAAAAAATGGTAGGGTGCTGAAATCTAGTTTTCCCAGCACCATTTATTGAAAAGACTGTTGAATGGTCTTGACATTTGTTGAAAGTTTTGTTTAATGGTCTTGACATTTGTTGAAAATTAGTTGGCTCTATATATGGAGGATTGATTTTTGGACTCTTTTGTTACCATTTTGTTACCATTGGCCTGTATGTCTCCTTGTCTCAATAGCACACTGTTTTAATTATGTTAGCTTTGTAGCTTGAATGGCTATTCAGACTGTTTTACGACTCTTCTAGGGGGAGGAGTATGTCTGATTGTCTTTGCACTAGGGCTTCTCTAAGGCAAGCTGCTTATGGGGAGGAGAGAATGGGGATTTATAGAATTAGAAAGGATTTTGTTGGCATTAAGTCTGAGGTGTGTCAGTTCAGTATACTATAGGTTAGATTTGGGGGTGGCATAAGAAGGATTTTTCTTCGATCTTCAAGATATTTATTTGTATTTAGTCACCATTAATGTATTAGCAGTGGTGAATCCGTGTAGGTCTACAGCAACCTATTTCTTGCTTCCTCAGAAGAAATAATTCCACCAAGGGGCATAGGCAGAGTAAGAAACTAAGGCAAATTTTAGAGCTGGAGTGGAAATTTGTTAAAAAATTTTAGAGTAGAAATGAAAGGAAGTAAAATATACTTGGAAGAAGACCAAGTGGGTGACTTGAGAGAGCCAAGTGCACGATTCAACTTTTGACTTGGGTCGTTACACGTTGGCATGCTTCCCAGGGGTTGCGTCTCTTCTCTGATTCTTCCCTTGGGGTGGACAGTCCGCATGTGCAGTGGCCCGTTGGTGCTTGGGAGGGGCTGCATGCGCAGTGTATTTACTGGAGTTGTGCACATGCTCACTTGAGGTGTTTTTCGCTTAACAGAATGTTTGTAGAAGGTCATAGACCAGTTAAACTCCACCATTTTGCCTTTTAGTGCACATGCTTGAGCCCACTCATCCAACTCCTGAGATCTTATCAGGAAGCTGCTGATCACCAGTTTCAGGTGATAATATCTGTTGGGAGACTGCCTTTCCCTGGTGCTGCTGCGACCAATGATTATTTTAGAGAGAAAGTTTAACAACTGCTTGACCATCACCTGATGGTCACCTGTCTTTCCTGGTGGGGTGGGGTCCTTTGCTGCCCTCCTCATGTCTGACTACCTACTGTAACGAATGCATTTGTGATCACCCACCTAAGCCTCCCAAAGTGCCAGGATTACAGGCATGAAGTTTCATGTTAAGCTAGGTGCCAGAAGATAGCTATAAATGTGGTGTTGGAATTTTATAGTGACCACGATGCTTGTTTTCTACCACTCTTTTGGCCTCTGTTAAATGCCTTTATTTAAAAGTGCATAGTAGCTGGGCACAGTGGGCTCACACCTGTAATCCCAGCAACTTGAGAGGCTGAGGTGGGAGGATTGTTTGAGGCCAGGAGTTCGAGACCAGTCTGGGCAGCATAGTGAGACCCCCCATCTCTAAAAAAATAAGAAAGTTTAGCTGGGCATGGTGGCAGGTGCCTGTAGTTACAGTCATTGGGAAAGCTGAGGCAAGAGGATCACTTGAGCCCAGAAGTTCAAGGCTGCCAGTGAGCCATGATCCATGGTACTGTATTCCAGCCTGGGTGACAGAGCAAGACCCTGTCCCAAAGGAAAAAAAAATGAGTAATAGTGGTCCAAATGGGATTAAAAGAAAATTATTCTTGAGAGAAGAAATTGCATGCCTTCCATTTACTGGCTTTTTTTCTCCTTTTGAGACAGGGTCTTGTTCTGTCGCCCAGGCTGGAGTGCAGTGGCACAATCTTGGCTCGCTGTAACTTCTGCCCCACTGACTCAAGTGATCCTCCCACCTGAGCCTCTGGAATAGCTGGGACTACAGGTGTGCACTACCATACCTGGCAATTTTTTTTGTATTTTTAGTAGAGACGGTATCTTGTCATGTTACCCAGGCTGGTCTTGAACTCCTGAGCTCAAGCAATCTGCCTGCCTTGGTTTCCCAAAGTTTTGGGATTACAGGTGTGAGCCATTGTGCCTGGCTCATTTTCTATTTAAAGGATCTAATGCTTGCAGCATGCTTTGTATGACGAAACTACTTGTCCGAAAATTTTAACGGTTTCTGGTTTTTGTGACATCTGCTTAAGAGAGATTACTTATATGATAAAGTTAGGCTTTCAGAGGTAGGTTTTTTTTTTTTTTTTTTTTTTTATTAAAGGGAGTAATTAATTTTGGCTCACTAATTTGTTAGTGGTTGCCAGCTATGTATATGGTATTTTGCCATGTGCTTGTAGGAAATTGTGGCATAGACATGTATCCAAGCTTATATACCTAGTGAATGACAGAGGAGGTTCTGTGTGTTTCCAAAGTGTATGTGTCTTTTCCACTCTACCATGCTTTCTTTTTGTAATTTAATTATTTTTTTTAGGTTAAAAGGACAACTCTGGTGGATAGCAGAACATCTGTTACTGATGTGAAGTTTGCTCCCAAGCACATGGGTCTTATGTTAGCAACCTGTTCAGCAGATGGTATAGTAAGAATATATGAGGCACCAGATGTTATGAATCTCAGCCAGTGGTCTTTGCAGCATGAGATCTCATGTAAGCTAAGCTGTAGTTGTATTTCTTGGAACCCTTCAAGGTAAGTTTACATAGTAAACTGCTGTTAACATCCTAGTAAATAAACTAGTAATTTTTAAGCTAACAATTTGATAATTTATTTTCTCAAAAATGCTTTTTCTCAAGATATATAGAGTTTACATTTTCCATTTTTCACCCAGGCATGTCACTTGTCCCCCTGTTTTCACTCAACAGAGAAGCCAGCATTGTAAATATTTTCATGTGAACCTTCTGGATGCTTTTTATGCATACACAAGTAACTAACGTATTCATAAACACACATATATGCAAACATGCCCAGGTATTTACTAGCACAGGTAGACACAAAACACACAGACATTGAAACCCATACATTTTATTTTATTATTTATTTATCGAGACAGAGTGTTGCTCAGTTGCCCAGGTTGGAATGCAGTGGTGTGCTCTTGGCTCACTGCAGCCTCCACCTCCTGGGTTCAAGCAGTTCTCCTGCCTCAGCCTCCCAGATAGCTGGGATTACAGGCATGCGCCATCACGCCTGGCTAATTTTTGTATTTTTAGCAGAGACGGTTTCACCATGTTGGCCAGGCTTGTCTTGAACTTCTGACCTCAGGTGATCCTCCTGCCTCAGCCTCCAAGAGTGTTGGGATTGCAGGTGTGAGCCACTGCGCCCAGCCAGAAACCCATACATTTTCCTTCCTTGCAATTAGCTTTTTTCACTTACAGATACATTGTGGGCATTTTTCCATATATTAGTATATCTAGCCCTACCTCATTTCTTTTTAACTGCTATATAGGGCATGACTATATGAATTATGCCATAGTTGATTTTTATTAAACTATTTTTAAACAATTACAAGAATCACTTGGTAAAGAAAAAAATCGAAATGATCTATAAGAGCATAAAAAGAAAGGTAAAGTTCCCTTACCCCCTAAAAACAAATGCTGTTAACAGTTTTGCTTTTAGACTTTAATTCTGGTAGTCACTAGTATATTTTTAAATTATTTACTTATACCCCTGGTTCTTGCTATGTATCTTTTTCTTTATTTTTTAAAAAAATTTTTATTCTGCTATTTTTTCACAAATTCTTGCTGTGTTATCATTAAACAATATCCAAACTGCAATGAAAGATGAATAGAGCACATTTATAAAACTTTCCACATCCCAAGGTATGGCTAGATAGATATCTTATTTGTGGTGATGTTGATAGTTGTTTGAGTTATGTTGATAATTATTATAATTTCAAATGATATATATGTCTGTACATTTTTACTTACCAATTTTTAGACTATATATTTACTCCTCTCTCTTAAAAAAGAGGAAATTAGTTTATTTTGCTTCCCCCTCACACTGCTGCTTCCATTTCCTAATTCTTATATTGCTTGTATACTGGCAAAATTTATAATATTTACATTCTCTAAACATTTAACAAATACGTATTTTGTCTTTTGATTACATGTTGATTCTAAAAATTAAGTAGCATCCAGCTTTATAATCTAGATTATGTAAGTCTTCATTTGAGATGCCAATATGTTTTTCATGAAAACTTTGTTGTTACTGTTAATTAGTATTGATGAGTGCTCTGTTTTCTTTCTTTCTTTCTTTTTTTTTTTTTGAGACGGAGTTTCGCTCTTGTTACCCAGGCTGGAGAGCAATGGCGTGGTCTCAGCTCACCACAACCTCCGCCTCCTGCGTTCGGGCAATTCTCCTGCCTCAGCCTCCTGAGTAGCTGGGATTACAGGCACGCGCCACCATGCCCAGCTAATTTTTTGTATTTTTAGTAGAGACGGGGTTTCACCATGTTGACCAGGATGGTCTCGATCTCTTGACCTCGTGATTCATCTGCCTCGGCCTCCCAAAGTGCTGGGATTACAGGCGTGAGCCACCGCGCCCGGCCCTCTTCTTTATTTCTTTTACTTCTGGCTTATACTTAGCTGTCACAAATTTTCTATCATATGCTGTCTTTAATTTTTTTTTTTTCCATTTCCATGACATACCTAATCTTTTCTCAAATAGAATGGATAGCAAACTCTTGAGATTCTAGCACACTTGAAAATGTCTTAATTTTACTCCCATGCTTAATTGATAGTTTGGCAAGTTTTAGAGTTCTGAATGTAAGAATTTCGAAGATACAATTCTTGCATATTTTTAACTAGTTTTTGTTAATGAGCTATGGTTAGTCTGATGCTGGTTCTTTTGTGGTAGCTTGTTCTTTCCAGAAGGTTTTAGGGTTTTGTCTTATTATTGTGAGCTCTGTTGCAAGTGTATTTTGACACTTTTTATGATGGATTTTAGTAGCCAGTGGAAATGAGTTTTAATGTAATCATATTTGTCAGGCTTTATTGTTGGAGTGCTTTTTGTGTTTTATTTGAGCAGTTTTTCCCATCTTGGGGTTGTCAGGTGTATTCATTAGAGAAAATTTCAGATACACCAAAAGTAACAGAAGTACAGTAGACAGGCCCTTCCATACTCATCACCCAGCTATAGTAACCCAAGGCTGCTGCTGTTTCATCTGTATGTACTTTCCTCATTCCCCTTCTCCAGGAAAATCCCAACCTGGAGTATTAGGTATTGGCCTTTGTTGATTAATCTTGCTTGGCACTTACTATTTATTATTTTTTATGTATTTGTTTTTGAGACAGGGTGTCACTGTTGCCCAGACTGGAGTGCAGTGGCACAATCACAGCTAACTAACTGTAGCCTGAACCTCTCTGGGCTCAGGTGATCCTCCCACCATACACAGCCTCCCAAGTAGCTGGGACTGAAGGCACTTACCACCATGCCTAACTAATTTTTTTGTATATTTTTGTGGATATGGGGTTTCCCTATGTTGCCTAGGATGGTCTTGAATTCCTGGATTCAAGCAATTCTCTTGGCTCAGCCTCCAAAAGTACTGAGATTATAGGTGTGAGCCACCGCACTTGGCCAGTCCTGCTTGGCACTCAGTGGTCCCTTTGAAAATGAATGTTTTTGTCTCAAATTGGGGATGTCTTATGATCCCTTGATAATTTCTTTTTTTTTTTTTTTCCGAGACGGAATCTTGCTCTGTTGCCAGGCTGGAGTGCGGTGGCACAAACTCAGTTCACTGCAACCCCCACCTTGTGGAGTTCCAGTGATTCTCCTGCCTCAGCCTCCCAAGTAGCTGGGACTACAGGCACACACCACCACACCCAGCTAATTTTGTATTTTTCGTACAGACGGGATTTCATCATGCTGGCCAGGATGGTCTTGATCTCTTGAACTGGTGATCCGCCCGCCTTGGCCCCCCAAAGTGCTGGGATTACAGGTGTGAGCCACTGTGCCTGGCCAATTTCTTTTTATTCCCTTGTCTCTGTTCTGTCTTTCTGGGACTCCTCTTTGATTATTCCAGGATTTACTCTCCATTTAAAAAAAAAATTGTTTGGAGATTCAGTACTTTGTTAACCCAGATCTCCGCTTTGTTCTCTAGGTATATACTTTATCCCATCATTGAATTTTTGGGCGAATGGCAATCATTTTTAATTGTTCAGACTTTCTTTTTCTCTGATTACTTCTTTTTTATCCCAGTCAATTTAGGTATGTGTATTTCAATATTTCCCTGCATTTCCTAGTTAAGATTTTTAAAAATTTGCATTTGTTTGCTGACTTACAGTCAGTTATCATTTGCACTGGCAGTGTTCTATAAAGTTGCCATAAACACTGAATTAGCTAATACTGAATTCTTCCTAGGGGAAATACAGGGTTTCCACAAACCTCTCACCACATTTTCATCAACTGATCAGTGTATAGCCTTTTTGTGTGTCTTTCATTTTAAAGACAACTTATATGTTGTTGATTCATTAGCATTGAACTAACAGCCACAACACTACTACACAGGCCTGAACAAAGCTTTTCAAATACACATATTTTCTCCATAAGGGACATCCCAGCCTTCCTATGTTTAGGAACACTAGACAGCACTTCAACAGCATCCATGGGATTTTAAACTGTGAAATCACTTTTAAAAAGCACAAAAATGTGAAAAACGTGAGGCTAACTAGACTGTGAAAAGGACATTCGTTTGCCATATGAGAGCCAAGGGAAGAAGGCACCTCTGCTGGGAACCTGTGCATCAGGGAACTCGATTTTTTCGCAGACCTGCTCTGCACCTGCCAGTGAATGACCATGAAAGTGCAGTGGCTCATCACTTTGGGAGTGATCCCAGCACTTTGGGAGGTCGAGGCGGGCAGATCACTTGAAGTCAGGAGTTTGAGACCAGCCTGGCCAACATGTTGAAACCCTGTCTCTACTAAAAATACAAAGATTAGGTGGGCCTGGTGGCAGGCATCTGTAGTCCCAGCTACTCAGGAGGCTGAGGCAGGAGAATCCCTTGAACCTGGGAAGTGAAGGTTGCAGTGAGCCAAGATTATGCCACTGCACTCCAGCCTGGGAAACAGAGCAACACTCTGTCTCAAAAAATAAAAATAATAAAGCCTTGGAAAATTGGTTTTATGGTTACAGATAAATTTAGGCCAGTTTACAAGTGCAGAATCTGTAAATATCGAGGATTGGCTGTGTGTTTTTTCTCAAAGATGAGTTCTTTTCGTGTGCCTTGGTTTTCTTTGGAGTTTGCTAATCTTTGCTTATTTATATTTATGAGTGAGGGATTGTTACTGCTAGTAGAGAAAACTGATATTGGCATTTTTCTTCTGCTGGGTGATTTGTTGTGTTAACAACTTACTCTTTCAACGAGGGAGGCTGACTGAATTTTGTGGAGTGGGTGAAGTAGGTTGGCAGGGTTTCCTAAGGATGTGTGAGCCAAGAGCAGGCTGGCAGGCTGGGGTACCCCCAAACTGACAAAGCAAGGAAGGTTTTCCATTGAGCATGACGGACCATTTGAGTGTATTTTCTTCCTCCGTGCCGATTTTGGAGTACTCCTTTATTTCCAGTTCTTAACTTGTCTCTTTCAAGTTCTAATTGTTTCACTAAGACCTTTCCTCAGATGTTTTTTGACTAAATCACTCTGTAATTGTCCATGACTCATTTCTGTTCTTTGCATTTATTAATTGGAGGTTGGACCTTTTGGAATTTTCTTCTTACTAATGGTGATATGGATTCTTTTTTCCTTTGTGTTTTCTTTCTCAGTCTGATCTGTCTCCTGACATCCTAGAAACCCTCCAAATTTCTTGATTTCTGATGGTACACTTTCTAGATTTCTAGCGCTGTACGATACTGTTCTTTCATCATTTCAGTGGGGCCTTTGGAGGGAGGCAGACATGCAGGTGATCTGTCTACACTATTCAGTCTGAAAGCGAGATGGTTTTTCTCACTGTTTAGCTGTGAATCATATTTGGAAAGTAATTTAAATTGGAGTATCTTATTTCTGGTTGTACAGCTGAGGTGATCCTCAGTTCATGTTGCTGTCTGGACATTTAATGACTGGATTTAAAAATATTTTTAAAATGTATGATTTTTAGCCGGGTGTGGTGGCACATGCCTGTAGTCCCAGCTACTCGGGAGGAGGACTGCTTGAGCCTAGAAGTTCAAGTCCAGCCTGGGCAACATAGTGAGATCCCAATCTCAATTTAAAAAAAATCTTGTTTTTAGTAATTTAGAATATGTCACTATAAATGTGCTGTTGGTTCTCATTCAAACTATTAATGTTATAAAATCAAAACTAAGTATTTGTAGAACACTGAAAACGGAAGTTTGTGGCCGGGCATGGTGGTTCACGCTTATAGTCCCAGCTACTCTGGAGGCTGAGGGGCAGGAGAATCACTTGAACCCAAGAGGTGGAGGTTGCAGTGAGCAGAGATCAAGCCACTGCACTCCAGCCTGAGTGACAGACAAAAATTTCAGCAGGAAAAATTACTAAGACCTCTGAAGTATCTTTTTAAAATCTGTTGAATGCTTGAAGCTTTCTTTCAGGCAAAGAGCTCCTTTCTATCTGAGCCATAAGAACATGCCAAAAACAGTCCATAAGGACGGAATCCTCAGTTCTCATGTGTGACATTCTCAGGTGTACATACTTGCAGTGTGGTCATGTCAGCTGTGTGGCAGAGACGTAGATGTCACTAGTAATGACAGGCTGACTCTAAGCTTGTTGTCTGCTTGCCTTCAGTGTGTTCATTTTCTGAATGAATTATTTCTTTCATTATCTAAAATGTTCTTTCTCTGTGTTTCTAGCTCTCGTGCTCATTCCCCCATGATCGCTGTAGGAAGCGATGACAGTAGCCCCAATGCAATGGCCAAGGTTCAGATTTTTGAATATAACGAAAACACCAGGTCAGTCCTGCTTTGGTTTTAATAATTGTTCAGAATTGCATTAAAAATTTTACAATGTTATTTATTTACAAAATTATGTATTATTCATCATATGTTTGCTGATTTACTATGATATATCAAGTTCCGTGCTAGGCTCTGATAGTATAGGCATGGGTGTTAAAGAGAAGGTAATTGATCTCCCAGTACATACCATCTTACAGAGAAACAAAAGATAATAGTAAAAAAGGGTGGTGAATTTTATGAAGTGGAAGAATTATGGCGCTAAAGAGCTTACACCTGGGGTACCTAATCTGATTCGGGGGCTACGAAGGTCACCTAGAAGATGACCTATAGGATGAGTACAAGTTAGTCAAAGAGGGAAGAGGCACTCCAGGTGGAGAAAATTGCATGTGGTAAGGCCTATAAGCAAGAGAGAAGGAATGTATTTATACTTTGGTTGGAACGTGCTGAGCAAAAGTGAGTGTGGTGAGAAATAGGCAACACTTGTATCTATAAGAAGTAGGAGGCCGGGCACAGCGGCTCGTGCCTGTAATCCCAGCACTTTTAAGGTCAGGAGTTTTAAGATCAGCCTGGCCAATGTGGTGAAACCCTATCTTTACTAAAAATATAAAAATTAGCCAGGTGTGGTAACAGGTGCCTATAATCCCAGCTACTTGGGAGACTGAGGCAGGAGAATCTCTTGGACCCAGGAGGCGGAAGTTGCAATGAGCTGAGATCGTGTCACTGCACTCCAGCCTGGGTGACAGAGCCAGACTGTGTCAAAAAAAAAAAAAAAAAAGAAGAAGTCCACTGTTTCAATTTTATCTTACAGGGTGCATTCAGGGCCAGAATGCTGTGAAGTCAGTACAGGTGGGAGATTATGTGGCTTTGGGATAGTAGTAGCAGTGGCATGGAGATAAGTGGACAATTTGAGAATAATTGAGAATTGGTATCAGTAGGATCTGGTGATTGATGGGATATGGGGATTGAGGGAGAAGGGGGAAGGCGTTAAGATGATTTTTAAGGTTCTGGCTTAAGAGTGCAGTGTGCAGCTGGGCAGGGTGGCTCACACCTGTAATCCCAGCACTTTGGGAGGCCGAGGTGGGCGGATCACAAGGTCAGGAGATCGAGACCAGCCTGGCCAACATGGTAAAACCCTGTCTTTTCTGAAAAATACAAAAAATATTAGATGGGCATGGTGGTACGCACCTGTAGTCCCAGCTACTCGGGAGGCTAAGGCAGGAGAATCGCTTGAAGCTGGGAGGCAGAGGTTGCAGTGGTGGAGATTGCACCACTGCAGTCCAGCCTGGAGATAGAGCGAGACTCCGTCTCAAAAAAAAAAAAAAAAGGGCAGTGTACAATTTCAGTGTGTGTAATTTCTTGAGATAAGGAACTCTGGGAACAAGGCAGATTTGAGTAGAGTGTGGCAGCATGTGAAGGTAAGTTAATTTTGGCCATGTTGAGATACAAGTATCTGCAAAATTTCTGAGAGCCAAAAGCCCTGTCTCAATCTTATGGGAGAAGAGAGCACCTGTCAGGTGATTAGATGGTCTTCGCAGGTGCTGTACAGAATTCTTGGTTCTAATAGTCATTTCTTAGGCAGGACCAGCATTAGAGTAGAAACTAGTGTTATTCCTATGGGCTCTGCAATTGTAAATGCTACCATCTAGGTTATCAAGGGGATCTTATACCTTCTACTTTGTAGATTGTTGATGTCTTCAGAGCAGCTGGTTCTTCAACAGTGCTGCCCAGTAGAATGTGCTGCAGTGATGAGGAATGGTCTTAGAGATTTTCACAGCCTTTTAAGCTATAAAAGCTGTGAACCCTATTAATAGCACATTTTGTAGAGGCTTCATGAAGTGTTGGCCTTGTTAAAGTGAATTTCAACTTTAGCTGAGCAGAATAAGTCCAAAACTTAAAAGGTAGACCATTGGCCAGGTGAGGTGGCCCATGCCCTTAATCCCAGTACTTTGAGAGGCCAAGATGGGTGGATTGTTTGAGTCCAGGAACTCAAAACCAGCCTGGACAACATGGCGAAACCCTTTCTCTACAAAAGTACAGAAATTAGCTGGGGGTGGTGGTGTACAACTGTAGTTCCAGCTACTTAGGAGGCTGAGGTGGGAGGATCACCTGAGCCTGGGAGGTCGAGGCTGTGGTAAGTCGAAATTGCACCACTTCACTCCAGCAATGTCAAAAAAAAATAAAATAAAAAAGATGGACCATTTCTAAAACGTAGGAAAAGAAAATGTGTTTCATAAATAAGAGTGGTGTTAAAAGATAAATAACTTGCAGTTAGTTCTGAAAGAAAATACAGACAAATAGAAATTACCTAAGTATTT
>NW_016107557.1:1380793-1391468 GCF_001604975.1 Cebus imitator | reverse complement strand
TTTTGAGACAGAGTCTCACTCTGTCACCGAGGCTGGAGTGCCAGTCGTGTCATCTTGGCTCACTGCAAGCTCTGCCTCCCGGGTTCAAGTGATTCTCCTGCCTCAGCCTCCCAAGTAGCTAGGACTATAGGGGCATGCCACCACACCCAGCTATTTTTTGTATTTTTAGTAGAGACGGGGTTTCACTGTGTTAGCCAGGATGGTCTCAATCTCCTGACCTTGTGATTCGCCCCCCCTCGGCCTCCCAAAGTGCTGGGATTACAGGCTTGAGTGACCGTACCAGGCCTAAATTACCTAAGTATTTCTAAATTACCTAAATATCCAGTGTTAAAATAATCTGAGGTTGCATTTGAGTCTCTTAGCTAACAGAATAAATCTAGATTGGGTCTGGATTCCCTGTATTATGTCATGTTACAAGGAGCCTGGGGGTAGAGTGGCTCTGGGGTTAGGTAGTGACTCAGTTGCTCAGTGATGGTATCAAGGACCTACTTAAATATTTTCCATTTTTTCTTACTGTTATGCTTAGTACATTCATGACAACTCCATCTTATGATCACAGAAGATCTGTAGTGATGTTAGGTTTCACATGCAGATACAGAGACGGGTATTCTGGGAAAAAACACCTTTCTACAAGTATCTTAGCAGGCTTTTTTTTTTTTTTTTTTTTGGGAGATGGAGTTTCACTCTAGTTGTCCAGGCTGGAGTACAATGGCGTGACCTTGGCTCACCTCAACTTCCACCTTCAGTTTCAAGTGATTCTCCTGCCTCAGCCTCCCAAGTAGCTGGGATTACAGGCATGCTCCACCACTCCTGACTAATTTTGTATTTTTAGTAGAGATGGGGTTTCTCCATGTTGATCAGGCTGGTCTCGAACTCCCAACCTCAGGTGATCTGCCTGCCTTGGCCTCCCGAAGTGCTGGTATTACAGGCATGAGCCACCGCGCCAGGCCGTTAGCAGACTTCTTATCAGGTCCTGTTGGTCAGAGTTGGGTCATCCAACCGTGCTTTAGCTGCAAGGGCTGAGACACAGCAATTGTCTGGCATTTTCAGCATCAAAAATGAGGGGAAGTGGTATTGGGGAAACAATGTCTGCAGGTGGGAGTGTGTGGGATTGACTTGGGAAGTAATCAGACCTATTGAGTTCAGCACTTTTTGGATTTCCGGTGCTGGTTCTTTGAGGTAAGCATTGTTTGAAGGCTCTTACTGAGATTGAACATGGAAGAAATGTGATAGTGGACTATGTAGTATCGTTGTTAATACCTGTTTATCTCTTTCCAAGTTGTATCACCATTTAGTAGACAAGGAGACCTTTACCAAATTAACCAATGTTGAATATACTTATTTTTATTTGTGAGTGAAAATACTAAAAGAGATCCAGCATTGGTAGTGATAATACAAGTGCCATGTATTTATGTAGGTTACAGGGCACTTTCACATGTATTCGGAAGTTTGAATCCTACCAACCACCTTGTAAGTAGGGGAGACAGCTTTTTGTTAGCACTATGTATTTTACAAATGAGGAAACTGAGACCAACAGAGTGAATGGGTAGCCTAAGTTCCAGAGTCAGGACCAGAAACAAGTCTTTTTTGTTTATTCCCTTCATTTACGTGCTCATCAAGGATCTTTTTTTTTTTTTTCATCAAGGATCTTATTTGGCTCCTACTGATAGGAGAAGCTTTAGATGACCTTAATTAATTACAATATATAGCTTGCCTCAGGTAAGAAAAAAAAAATCTCACTTTTTCAACATTTTATAAGCAGCAGGGACTGTATTAAATGCTGAGGAGCTCACACCACCTAGGATATGGAAGAGTATGGTTACCTGCTAGAGATGGCAGCACATACCTGCCTGGCAGGGCGAGAAGTCTCAGGTGGGAGCTGATGATGTTTGAGCATGAGTCTTGAAAGACAGAGCATGTTCTGCAGGCATAGAGGAGGCAGGAGCAAAGACATGGCGCAGGGTCAGGCCTGGTGAGGCAGTGGGTGGGGAGGCTAATGCAGGGGACAGGTAGGGGAGGGGCAGGCACAGGCCAGGCAGATTTTGGAGATTTGCTGCTTGCCAAGTGTGGTCTCCATCCTGGCAGCATTTGAACGTTTGCAGGGTCCAGTAGAGTTACAAGGTTGTATTTACCTTTTAGGGAGATGACTTTGGAAGCTGTGTGGACTGGGAGCAGAAACTCAGTAGCCCACTGTGATGTGGAATGAGGACATGCACTGTGGCGTGGGATGAAGTGGGACCAGGGAGACTTGTCTAGGAGGCACCAGCTATAGGTCATGTGAGTCTTGGTTTCTGACCTGGCTGATGGTGTGCCACTCATTGAGATTGGGACTGTGCAAAGAGGAGTGAATGTGGGGGAAGCACAGTTTATTTCAGACATATGTTTGAGGTGCTTTTGGAACATCCAGGTGGGAATGTGTAAAGGTAGACAGAATTGCTGAGATTAGTTGTCTATTGCGCACTACAGCATTATCATTCAGTGGCTGGAACAGTACAGATTCGGTATTTCAGTGTCTGTGGGTCAAGAGTCAGGCCAGACTGGGAAAGACTCCGCTTCGGAGCTCACCTGGTTGTTGGCAGCACTTGTGTTCCTGCCACCAGTCCGTCTCCCCTGTGTCCTCACAGCGTGGCAGCTGCTTCTGCAAGGCCTGAAGGTGAGAGAATCTTCTCATAAGGCAGGTTGTCACAGGCTTGTGTGTTGCAGTCACACAAGTGTTGTCCCACCACCTTGCCATGTTCCTTCCCCTGGGTAAAAAACAAGCCATGGGCCCCACTCAAACACTTATGGGGAAGAGCCTCCACAAGGGTGTGACCACCAGGAGGTGCAGATCTTGGGGGCACTTAGAATCTCTCTGCCACAGTACTGGCATTACTCTCACTTTAGGGAAAACTTCTTGCTGAAGGTCAAGTTACAGCCTGGATTCAAATATGTTCTGGCTGTAGCATGTGTGCTCTTAGCTCCCCCTGTCCTATCTCTAGTCTTTGGTAGAAGATCCTGAATTGCAGGGGATAGATTTAGGAATTATTGGTTTATTCAGGTCCTGAAACCATGGGAGTAGAAACTACAGTATTGGCTGGGTGCGGTGGTGCATGCCTGTGATCCCAGCACTTTGGGAGGCCGAGGTGGGTGGATCACCTGAGGTCAGGAGTTCGAGACCTGTGTGACCAACATGGTGAAACCCCGTCTCTACTAAATACAAAAAATTAGCCGGGCATGGTGGCACATCCCTGTAATCTCAGCTACTTGGGAGGCTGAGGCAGGAGAATCACTTGAACCCTGGAGGCGGACGTTGCAGTAAGCTGAGATAGCGCCATTGCACTCTAGCCTAGGCAACAAGAACAAAACTCTGCCTCAAAAAAAGAGAAACTACAGTGTCTATGTAAATCATCTGGGCATCTTGTTAAAATGCATGTTCTCATTGTGTAGGCCCTGGGAGGGGGCTGAGATTCTGTATTTACCAGAAGCTTCCAGGCTGCTGCAGACCACACAGTAGAAGCAATGATGTGGATGAGATTGCTTAGGGTGATTGGATGGGTGAGAAGAGGTACGCCTTTTCTCTAGAGGTGAGGAGAGAACCTTGAGGCATACCAGAAGAATGTTGGGGTGAAAAGAAGATCAAGTACAGAATGCTGGAAGTGCAACTATCTTAGAAGAAGGTAGTAGAAAGGTGGGATGGGGAGGTCTCTCCACCCAGTCTCCTACATGCAGGGTTAGGTGCTACAGCTCTGTTCAGGATATTCAATCTTAGAAGAACCTAGTAGAATACTGATCTACTGCCTTCATTATCCTCTTACTCTGTATTTATGGATAAAGAAATAGAACTACAAGAATGAAATACCTTTGGCATAGTTTCCTTTTATTATCACTTAAACTCAATTCCTGCTGGGTGCGGTGGCTCATGCCTGTAATTCCAGCACTTTGGGAGGCAGAGGCGGGTGGATCACCTGAGGTCAGGAGTTCGAGACCAGCCTGACCAACATGGTGAAACCTTGTCTCTACTAAAAATACAAAATTGGCTGGGCATAGTGTTGTATACCTGTAATCCCAGCTACTCGGGAAGTTGAGGCAGGAGAATCACTTGAACCCAGGAGGCAGAGGTTGCAGTGAGCTGAGATTGCGCCATTGCATTCCAGCACAAGAGCGAAACTCTGTCTCAAAAAAAAAAAAAAAAACCTCAGTTTCTGTTACCAGTTTTACTTTTTGATTTGCACTCAAATACTTAGGGAATCTGTCATTCTTTTCCTAAGAAAGATGTTAGTGGCTAAGAAATTAAGACCTTATTCTCTCACTCTGTTGCCCAGGCTGGAGTGCAGTGGCATAATCTCAGCTCACTGTAACCTCAGCCTCCTGGGCTCAAGCCATCCTCCCATCTCAGCTTCCTGAGTAGCTGGGACTACGGGTGTGCACCACCATGCCCCGCTATTTTTGTAGAGATGCGGTCTTGCTGTGTTGCCCAGACTAGTCTTTAACTACTGCGTTCAAGCAGTTCTCCCACCTCAGCCTCCCAAAGTGCTGGGATTACAGGTGTGAGCCACTGCGGCTAGCCAAGACCTTATTCTGATCCCATTTTTATTAAACCATTTCAAGCTAAATGGACATTACCAAAGGAGGAAACATAGGAGGTTATATTAACTTCCTAGGGCTGCCATAACAAATTACCACAAATCGGGTGGCTTAATACAGAAATGTATTCACTCACAGTGAAGTCTGAAATCAAGGTGTTGGCGGGGCTGTGCTTCTTCTGGAAGCCTTCCTGGTCTGGTCCAACTCCTGCTTGCTCCAGGAGTTTGTGGCAGCATAACTCCAGCCTCGACCTCTATGTTCACATGGCTGCTTTCTCTGTCTCTGTGTTTCTCCTCTTCTTTTTTAAGGGTACTTACTGGACATTAGATTTAGGACCCACCCTAAATCTAGGATGATGTCATTCTGAGATCCTTACTTAATTACATTTCCAAAGACCCTTCTTTTGAATAAGATCACTTTCACAGATTCTAGGGGTCAGGACTTGGACATATTCTTTTGGGGGGTCACTGTTGAGCCCACTATAGAGGTGAGCACTACTTGATTGTGAGCAGTATGAAAAAAAAAAGGTGAGATGAAGTGATGTGTGGATTTTCACACATTTTATTTCTAAAATGTTTAATGTAAATTGCCTGTTTTTCCATTAGGAAATACGCAAAAGCTGAAACTCTTATGACAGTCACTGATCCTGTTCATGATATTGCATTTGCTCCAAACTTGGGAAGATCTTTCCATATTCTAGCAATAGCAACCAAAGATGTGAGAATTTTTACATTAAAGCCTGTGAGGTAAGTTTTAGAAGCATTTGTGAATTTGAAAATACTCTTGCCTCCTGATTACCTTTGTTTGTGGAGGAGAGCGTAGAGGCAACTATGATTTGAAGAATGGATTATTTTATGTATAAATATATGTCTTCTTAGAAAGGGGAATTGAGTAAAGAGAGAGATTCATATTCTCTTAATTGTGCTTTATTTAGGACAATAGAATTCTCTGATTATAACTGATACTCTATAAATATTTAAATTAATGAGAAGTGGCAGTCTAGGAAAAACTAAATTAGTACTGAGATAGTCTTGTGAATAACATATTTAATTTTGAATTGTGAATTTCAATTCTTTTCTTTCTATTCTTTCATTCTTTCCTACTTGCTGCCCTGCCTTTTTTTTTTTTTTTTTTTTTTTTTTTTTTTTTTTTTTTTTTTTTTTTTTTTTTTTTTTTTTTTNTGACAAGGTCTTGCTCAGTTGCTCAGGCTAGAGGGCAGTGGCTTGATCTTGGCTCCTTCAACCTCCACCTCCCTGATTTAAGCAATTCTTGTGCCTCAGCCTCCTGCATAGCTGGGATTACAGGCACTGGCCACCATGCCTGGCTAGTTTTTTGTATTTTTAGTAGAGACGGGTTTCACCATGTTGGCCAGGCTGGTGTTGAACTCCTGGCCTCCCAAAGTGTTGGGATTACAGGCATTGAGCTACCGCACCTGGCCTTGTCTTGCCTTTTAAAATTAATTATTATAATCTGTTTTATTTCTCAGCTTTGTGTGGGAGACTAAAATCATCCCGTTTTGTTGTTTCTTTCTTCCATGAAACAGTCATTGAATATCATTTATGTGCTGGGATCACTCCAGGTTCTGGCAAGTTAAATGAAAATGACACTGGCCTAGCTCAAGGGCCAAGGGGCGAGTGTTATGCAGATGTGCACATTATAATAAAGTAATGTGGTATGTGAGACAACTTGTGTTAATTTAGAATGGTGTGTATGTGTGTGTATCTATCATCTATGTTTATTTATTTATTTAATATTATTTTTTTTAAACTTTGCTTAGAGTCCCTCAGAAAATGTTTTTTATTAGCAGGAAAGAACTGACTTCCTCTGGTGGGCCAACAAAATTCGAACTCCATATAGTGGCTCAGTTTGATAATCATAATTCTCAAGTCTGGCGAGTGAGTTGGAATATAACAGGAACAGTGCTAGCATCTTCAGGAGATGATGGCTGTGTAAGATTGTGGAAAGGTAAGATTTCAGTGAAGGGGTAATTGTTGGTTTATATTTCTGCTCTGGAATTTTTACTTAAAAATGTAAACTCTGAAATATTTTTTTAAAATGGTCTCTTAGACCAGGTGCAGTGACTCATGCCTGTAATCTGAACACTGTGGGAGGCGACGGTGGGCGGATTATAAAGTCAGGAGTTCAAGACCAGTCTGGCCAACATAGTGAAACTCCATCGCCACTAAAAATACAAAAAATTATCTGGGTGTGGTTGCAGGTGCCTGTAATCCCAGATACTTGGGAGGCTGAGACAGGAGAATCACTTGAACTCCAGAGGCAGAGGCTGCAGTGAACAGAGATCGCACCACTGCATTCCAGCCTGGGTAACAGAGTGAAACTCTGTCTCCAAAAAAAAAAATCGTCTTTACAGTTACTTTTAAATTGATATCTTACTAATTTATGTTATTTTGACCATCAGTTTACCTAGTTCATAGCAATTAATGACTGAATTGTTTTTTAAGTTATATGGAACAGAGCAACTTTTAAAACTAATTACAACAGAATATGCAGTATCTCCAATAAAAAGATACCGTTTATTGTGTATGTACCTTATGTGACTGCTCTACAAACTCAGTTAGGACTATAGTCACTCTTATTTTATCAAATAAATTGCTTTAAACAATCAGTTCTTAATAGGAGAAAATCTAGTATCTTCCCTGCTTCATCTCTGCAGCTCCCAAAAGTTAAGAGCCTCGGGCTCCTGACTGTAAGTTTCTTACAAGTGCCAGCCTGAGAGAGAAGGTCTGGTCAGTTGACGCTGACTGTGGTTTCTGTAGCTTGGTTCTGTACTTCTCCTTGGATGACTATCCATTGGGCAGAGATGGCTGTGATTTGTGCACCGCCGTTATGAATGGTGTCTCATACTTAGCATTCAAATTTGTAGATGTCTTAGTTTATTTACCCTCTAGCACTTATTGTTTCCCAAAGTGCAGTCTGGCTAAACCTGAGGGACTCCCATGTTCAATTTTGGTCTTTGGTAGAATCAGCCCAGACCTTCCTTTCTTCACTGTAGTTTGATTTCAAGGGCGTCGCTGTCATATTCTGCCTCTAGGCTTTAGTCAGGACTACCTTGCCATGCTCCTTGGCAGGTTGCCTAACTTGATTTTCTTGGGCTCATTATCTTCAGAGACCAATTTTGCATTCAAACTAATAAGGCCATTTTGGATAAGCCACTCAAGCTCCAAAAGTTTTGTTACATCCTTTTCAGAAGACATTAGGTACCCATATACCTTGTATTTGCATAATTAAGAAGACAACTTTGCTGGGCGCGGTGGCTCACACCTGTAATCCTGTGGGAGGCTGAGGTGGGTGGATCACGAGGTCAGGAGGTTGAGACCAGCCTGACCAATATGGTGAAACCCCATCTTTAAAAAAAAAAAAAAAAAGACAACTTCGTTACCTTACATTGTGTGTGTGTGTGTGTGTGTGTGTGTGAAATTCATTATAATGAAGACCTTAATATTATTATGAAGATTTTAATATTAACTTCATAATGTGATAATGTAGTACTTCAGAGAATTGTCTCTGCTAATATCTATAAGATGGCTGGTGAAATCTTTATATTCTTAAAATTGGGGATACTGCCGGGCGCGGTGCCTCAAGCCTGTAATCCCAGCACTTTGGGAGGCCGACGCGGGCGGATCACGAGATCGAGAGATCGAGACCATCCTGGTCAACATGGTGAAACCCCGTCTCTACTAAAAATACAAAACATTAGCTGGGCATGGTGGTGCGTGCCTGTAATCCCAGCTACTCAGGAGGTTAAGGCAGGAGAATTGCCTGAACCCAGGAGGCAGAGGTTGCGGTGAGCCGAGATCGCGCCATTGTACTCCAGCCTGGGTAACAAGAGTGAAACTCCATCTCAAAAAAATAAAAAATAAAAATTGGTGATACTTTGAAAACTTCTAAAAAATTGTTAAAACGAAGATAATAAGAAATGCCATAGCCCATAGCTTCTCTCGTTTCTGTAATTGTAGTTTAAGGACATGGGTACAGATTTATGCCCTTAGGCATTGGTATTAATCACATTAATGTATTTGATTATTTTCTTTTCAGCTAATTATATGGACAATTGGAAGTGTACTGGTATTTTGAAAGGTAATGGGAGCCCAGTCAATGGGAGTTCTCAGCAGGGAAACTCAAATCCTTCCCTAGGTTCAAATATTCCAAGTCTTCAGAATTCATTAAATGGATCTTCTGCTGGCAGGTAGGCTGTTTAATGGGAAAACTGGAAATTGTCTTTGTTTTAAATCATTCTGTTAGCCATACTTGAGGATTATTTCATGGATTATAAGATGGAGTGGAAATGTTCACATGTAAACTATATTAGCAATTAAGAATTCATTTTGTGTTTGGCTTACTTGGTCAGAATGTTTGCCGGTAGGTTATGAGGCTATTACATTATATTCTGAAGCTTTTGTGATCTATTGGTAGAAATGTTTATAGGTTTAAGATTCAACTTTGCTTCTGCAGCAGTGAGAGGAAGAGGTTATCTGGTTTAATAGTGAGGGTTTTAGTCCAAATGAACATTAGTGTTTTTTAGTGCTTGTAGTGTGGTCTTTGCATTAGGTCAAACTGAGATTTTAAATAAAATACATTAATTAAGACTTTTTAGAAGAGAGTACATTAAATTATTTGGTTTTCGTGTTTAAAACTTATTGGAAATAAGAGGAAATAATAAAATCTGAGAATCATTTAAAAAATATTAGCATATTGTTAGATCTTGTGTATCATCATAAGGAATATCTGATGTCATCTAAAGAGTCATCCTTTTATTTTCATGTTCAAATTTTAATTATGTGAATTTGTAAGATAAAACTATTTTAATATGCTTTTGTGAATAACTTTGGAATAGAATTCAGGAAGCTTCAAAACACAGCCTAATGAACTGTCCTGTGGTTATCCTGTTGTTCCCAAATAAAAGATGAAAATTGTATTTAAAATTTCAACTATTTTTATATTGTTATATTTTTATAAAGAAGTCCTGCTTTTCATTTTGAGGTTGTAAATATGTGCATCAAAATAATTTCAGGCTACTGTGGGACATACCAGATTATAAAGATTATTTCATGAAACAAATAATATTAGAGTTGATTTTTAAGGTCTGGTTTTAGGTCACTGCCTGTACTATGTATTTTCTTTTGTAAATAGCTTCGACGTTTTGATCTGTATACTTATTGTGCCAATAACCATCTTTGTTAGATCTGTGATGCATTTTCCCTTTTCCATTTGTATTATGTCCTTTAACAGAAAGCACAGCTGAGTACAAGCTAACTGGAGTAACTTTGCTGTTTTGCTGCTTGTTGCATGCACACAGGAATGGAAAGCGAGCTCCTTTTTCCCTTCCCCAGCGCCATTTTGACCTCTCCCAAGATACACCAGCAGCCTGCTTACTACTAAACAACCCAAAAGGCCTTTAAAAATACAGTGTATATTTTTTTGTACTAGTCAGTTTGTTGACACTATTTGAAACTTTTGAAATATAAATGGAGAGGCTTTCTGTTGAGATGTTGTCACCAAAACAATTTTTTGAAATGTTCCGCAAACTAACTTGGGTTTAAAGATTAAAAGGGTTGTTAACCTTCTTATATAAGTAGTTGAGAGGAGGGGAAATATCACTTTAATTTTTTGGGAAAATATAGACATATTTCTTTTGCTTTCTTAAAACAGCTTAAAATGAAATTTTATAATTTTAATTTGAAGATTGAATAAATATTTTTCATAAAGATTGTTTTGAGTGCTGATTTGTTTACTTTTTGTAGAATTGCTTTATACATGATATTCAGTACAACTCTGTCATTTCTTTGTACTATTTTAAAAACATTAGTAAAGGAGTGAATTAGTAAAGTAGTAATAGTAAAATGAAAGTAACTTGACTGTACAGTTTGTAGCCAGGTTAAGCATTTGGTGTTGTTTCATTTATAATTTGGGAGTAAGATGGAAACACTTTTTTTATTAAGTTTTTAATTGATATTCACTAAAGAGATAAATGTTTCTAATATACATCTGAATATTTTTATGGTGTTATTTATTTCATGGCTTAGTTTCCTTCACATCAAAATTTGGACACGTACTATAAGAGAAGCCATTAAAATTTTACTAAAATTGTGCA
>NW_016107557.1:1342332-1380077 GCF_001604975.1 Cebus imitator | reverse complement strand
TCTTCATTGTTTCAGGTATTTCTTTCCCCCTCTGGATTCCCCACGGGCTGGATCGAGATGGTCCAGTTATGCCCAGCTCCTTCCTCCTCCTCCTCTTCCTCCTCTGGTAGAGCACTCTTGCGATGCTGACACTGCCAACCTCCAGTATCCTCACCCTCGCAGACGATATCTCTCTCGGCCTCTTAATCCCTTACCTGAGAATGAAGGGGTTTAAAACACTGACTTAACATTGAAAGGCCTTATTCAAGTGCTTGTAAATGCTTTCATTTCTGGCTGCTATTTTTCTTCATTTTCTTTCAGAAGATTTTTCTAACTTAGGGTCTGTCTTGCATGTATTACAACCAGAATACAGTGTTCAGAGCCTAAATCTGTTTGTGCGTCTGGAGCAAAGGAACATTTGCTTCTCTGGGTGATAACTGATGAAATGAGGTATGTCCAAATAATGTTAACTGTGAAATTATACACAGTAGCTGACTTCAAAGTGCCTGTTCTGTAATTTTATTTTGAACTGTTACCATAGTCTTAAGTTGCTTATGCTTTATCAGACTGGCTAATGTGAAAGCATATTATTATGAAGTTTATTCTGCCTTTGAGACCTTAAGAAATGGATTTAATTTTACAGGCTAATGTTGCAACTGACGAGTACGTAAAATAAAATAAATCATTCCTGTGTATAAAGCAGCAAAACCTAATGTGAACTTTTTGGTCTTTTTTATTTTTAAAGGAAATTTGCCTTTTACCGCTTAGAATTACTGTTTAAAGCTTTTGTAATTATCCAAGTAGGTCATATAATAAAATATATTTTTAAATACATGAATCTCTTGCCTTATAAAAATAGGATATATTTTATTTAAGATAGTTTCTAAGGCTTACTTTCCTTTCATGATCTCACAAAAAACCCAAACAAATAAAAATTAGGAGATGTGAGCAAATATTACATTTATTTAAAAGGTAGAAAGTCAGTATGTAGACTAACATATAGAATGGACAGATGTTGACTTTCAATCTAGTCAACATTAGAAAAGATTTTTTTCTAAAATATTTTAAAATTAGAATGTACTTGACAGTAATTGGGGCAAAATGGTTAAAACTAGTAATAGGCATTTTGGTTCAGGTTTGTGAAGAATTATCAAGGGTTTAACCTATTAGGCCTAGAGACAGACAGGTGTTTTGAACAGTATTTCATGTGTCTTATCAGGTAATCACATACGTGACACAATTGTTATAAGTATTCTAATTTTCAAAGACACCTTTCCTTGAATAGTGTCATATCCCTAGAACTTCTTAATATGCAAAGGATTAAGAGCTGATAGAAATATTCTATTCATTTTATAAGACAGGGTCTCACTCTGTTGCTGAGGCTAGAGTGTAGTGGCATGATCATGGCTCGCTGCAGCCTTGAACTCCCGGGCTCAAGCGCTCCTCCCACCTCAGTCTCCTGAGTAGCTGGGACTACAGGTGCACACCACCATGCCCTGGCTAATATTTTTATTTTTGTAGCAAGGGGTCTCACTTTTTCCCCAGGCTGGTCTCAAATTCCAGGCTCAATCCATCATCCCATCTCTGCCTCCCAAAGTGCTGGAGTTGTAGGCGTGAGCCACCTCACCTAGCCTATTCATTTTAGTTTAAGGAACAGTTGAGTTGTATTGTCTAGTCATCAAAATGTTTTGTCTCTAAGGTTAGCATTTCAATGTGAATGCCTTTTTAAAATAATTCTCAAAGGTATTTCTTTTCTTAAACAAGGCAAGGATCAAACAAGAAGTCTTACTGCTGAATCTAACTCAGAATTAAGAAGGCGTGCCTTTGAGCTTTCAATCATAGAGGTACCTGGGGTTAGAATGGAATAATGAAATTGAGACCATTCTCCAATTTAGTGAATCTTGAGCATCTAGGATGTGCAAGATACTGTGCTAAACACTGGGGTATGTAAAAAAAAGGTAGTCTGCGCACAGACTTGCACTCGTGGGAGAAGGCATTTCTAGAATTTACAAAAGGTAATGTGTTCAGTTTTGTAATAATGGTAGAAATTGTATAGTAGGCATAAAAGAGACAAGTTATTTAAGCTGGCAGAATTTGGAAAGGGTGCCTGATTTCAACAGTTAAAAAAAAGGCCAGGTGTGTTTAGGGAACAGGATATAAGTAACAGTCTGATGAAAGAGTAGATTATATTTAGGGAACAAGTGGGACATTATTCTGAAATACCTTGTGGTTACATTGTAGAAGGTTTTAAGTATTGGTGACTGAGGCATACCACTTTAAGCAGTTGGTAAAAGGGGAGCTAGGAGAGATGTCTGAACTTAAAACTAGATAGGCCTTACTTATTCCCTGGGAGGCACCCTGCATGGGGCCTCTGCAGGCTCTACTCAGTATCTAAAGAGATGTGGAAATCGCAGTGGGAGTTCTGTTCCTCCTTTCCAGTTGGCAAGTGAGGTGAGATACTGAAGTATAATAGCTAATGTTTGTTGGGTATTTCCATGGACCAGTACTTTTCTAGATACCTTACAGGAATAGCTTTAAATCCTCACAGTAAGCCTCTAAAGCAAGTGCTTTAATTGTCCCCATTTTACAGACAAGGAAACTGGCCAGTTAAAGCTACTTGCCCAAGGCTACACAGTTTGGAAGAGGGAGCTAGAGCGAGGATTCAGATCCAGGCAGCTTGGAGTCCAGGCTCTCCTGCTGCTGAGACTCTGAATCAGAGATCTCTGTTAATAGAGTCCTGTCAGGTTGCTGAGTATTAACAGGGAGTGCTCTGATGACTTGAGGATATTCGTGGAGGAAGGACATTTATTAACAAGTATCTGGTGTGAGTGACAGTCTGAAACGTGTAGACACATTTAAGCAGTTCACCTCCAATGTGTGACCACTTTGTAGAAAGAGAGGTTAACATGCTTTAAGAAGGGTGGCTCATTACATTCCAGTATACCCTTTCAGCTCTATGCCTAAGTATTTGGTTTACTTCTTTGGGATTCAGAAAATCTTGAGATTTTCTCCGTTTATCTTTGCTCATTGAGTGTGGACAAAGGTAGAATAAAGGTAGTTTACTATTTGCAAATACCAACGCTGCAGGGTTCCAAGAAGGGGTATCAAGAACTGTGGAGACATGACTTGAGTTTGACAATTAGGAGTCCATTCCTGATAAACTTAACGTGTTCAGGACCAAGATAGACACACCATGAAATGAGTCAAAATAAGGTGTAAAAAAGTGGAAGCCTGGCTTCCTCTACGGAAAAAAAAAAGTGGAGACCATTAAGGGAAGAAGACAAGAATGGTCATTAGTAATGAAGCAGAATCAAGGAAGGGGTGTGTGTGGTGTATGGGTGTATTTGTGCGTGGGTGATTGTGTGGGGTGTATGTGGGTATGTGGTTGTATGTGAGTGTGTGGGCTATGTGGTGTGTGGTGTTGAAGCAGGAGGGCCACAAACAAATCTCTGGAACATTGAACAGGGAAGGAAGTGGTAATTTTATTCAGCCAGGAGCTGCAGCAGGCATGGATGCGTCAACAGCTGAGCTCCCGGACAAAGAAAACCCTGGCCCTTTTAAAAGCTTACAGTCTTAAGAGGTGCACATTTGTGAGAGGGTCGAGAGCATTGGGGACGTGACTTAGGTGTGGGGGGTTCTAATCGTGATTAAGCAACAACAGTACCTTGTGGGGAAAATCCCTCCTTGTCATATCCGTGATTTAGACCTGACTGGCGCCAACCGTCCCTCCTCTGGCTTTTAACTTCTTTTGAGATGCAATGTAGAAGGCTAAAGGGGAAATAGCCTTAGAAACCCGGGAGGAGGGGGTCTCCGTGTGTGTGTATGTGTTTGGATGGAGAGGTGCTGCATTTTTGTAGGCAGAGGAGGAGGAGGGGATCTCCTTCCTCATTGTGTGTGTGTGTGAGTGTGTTTGGATAGAGAGGTGCTGCATTTTTGTAGGCAGAGAGAAGGAGGGGGTCTCCTTCCTGTGTCTCAGTGTGTGTGTGTGTGTGTTTGGATAGAGAGGTGCTGCATTTTTTGTAGACAGAGAGAGGGAAACCAGTGGAGAGGATATCCAAGAATGACAGCTGAGCCACGTTTTCAGGAGGTAGAAAGTGGTCAAATAAACAGATATATTTCCCCACTAGGCTAACCTCGGGACTAGGGACTGTTACTTTGCGTTTTTCCTATTCTCTCCACTAAAGTGCGCCGGGCATCTTTCAGTAACTTGAATGAAGTTAAGGAGCAAGCTTTGGAAAGGGACTTTTTTCCCTCTGTGACTATATGGAATAAATTTTGAGATAAAGGGACCTTACTGAAAAAGACTGAGGTACATTTTGAGTGAAAGGTATGGTCTCAGAGAAGTAGTATAGTAGTTAAGGCTTGTGCCGAGCAGATGGCGGTGACGGGATTTGTTGCCTAAGAAGGATGGAGAAAAGCAGGAAGCTACTTAGGAACGAATTATGCCTCATCTCACTTTTTTCCCAATCGAGACAAACCCTACTCTGCCACCAAGAGACGATTAGATGTAGCGCACTGTCATGAAACTTGGATCCCGAGGAATTATTTATTGAAGGTGAAACCTGAGGCATTTCAGCGCCTATAAGGTCGGCTTCTGCCACGGAAGGACGAAACCTATGGGGGGATTTGTTGGCGGGGAATACTTCTTTGCTCATAGAGTGACTGGCGGTGCCCTGGATCCCCAAACAGAATAAGCATTATTTTCAAATTCGACAAGACATTGAAGGCGGCGCCAACGGCAGATGTCCCTCAGGTCCCCGCCAGCGCAGAGCTTCATTTCCTCCTCGGGACTTGCCGGGCGCGCGGCTTCCTCGCTTCAAATCCGGGAACGCGCTGTCCTCACCAATCACCGGGCTTCTTCCCGCCCCATCTCTTCGTGCTGTCCAATCAAACGTTGGCCCCAGTCCCCTCCCCTTGCCGCGTGCCGCGAACAGACGTAAACCAGAGGCTGTTGCAGTACTATAGTTCCGATCTGCAGCCGGTGAGGGGGCGGGGGCACGCGCACGCGCACGCGCACTTGGAGTGACGCGCACTTGGAGTGACCCGCACCCCTTCCCTCCTTGGACCTTCCAGCTTCCCGCTTTCCCCCGCCGCTCGGGACGCGGGCTTGGTGAGCAGTTTCGCCGGTGTCTAGGCCTGCGCACTGGCAGGAGGCAGACTCATCCACCTTTAGCGTACGTTTCGGCTGCCAGGCTGGCGGGTCGTTGACGGTTGGACCGGGCGGAGGCGCAGGCTCCGGGCCGAGGGCTGTGGGGCTGCGAGGCCCGCAGGGCGCGTGAGGAGTGACTGCCGCTCTCTGCGCGCGCTTCCGCTCATGGCCGGGCTTCCGAGCTGAGCTCAGCCGTGGGATTAATTGCATGCCTCTGTGTCATTGGGCTCTGGCCAGGCGTGATGAGGTAGACTCTTGGGGGGATTACATCCTTCTTTCGTCCCTTCCTGTCTGGGGACTTGCAGCTCTTGAGGGACAGGCCGTCTCTGTGCTTCCCTCTGGAGTTTATTGCAGAGTTCTTGTGGAGTGACCAGTGGTAGTTGCTTTATGTGCATTGTGATGGGCGGTTCTATTTCTCTTTTTTGTTTAAAATTCTGACCCAGGAAGTAACCTTGTTACCTTAATGCTTAATGCCCTTGTCTTCCGTTTACTCACTTGATTTGGTTTCTGCTAGGGCTGTGTTCATTTATTCCTAATAGTTTACCTACATTCCTGGCCTATGATTTCATTATGAACTGAAATGAGACGAATGTTAATACATTCTACTTTTACTTTGTTCTTAATTTCAGAGTTTGTTTAGTAAAACATGAGGACCTTTTTAAGGCAGTCGTTTGGAGGACAGCTGTTTATATGACAATATTTCCATTTGTTGTTGTTAATTTGAGGTCATTCGATTGGTGTTTGTACTGCTCCAAAATCAACTTTTTTCTCCAAATTTCAGTTTTCTGGGCAAAGTTTACGATAAGCCTTTAACAATAACATACCAAATGCCTACATAATTTTAAAGTATATCTTAAAGTGCCAAGAGTAAATGATGAGTTTTAGGGAAGTTTGACTCGGCTTTGGGTTCCACAGCATATGCTTTTAAATGTGTTTAACTGTATACATAGACGTACGATTAATGGCTATGGTCAATCTTTTATGTACCTACGAATGTAATTAGTGAAGCCAGATGTGAAATTTGAGGTCACTACGTTAAAGAAATAACAAGAGAAATTGCAAATATAGCTACTGAGTTCAAATATGGTAGAAGAAAAGATAACATACTGTCTTTACTTGAGATGATGGAGGAGGGGTGAGTAATGCAAAAAAGTGGGAAATTAAAGGAAATTTCCTTTAGGAATGTTATGTTCATGAATGGTTTACAAGTGTAATCCTTTCTGGAAAAGAGACTAGGTATTAAGTTACATCTTGAGGAATCTTCCCGTGGGTTTTTTTGCCTTTGCACCCTTAGCAGAGCTCTGTTGAAGTACTTAGCGCTACGGTAGTTGACAGGGATTGTCAGCTCCCTGAGGGGAACTGCCTTATTTATTTTTGCATTCTTGGTGCCAAGTAGAGTGTTCATGGGTTATGTTTGATAATGATTGTTGCATGAATTATTTTTGCATTATTATTATTATTTTTTTTTTTTTGAGTTGGAGTCTCGCTCTGTAGACCAGGCTGGAGTGCAGTGGTGCGATCTTGGCTCACTGCAACCTCCACCTCCAGGTATTGGTTCAAGCAGTTCTCATACCTCAGACTCCCAAGTAGCTGAGGTTACAGGCACGAGCCACCGTGCCCAGCTAATTTTTTTTTGTATTTTTTAGTGGAGATAGGATTTCACCATGTTGGCCAGTCTTGTCTTGAACTCCTCACCTTGTGATCCACCCGGCTTGGCCTCCCTAAGTGCTGGGATTACAGGCATGAGCCACGATGCCCAGCCTCTTTGCATAATTTGTAAGTTTTCTTTAGATTAGGCCCCTTCTAGATAGGAATAACGGAAGAGTTTTGTATAAATTTTAATCGTTTACATGTCTGTATATGAATGAATAGTAATTACAAGGCTAGACTTGGGGAGGCTAGTTGGGAGACTTGTGTGATAGTTCAGAATAAAAAGTGATGGGCAGCTGGCATTAGGAATAGAGAACTGGGTCTCAGCTCCAGAAGTGTATTTGAAGTTAGAAGCATTAGAATTTGGTGAGAGAGCAGGAGTGATCAGAATGGTCCTAGGTGTCCGGATTGTATTGCCAGTTAATAGGAATGGACTTGGGTGAGGACTAAAGATAACAGAAGGAATGAATGGAGGAAAGGTAAGAAGTTTGGTTTTGTATTTTGTATTGCATTGAGGGGTAAGGTGGATGTCAGAGGGGCATTTGGAAGTATGATCGATTTTTCAAGTTATCCATGGGATTGGTTCCAGGACCTGTCCCTGCCCCAGGATACTGAAATTCTCTGGATGCTCAAGTTCCTTACATAAATTGGTGTAGTATTTGCATATAACTGATGCATATGCTCCTGTATACTTATTTAAGACAGAGTCTCATTTTGTTGCCCAGGCTGGATTACAATGGGTGTTCACATACGTGGTCATAGCTCACTGCAGCCTCAAACTTTTGGTCTCAAGCAATCTTTCCACCTTGGCCTCCAGAGTAATTGAGACTTCAGGCATGCACCACCAGGAGTTGGAATTAGTGCAGAGGAAGGAATACCCTGGGGCCAGACTTGCTTGGGTGGAAATCCTCTGGCTTCACTTGTGCTGTGTGGACTGGAAACGTCTCTTCTCTCAGCCTTAGTTTACTCAATAATAGGGATAATGGCTACCTTACAAATTTACATGGGGATTAGAAAAATGTATGCGAAATACTTAGCTATTACTTGATAATAGACACTGAGTATCAGCAAACTGGGGGTTATAGATTCTTTCTTACAACTCATATTTTCAACTTGTAGTTCCAGTTCTCTGTCAGGTATTGGGAATATATGGATGAACAAGATAGACATTTCCCCGAGAAGCTGCTCTTCTAAATATATAAGGGTTAAAGTTGAGGTTACCCACTGACTGAGAATGTTGTCAGTCATTTGTTTCACAGATACTTACTGAGTACCTACTGTGTGCTAGGCATTGTTCTTAGTGTTAGGAAACGGTGATGGGCAGATAGGCAAGGTGCCTGCTCTTAGGGAGAGATTATTTCATTGGAAGAAAACAGATTAATACAAGAATAAAGAGTGATAAATGCTGACGAAATTTAAATGGATGTGATAGACTGTGGTACTGCTTGACTTAATAATAGAGATAAACTTTCTTAGAAGGCAGCATATAAATTGAGGTGAATATCAAGAAGGAAGGAGCTGGCTATGCAAATATCTGGAAGAAGAATATTCTAGATCCTGTGGTAGGGGTGGGCTTTTTGCTTGCTTCGTGGTTAATTAATTGTAGGGCAGCTAGAATACATGGAGAGGGGTCAGGAGGCTTTTCAGTAGGGTAAGGTCGTAATAGTGGAGATAGGTAGATATAGACTATTTCAGTGTGTGTTTGGAGCATACACATGTTTTGTCCTCAGGAATGGACTATACTAGCAGATGTGTTTTGTTTGACAACAGTGTTTGTATTGAATTTAACTGGCTTTAAGTTAGAGCCTGTAATTTCCAGCTGACATCAGTCCTTAAAGTCCTGCTTTCTAACAGTATTTGTTTCTGAAGATATTTGAGTTTGAGATCCCTAGTGTGTAAGAAGTAAATTGCATGATGTAAGTCTGAGGTCAGAATCCTGGGTAACCCTAACATACGAGAAGCAGATAAAGGAAGAGGATGTCAGATGAGTTGTGAAAGTACTGATTGTGGAGTATTCTCCTAAGATGCTTGGCCATGAAGGGAAGAGAAAACGAAAATGGAGAGAAAAATTCTCATCCCATACTCTGCCTGTAAAAGTTCTTCTCAGTCTTCAAGGCGCCTTGCTAATAACCTCTCATTTTTTAGCTTTCCTGATTTATTTATCTTTTTTTCCTCCTGTCATTATTCCCTTTACTGAATTCCACGCAGTGTATATATGATACGTACTCTGAAAAAGAAGGTGGTGGCAGGATGTGCAAATGAAAGATCAGGGCAGCCTCCTTCATCCTAAAATGAGAGAGTTTTGAACATGTTTATGGAAATCAAGAAGAGAGAATGGTTGGAAATATCAAAGAGAAGAAAATACTGGGGCATGATCTGAAAGGAGGGTGATTATACGATGGTGCTGAATTTGCTATGTATTGACATAGTTTAAAAATTTAAAAATTTTATTCATTCACTCAGGTTTATTGAGGGTCTTGTGCCAGCACTTTTCTAGCTGGGAATGCAGTGGCAAACCACATGGTCAAAGTCTCTGCCCTCACAGAGTTTACATTCTAAAGTGGGGAGAAAAAGAGATAACAAGTGAATTAAATAGCATGCCAGGTGGTGGTTAGTACTATAGAACAGAGAAAGCAGGGAAAGGAAGTTGGGAGTGCCCTGTTCAAATCTGTAGGCTGATGAGCCAAGGCCTGACAGTTGAGTGAACATTTGCACAAAGACCTGAAAGAAGTGAGGGTGCAAGATGTGTGAATAGCTAGAGTATCAGGGGCTGGGCAGAGGTCAGAGCTAGGGCGGAAGTCCTGGAGGGAAACAGTTTAGCTTGTTTCAGAACAGCAGGGAGGTTAGGATGACTGGAATGAAGTGAGCAAGGGAGACGAGGTCAGAGATTATATGGGCCCTGATTGGCCATTTTAAAGGCCCTGATTAGCCTTTTACTCTGAATGAGATGGGGAACCAGTGGAGGGAGGGTTTGAGCTAAGGAGCGAGGACCTTTGACTAATGTTGTAGGGGTGACTTTCAGAATAGACTAAGGGAGGCAGAGAGGAGGCCTGAAGACCAAAGGCTATTGCAGTGGGTGTCCAGACAGGAAGTGGTGGTGGCTTGACCGAGGTGATAGCAGGGTGGAGGTTAGGATGAGGGATGTGGCAAATTCCTGAGCGTATTGTTAATGTATAACTAGGGATTTGCATAGGAATTGCACATGACGGGGTGTGAGAGGGATCTCAGAGATGACTAAGGTTTTTGGCCCAAGCAGCTAGGTGTTTGAGTTGTCATTTTTGCTGGTGGAGAAGGCTGAAGGGCAGGCTTTTCTTGAGGGGATGGAAATGAATTGGAATCAAGATTCAAATGCAGGCGCTGATTAGACATCTTAAGTGGGAAGTGTCATGTAGGCAGTTGAATATCTGAGGGTTGGGGAGAGGCCCAAGATGGAGGTATACATTTTATATGATATTTTAAGCTTTGAAATTGAAGGCAATCACCCAGAGAGGGTAAGCTGATGGAAGAAGTCAAAGATCAAGCCCTGGAGGCTTCCACTGTGGAGGTCCAGGAGATAAGGAGGAATTGGCCAAGGAGAAGGAAAAGCAGCAGCTGGTAGAGTTGGGAGAGAACCATACAGCTGTGTCTTAGAAACCATGTGAAGAAAGTATTTCCCCAAGGAAGGAATAATCAGCTGAATGTTAGGTTACAGGAAAAGGACTGGAAGTTGATCATGGTATGCTAGGACTTGGCAACAGGGAGATCAGGGCTGATGCTGACAAGCATTGTTTTTGGTTGTGTAGTGGGATAAAAGCCAGATTGGGGTGTGTTCAAGAAGCATGTGATAAAGGAAGCATGGATAGGTGTGGTGGCAGTTGATGGGGTGTGAGATAGAGGAAGGCTTTTTTAAAAGGTGGGGGAAATAACAGCTTGCACAGCATGGGAAGGCTTGCACAGACAGAAGATTCGATGATGTTAAGAAAGGGGGCTGATTGGTAGAGTGGTTTTTCAGTGCAGTAAGGGGTTGGGGTCGAGTGCAAAGTAGAGAAGTGGGCCTCAGTCGGGGACATGGAGACTTCATAATCAAGTAAGATCTTATTTTTTGGGGTGACAGAGTCTTGCCCCGTCACCCAGGCTGGAGTGCAGGGGCGTAATCTCGGCTCACTGCAACCACCACCTCCCAGGTTCAGGCGATTCTCCTGCCTCAGCCCCCCAGGTGGCTGGGAATACAGGCACCCGCCACAACACCTGGCTAATTTTTATGCTTTTAGTAGAGATGAGGTTTCATCATGTTGGCCAGGCTGGTTTTGAACTCCTGATCTGAAGTGATTTGCCTGTCTCAGCCTTCCAAAATGCTGGGATTACAGGCATGAGCTGCTGCACCTGGTCTCATAATCTCTTTAGTGGTCGTAAAACTTTTTCTATTTTATAGAGTAATTAAATTAGTCCATATTGTCTAAAATATATGCTTTAATCCAGTTTGTCATTGATCCCTAGGATCAATACTCCTTTATTACTGAAGTAGCTCTTTGAATAGTCTTCCAGGCTTTGAAGTCTTCTCCCTTCTTATACTACAGGCTGATTGTGTCAGTCCTTTGTTAGTTGCAGAATACAGTTCAAACTTTCTAATACACCAATTCAGACTTTTAGAATCTAGTTCCATTCTGTTATTCTAGCTTCATTTACTGTGTTATTTTATTTACCTGCTGCCAAAATACATTGGCGTATTTGCTACTGCTAGCATAGACATAGCACTTAGAATGGATTTTCAAGTCAGACCTGGGTTTGAATCTTACTAATTACAACCTTGGGAAAATTTAGCTGATTTAGTCTCTCAGTTTGTTTCTTCATCTGTAAAATGGGATAATACCTACACTGTAAGGTTTTCTGTGGTTTCAGTGTGTTAGTAGGTATACAATAAAATTTAATTCTTTTCCTTCTTTGCTCACATTTGTCATCCTAAAAAGCTCTCTCATCCCATACTCTGCCTGTAAAAGTTCTTAGTCTTCAAAGCACATTGCCAATATCCTCTCATTTTTTTTTAGCTTTTTCTAATGTATTTATCTTTTGTCCTCCTGTTATTATTTCCTTTACTGAATTCCATGCAGTGTGTATATAATACGTACTCTGAAAAATTGTTGAGACTGGCTAACATTTTCAGAGCACTGTGGTCAGGGTCTCTAGTAATAGCATAGGTTTTGTGCTGGTGTTTTCCAGATACAGTCATTCGTGTACCCCTTTTACCACTTTTGCCTTGTCTATGTGCCAACTGTACTTTAACTGAAAAGTTTGCTTTGAATGCACTCACTTTTTAATTCACTTTTAACAGCACTTTGAGATCCGGGCTAAATTTTTGCTAGTTGTACTTTTTCTGTTCCATATTAGAATGAGTACATAACTATCAAACTTTTACATATGGCTTCAAATCATTTGTATATACTATCAGTATTATGCCATCTTTGCTTTCTTTACTAGATAAATTTGTATTAATTCATTTTTCTTGCTACACCAAGCGAAGAGTAAATTAAGATGTGTATTGCATTATTAATGTTAATTTTAAAAGGTAAGTTTAATGTTTAAGGTTTCTGTTCTCAGCTATAAAGTAGCAAAGTATTCTGAGATTTTACCTCAGACTATTTGCCTATTTCCCACTCTTACTGATGCTAAAAACAGGGATTTTTTTTCCCCTAAGATTTATTAGTTTTCTGAGACGATACTTTTAATCATTTAAAAACATTCTATAGTAATATGTGACCTGTGGAAATACTTTGTTATTGCAGTGAGATGGAAGATTTTCGAGGGATAGCAGAAGAATCATTTCCAAGCTTTCTAACCAATTCATTATTTGGTAACAGTGAGATTTTGGAAAATGTCACTCTTTCTTCAAATCTTGGCTTGCCTGTTGCAGTTTCCACACTTGCTAGGAATACATCCAGCACTGAAAACAGGTAAGATTTGTTTGAGCAGATTCTTTTCCAGGTCCATAAAACCTACAGCATACTGATATTTATGTAATATTTCTCAGTCAAGCTTGAACTTTTTGTTTTATGAGTGAGGGAGATGGCCAAATATGTGAAATGAATATAGAAAAGACAGAATTTACTGTCTCTTTCCCTATTGCATTGCCTTTTCAGTGGGTAGGTTTGGGTGGGTTTGGAATTTGAGCACTAGTTATCTATTTTGGTCTATTACTTTTTTTGTCTACTGTGTTTTGGATTTGTATTAGTTCAGTCATATTAATGGCTAGTAATGTAAAACAAGTTGTGTTAGCGAAGTTCAAAGGAAAATTAATCATAAGGTTAAAGGAGTATCTCTTGGCATCAAGGACAGGAAATGCAGAGCTTTGCTGCAAGAAGGGACTGGAATTGGGATTTGGGAAGCTATCAGGTCTTAGGTTTTTGTCATCCCACTCTATGTCTCTCTGTATAGCTCTTTCATTCTCTTTTCTCTCTCTTTTCCTTTTTTTTTTGGCTAATTAAAAAAATTTTTTTTGTAAAGATAGGGTCTTGATGTGTTAGCTAGGCTGTTCTTGAACTCTTGGGGCTCAAGTGATCCTCCCGCCTCAGCTTCTCAAAGTGTTGGGATTACAGGTGTGAGCTACTATACCTGGCCTCTTCTCTTTTTCAATACACTGATTTTATTTGCTTTTCTGTTCATGTTCTAGAATATGGCAGCACAAATTCTCAAAAGACATCTATGAATTACATTTCTAGCTACACAAGGAGACTAATGAACTGTCTCTTGAAATCTCACAAGTTTCTGGTCCATCTTAAGTTAGGTATCTGTTCCAAATCCAGTCACCTGTGACTAGAGTTTTGGGTCATTGAGCCTATTTAGAAGTATGACAGAGCCTCACTTTTTGATTCATTTTAGCCAGATTTATTCTTTACTGGACTTGTGTGGCTATCTCTCTCTTCCAACCTTCAGTCTCTCCTAGGTTTCTGAAGCAACTTGGCTCTTGCCATTCTAGTAACTTTCAGCTCCTGAAGTCAAGTTTCTCTTTCTTAGAAACTCGACCAGGCTGGGCATGGTGGCTCACGCCTGTAATCCCAGCACTTTGGGAGGCCAAGGTGGGCAGATCGCTTGAGGTCAGGAGTTCGAAACCAGCCTGGCCAACATGGCGAAATTTTGTCACTACTAAAAATAAAAATATTAGCCAGGTGTGATGGCGCATGCCTGTAATCTCAGCTACTCAGGAGGCTGAGACGGGAGAATTGCTTGAACTTGGAAGGGGGAGGTTGTGGTGAGCTGAGATTGGGCCAGTGCACTCTAGCCTGGACAACAGAAGGAGACTCTGTCTCAAAAAAATAGAAAAAAAAAAAAAATATTAACCAGCGTTTTTTTTTAACTTTTAAAATGTCCATTTTGTTAGCAGATTTATGTTTCGTTAAATACACCTCGTTTTGTGTCTTCAAATGGATTGTATATAGCATACACGTCCATTACATGTAGGGTCTTGAATAATGTATAAAGTTTGCCTGTGCCTAAATTGGCCATGTTCCTGTCTTCTCTCAACCTAAACATTTAGTGAGGAGCATTGTCTTGACCTTTGGGAGGAAGGGATTGTATTAACGCTCTCAGCTCTTATAGCTTTATGATTTTTGACTGTATTGTTGAATACAGATAAACTCCCTATTGCTTGAGCCACAGGTTTCCATGCTCTGCAGAGGATGGTGGTGTGGAATACAAAGCCCCTATTTGTTTTTACTCCTGATGGTTGGTTTTATTGTCACACAGCCCTATGTAATGATGGCATTTAAATATGTGTAACTTAATTCTTAACAATTAAAACAATTTTTTTTTTTTTGTAGATATCCTGATATCCAGGCATCTTACTTAGTAGAAGGGAGATTTTCAGTTCCATCTGGGTCATCTCCCAGAAACCAGAGTGACACTGAACCAATAGAGAGGGTACAGCTTAGCTTCCAGGATGATGAGTAAGTTCATAACTTCATTTGCTTGTACTATGCTAAAAGTGGGTCTTATGCAGTCTTGTGGAAAATGACAATGTGATTGTGTCTGTAATTAATTCTGATTAATTCTAAGAGTCTTTAAGAGTTTTCTTTTTTTTTTTTTCTGAGGCAGAATCTCACTCCATTTCCCAGGCTATTATGCAATGGCATGATCTCGGCTCACTGCAACCTCTATTTCCCTGGTTCAAGGGATTCTCCTGCCTCAGCTTCCTGATTAGCTGGAATTACAGGCATGTGCCACCATGCCCACCTAATTTTTTTGGTATTTTTAGTAGAGATGGGGTTTCACCGTGTTGGCCAGGCTGGTCTCAAACTCCTGACCTCAAGTGAACTGCCCACCTTGGCTTCCCAAAGTACTGGGATTAGAGTTACAGGCATGAGCCACTGCGCCCAGCAAAGAGTTTTCTTTATGCACTTTAATCACATTTGTAGTCTTTCAAAATATTTTTTTTGGATTCTAAAAATGGTATGTGCTATTGAAAAAAATAGAGAATGTAGAAAATTATTTGGAAGACAACAAAGGCCTGTAATCCCACTAACTAGAGAACAGCCATTGAGTACATTTTTATTTGTAGTCTTTCAGACTATTTTCTATGTGCATTTATGCCTTTAAATCTTTTTTCACTTCTAATATGAGGCTATAGAAAAAGAAAAATGAAAATAATTTTTTTTTTACAAAATAAGATTAAACTCTTATTGTGTTTATTATATTAAAAAAATTAAGATGCAGTATTATGTTTAGCTTTCAATTACAATTAATATAAATCTGTGTCATAGTGTTAATGACTGTATACCCAGGTCTGTATTGGCCATTTGGATTATTGCAGTTTTGCTATACAAAGGTAATGAACTTCCCTATGTGTACATTTATATATACATTTTTCACACCTAAGATATTATTAAGATTTCTAGGATTTAAATTGCTGAGTTAAAAATACTTTGTTATAAAGACCATTAATTTGTAATTAACACATTGCCCTTTAGAAAACTTGTATCCATTTATTCTCCTAGTAGATATATTATGGGAATGCTGACTTCTCTCAATCCTGCCCAACATTTGATGGTGCTATTTTTAATCTTTGATTTTCAGAGGTGAAAATAATTTACATAATACACATGTATATATGCATGGAAGAAAGTCTGTAAGTCTATAAAACCAAAATGATACTAGTGGTATTACAGACAATCTTGTTTTCTGTGTTTAAATTTGTATTTGAATATTATGATATTGAACCTGCTGTAATATCTATTCATTACTTAGATTTATGTTACAAATTGCCTCTTGATAGCCTTTGTATGTAGGTGCTTTCTTTATATTAAAGATGTTAACCAGGCTGGGCGCGGCAGCTCATGCCTATAATCCCAGCACTTTGGGAGGCTGAGGCGGGTGGATCACGAGGTCAAGAGGTCGAGACCTTCCTGGTCAACATGGTGAAACCCCGTCTCTACTAAAAATACAAAAATTAGCTGGGCATGGTGGTGCACACCTGTAATCCCAGCTACTCGGGAGGCTAAGGCAGGAGAATTGCTTGAACCCAGGAGGCAGAGGTTGCGGTGAGCCGAGATCGCGCCATTGCACTCCAGCCTGGGTAACAAGAGCGAAACTCTGTCTCAAAAAAAAAAAAAAAAAAAAAAAAAGCTGTTAACCCTGTGTATTCAGTCCTTCACTGTGTGTTTTTACTGCATGCCTACTCTGTGTCAGCCACTTCTCCAGGTGGTTAGGAAATTCCAGTGACTAAAACAGATGTTAAACAAGACATTAGAATATGCTAATTTTATAGTATATTAGAAGAGAAAAGTGCTGGAAAAAAATAAAATATGATGAGGGTTATTAGGAAGGCTGAAGGCAGTTGTCAGTGTGGGTCTCATTGTGGACATAAGATATGAGCCAAGGGCACAATGGCTCACGCCTGTAATCCCAGTACTCTGGGAGGCTGAGGTGGGTGGATCACCTGAGGTCAGAAGTTTGAGACCAGCCTGACCAACATGGTGGAATCCCATCTCTACCAAAAACACAAAAATTAGCTAGCTGTAGTGGCACATGCCTGTAATCCCAGCTACTTGGGAGGCTGAGGCAGGATAATTACTTGAACCTGGGAAGTGGAGGCTGTAGTGAACCAATATCATGCCACTGCATTCCAGCCTGGGCGACAGAGTGAGACTCCGTCTCAAAAAAAAAAAAAAAGAAAAAAGATACGAGTCAAGACTTGACGGCAGGGAGTTAATAACTATGTGGACTCCAGGGGGAAGCGGACATCAGGCCAAGGGTGCAGCCAGCCTGAAGACATTAAGGCAGGAGTGTAGTCCCTGTGATCACAGAGTGGCAGGGAGGCTGGGGAGGTGGTGAGCAGGACCTTGGCTCTGACTCTGAGAGATACGGGAAGAAACTTGAGGACTCCATCCGAATTGTGTTTTAAAAGGCCCACTCTGAGGATCACTTGAGCCCAGGAGATTGAGGCTGAAGGGAGCCGTAATTGCACCACTGCACTCTAACCTGGATGACAGAATGAGAACCCTGTCTCAAAAAAAAGGCCCACTCTGGCTTTTACATGGAGAAGAGACTATAGGAGGCGAGAGTGGGCACAGCACGAGCACTGAGTCTCGATGGTCCGGTAGTGAGGCAGATGGAAGAGAGCACCAGGCCTGGTCCTCAGGATGCTCCACAGTGAGAAGCTGGTGACAGGAGAAATCAATAGAGAGATTAAGAATTAGTGATTCAGAGGCAGGAGGAAAACTGTTTCCTGGAAGCCATGCCAGGAGCATGTATGAAAGAAGAGTTACCCAACTATGTGAAATAAAATGAGGGCAGAGAATTGACTCTTGGAATTAGCATAGATTAGGTCCTTGGTAACCCTGATAAGTGGTTTGGTGGAAGAAGGGCAAGGCACCATAGCCTACTCGGAGTGAGTTTCAGAGAGAACGGGAGTTAGCTGTTAGAGGCAGTAGAAAGCTTGTGGAGTTTTGCTGCGAAAGGGAGCAGAGAAACGAGGTTGTGATAGCTGATGGTTGTAGTGGGTGAAGAGAGGTTTCACTTTTCTTTGTGGTGGGAGAAGTTGCTGCATGTTTATGTGATAATAGAAATAATCTCCTGGAAAGGTAAAATTTGCTGATGTAGAAAGGGAAGAGAATTGCTACAGTAATGTCTGTGTCAGTAAGAGAGTGGGCCACAACTTGCAGTGCGGTGAGTAGCTTTAGCTGGGTAGGACTGCGGGCAGTTCCTCTGCAGTAACAGGTGGGAAGACGGCCTGTGTGGGTGCATGTAGTGGTAAGAATCTGTGGAAGTTACCTTTTCAGTGCTTGAGGCTGAAAGTAGGGTTAATGAAGTAGAAGGAAAGCCATCAAGTCAGAGTGAGGGTAGAGGAAGAGGAGTTGGTGGTTTAAAGAAAAAGATGTAAAATTACCACATGGAGCGTAGGAAAATGAAAGAACAGGGTTGAAATGTTAGGATTTCTGGATAACATCAAGGGCCCAACTTGAGGGCTATAGGCATGAATTTAGTGTGGGACTGTTATTTCTCCAGCCACATTGAGCTATAAGGAGTGCAGGTAAAGAGGAGGTGGAGAATTGAATTTAACCAGGGTTGTAGGCAGTGAGGGACAAGGTTGCTGAGGATGTAAGATTGACCATGTGCTTTAGGTTAAGGAGGAGGAAAGGGTATGGTCAGGGAGAGGGAGAGCGATGTGGTGGTACAGATGGGCTGGAGGTGCAGGTGGGGTCAGCATCATATAGTTGTGGTACTAGAGACAGAGGGGTAGTAGGTGATTCAAAGCTGTGAGGCTCTAGGGAGAGCGACCTGGAAGTGGCACTGAGGGCAGGGAGGGCCTATGTATTCCATCTCCACACCAAGTGATGATGCCACGGCTGTTGGAGAGATGAGGGTCCCCATTTTTCAGAGCTTGGGGGTAGCAATGTCCTCACAGGATATTCAGGCTTTCATTAAAGCAGTAAGGTGACAGGAATGTTCAGAGAAGGGGTTCAGGAATGGCAGATCTTGTCAACCCAGCTCTGTAAATTTTAGAAGGCATAGTAGAAGGGTTTTATTTGTGGGGGAGTAGAAGAGCTGTACAGTCTTAAGGGACTTGGAATGCCAGCAGTGAGGCATCCTGGGCTGGTTGTAGGAGCTGAATCAGAAGAAATCGCAAATGTCAGGGATAGGAGGGCATCTTGAGGGCATACTTTTGACTTTTGCTGAGGCCAGGAGCTCTGGAAACTGCTCTTGTTGGCCCTTGTTGATGGAAGATACGAGGCCTGGTGAGATGGAGTATTAGACTCAGTTCCTGGGGGGAGGTAAGTGCTTAGAGCTAGCCCTTGACTCTTGAACAGTCTGAAGCTCTGGGTTGTTGGTCTGAGTACGAGGGCTTCCTTGGACACTGTACTGAAGAGTCGGCAGCCTGGAAAGGCATGGCCTCAGTCTCTTGGTGAGGGATGGCTTCTTTGACCCCTTCTTGGGGAGGAGGTAATTTGTGTTTCAAAATGTCTTTATTCTGATCTTGGAATTAATACTTAAGCTGAGTACAGAATTTTAGGATGAAAATAAATTTTCACACAATTTTGAAGATATTGCAACATTGTATGTGAAGTCTGATGTAATCTTGATGCTCTTTTTTTTTTTTTTTTTTTTTTNAAAAAAAAAAAAAAAAAAATAGCAACACTATGGGTAGGTGAGAATTTACAAGTGGTTAAAACGGGAGAAAGATAATGGGAAGGAAAGGAGGCAGGGGGGAGGGAGGAAACAAGCAAAGGGAACACCTGCGATAGAAGGGACTCCAGCGAAAAATCACAAAAGATTTGTCAACCTCATGTCATTAGGCCAGCTGTCAATCATAGAAGTTAGGATTCTGTCTTTCCACAGAGACTGGAGGAGTCTAAACTTCCTTATGAACATTTCAGAAGGTCGGCTTTCAGGTCCTTGAGAAAGACACTCCTGAACTGAATGAGATACATATACATCTCAAAGGGATAGAGGCGGGATTCATATTTGTAAGCCATTTTTAGTAAATGCTCGAAGGGAGATCCCAGGGGTCTATCATTAGGTGATGTTGGTCAAAACAAATAGTAAATTCTCCTGCACCATTGAGGTCTGGCAGGCATTGTAATGGGGGTGCTGGGGTCATCCTAGGACGTTGTGCTTCTAGAAGCCATGCTAGTGTTTGGCCATCTCTTAGTGCAGAGGCTAGAATGGAGTTGTCATGTGCTGAGAGGTCTGCAGTTCTCAGGGTGGACTTTTTTTTTTTTTTTTTTTTTTTATGGAGTTTTGCTCTTTTTGCCCAGGCTGGAGTACAATGGCAGGATCTTGGCTCACTGCAACCTCCGCCTCCTGGGTTCAAGCAATTCTCCTGCCTCAACCTCCCGAGTAGCTGGGACTACGGGTGCACTCCACCACACCCAGCTAATTTTTTTGTATTTTTAGTAGAGACGGGGTTTCACCATGTTGGCCAGGATGGTCTCGACCTCTTGACTTCGCGACCTGCCTGCCTCGGCCTCCCAAAGTGCTGGGATTACAGGCATGAGCCACCGTGCCCGGCCTGTCTCGGTTGTTTTATTTTTTTCCTTTTTTTTCTGGTTAGTGCAAAAAGACATTGTTCTAGATAAGTTTTTTCCGCACTCATTAAATCATTTGGTAGTCATCATTTAAATAATAATAACTCTTTTTTTGACTTTTTTTTTAATGGGCCTTTTTTGTGGATGTACACTTGACCCTTGAACAACCTGAGTTTGAACAGTGTGGGCCCACTTATAAGCAGATTTTTTTCAACCAAACGTGGATAGAAAATTCAATATTTGTGGATATGAAACCCGAGTGTAGTCAGTGCTGACTGTGGGACTTGAATATTGCATATTTTGGTAGATGTGGGGGTTCTGAAACCAGTCCCCCATGTATACTGAGAGTTGACTGTAACAGCTACATGGATATTTCTGAAGATTTTAGTTAGAAATTTTGAAAGTTCTGTAAACTGTTCCTTTTCTCCAGGGCTGTTTGTATAGTTTGCTCATTTTTATTTTTGTCTCTCGAGCTGCTCCTTTTTTTCTTGTGTCTGATTTGTGGCTGTCTTCTAGGCTGCCTAGTGTAGGCACCCTTAGCTACATACCCTTGTGTATGTTGCTTTCATTTCTCTTTGGCTTCCACACAAGAGGGACGTCGTTCCTGGCCGAGTTTACTTTAGAGTGCGCAGGTTGGAGTCTTAAATTTTGTGCTAGATGTTTGACACTTTGTTCTGGGCCGCTGTTATTGCCGTTGCTTCATTCTCCACAGGCATTTTCTGTACCTTGTCTGCAGGCAAGCCCTTACCTCCCCCTTGCCAGGTGTTCACTGTTTGTGTGTGGCTGTTGTCTTTGGGGTGAGGAAGAAGGGTGTACTCCTGTTAGGCTGCCTGCTAGGCTTTCAGTCTCCCCGTCTCCTGCCCTCCCCGACTCTCTCCTGCCCTCTTTCTGACTGTAGTCATGGAACATTTTCGTGGTTCTTGCTGACAGATTTGTTTCTTTTTCTGCTTCCGGGCCCTTCTGTTCTTGGATTGTGGCTTTCTTTCCCCTTGCACACCCCATCTGCTTTTCAGATTCCAGAATCTGGGGTAAGCGTGGGTTAGGACTGGTAGTTCTTACCCAGATTTCTTCACTTTTATAGATTTCCTTACTGTCATTTTATTGGACTGTTGGAAGTTGCTCTTGCCTCTAACTTGAAACTTGGGACTTAGTTTGCAAAGTTTTTGTGAGCTAATAAAAATATGGATAGCTGTAGTTTTGAGGAGGTAGCTTTTTTAGAGGGATGGTGGTGAATGTAGAGTGCCCTGCTCTCAACTGTCCCTGTATTCTAAAGTTCTTGTGATCATACTATGTACTTTTCTTAGGGAAGGCTTTAAAATATGGAAATTGACCTAACCATCCTGACTTACTTATTCCCTATCACCACCTTGCTCCCCTACCTCTTTCCTTTCTGTCGTTGCTATCCCTTAACTTTTTAACTATGTATAGTCTTTCTACCTATGTCTTTCCTTTTGTATACTTGGTGAAATTTTTCCTTGGCTTAAGCTAGTGGCTTTTTATGTACTCCAGCCTCAGTAAAGAGATGGAGAAACTGGAAAATAAATTGTAGTTAGGGTTGGAGAGTTGCCTCAGGCATGAAAGATTAGGATTTGAGAAATACAGAAGAACTTTCTAAAAAAATCCATCCTAGCACTTAGGGAGGCTGAGGCATGTGGATCATGAGGTTAGGAGTTCAAGACCAGCCTGGCCAAGATGGTGAAACCCCATCTCTACTGAAAATACAAAAATTAGCTGGGTATCGTGGCGCACGCCTATAATCCTAGCTACTCAGGAGGCTGAGGCAGGAGAATCGCTTGAACTCAGGAGGTGGAGTTTGCAGTGAGCTGAGATCTTGTCACTGCACTCCAGCCTGGTGACAGAGTGAGACTCCATCTCAAAAAATAAATAAATAAAAATTCATCCTGGCCAAATTTGAGCCTGGCTGTATCAGTTTGTCATGTAATGAATTTGTTGCATTTAGAGGCTTTTTCCTGAAGTTCCATTCCCACCTCTCCTCTTTCTGTGGTGATATGCTCTATACCCAAGAGCTTTTGCAGTAGGGTAGGAGGGAAATTGCCTGTAAGAAGAATACTTAAATCCACACAGAAAACAGCAGAGGTAGATAGAAAGATAAGGACAAGGACTAAGACTAGGGATAAAGATAAAAACAATCGAAACCTTTACTAATTCAGAGATTTGGCTATTTTGGCAAATATGCCAGTATCCTTTAAGTCTGTATAGATTTCAGAAAGCTGAGTCCTGTAGACTGGTCGTTTCAAGGATACTTATTTTGGAAAGAAGAAAAAACACTTTTTATTGCTTGAGAGGAAGAGTAGCAGTATGACATTCTCTTTGATTTTTGGTATACTGTGTATCACTGGACCCAAAAGGTTGATTCAGTCCCCAGAATACCATGTAGTGTTAGCAGTTGTAGTTTCTGTCTAGACTCAGATTATTTTTTATTGCTTCCATTTTTTCTTTTTGAGAGGTGAAATACTCAAATAACTGGTCAATAGATATTTTATAGATTTAACCAAGGTAACATTTTAACATTTTTCTATTTCCTAATAAAAAAGTTCTATCTCTAGGAAAAAGAGCTATGTGGAAAGTCAACATTTGTCAAATGCTTTCAGGAAACAGTCAGCTTTCCAAATGGAGACAGTAGGACCAGAAGAGGAGCCAGGTGGAGCTACAGAATCCTTGCAGGGCCAAGATTTCTTCGACAGGGCATCACCATTGGAACAAGCACAAGGTACTGAACTATTTGAAATTATTTCTTAATGCATATGTTGTAACTTCCTTTTTCATTTCCTCATTTTGGATTTTGATTTGTTTTGTTTTTTTGAGGCAGGGTCTACTCCTGTTGCCAAGGCTGGAGTCCAGTGGTGTGATCACAACTCACTGCAGCCTCAACTTCCTGGGCTGTTCAACCTATCTTCCCATCTCAGCCTCCTGAGCAGCTGGGTCTACAGGCACACACCACCACTTTTTTTTTTTTTTTTTTTTTTTAAAGGTGGGGTTTTACCGTGATGGCCAGGCTGGTCTTGAACTCCTGACCTCAGGTGATCCACGCACCTCGGCCTCCCAAAGTGCTGGGATTATAGGCGTGAGCCACAGCACCCGGCCACTTTTTTGTGTTTTTAGTAGAGATGGGGTTTTGCCATGTTGCCCAAGGTGGGCTTGAACTCCTGGGCTCAGGTCATCTGCTCTGCCTTGGCCTGCCAGAATGCTGGGATGATGGGCATGAGCCACTGTGCCTGGCCTTTTTTTTTTCCCCTCTTAATTTTTAGATGGGTTCTAGCTATGTTGCCCAGACTGGTCATAAACTCCTGGGCTCAAGCAGTTCTTTCACCTCAGCTTCTTGTGTAGCTGGGATTTGATGCATGCATCGTCACTCCTGGTTTGGATGTATTCATCTTGTATTATCACACGGTAAACTGAAAATGCTTTGGTTTGCATTGTACCTATTAATGTCATATTTACAGTACTTTTATAGGGAAAGGTCTCCTCTTAACCTTGTTAACTGATTTAAGCCGAAATTATTTTTGCTTTGGAAACCATGCTGTCAGATGATCACAGCATAGTTTACATTCAAGACAAGACTACTTTTAGTGCATCTTCCACTTTTCTCCCACAAATTAATTTATATTCGTATCAAGAGTCAATTTTGTTCCTAAGCTTATTTTTATAGAACAGGTGAATTTTAAGTTGTAAAATAAATAATAGTTTCTAAGAAAATGAGGTTGAATGCATTGGAAATACTCAAGGGTAAGTCCTTTGAAAAATTGCTCTTGAGCCAGGTGCAGTGCCTCATGCCTGTAAACCCAGCACTTTGGGAGGACGAGGCAGGAGGATCACCTGAGATCAGAAATTCAAAGACCAACCTGGCCAAACCCTGTCTGTCTCTCCTAAAAATACAAAAATTAACCAGGCATGGTAGCGGCTGCCTGTAATCCCAGCTACTTGGGAGACTGAGACAGGAGAATCACTTGAACCCGAGAGGCAGAAGTTGCAGTGAGCCAGGATCGTGCCAGTGTACTCCACCTGGGTGACAATGTGAGACTCTGTCTCAAAAAGAAAAATTGCTCTGAAATTAGATGTGGAGAAGAAACTACAAAAATAAAAATATGGGGAAAGTTGTTTAAAAAAATTATAGGCTTCTGCTGTTGATTTGTCTTAAGTACTCTACATTCATTTTCTTTCAACAAAGAAACCAAAACTGGAAATTTATCAGTGGTATTTTGTAACTCCAAACTGTAGTTGAGTAGTCAAAAGGCCTTGCCTGATTATACATTGTAAGATTGACGAATGAGTACACATTATATGTTAGAAAAATTTTAAGGGATGTTTATGTTTCCCTTGATGAAAAATGTTACATGTATGAAAGAAGACAGTGATATTGTCACTCAAACAAGCAATAAAAGAAAAAAATAGATGAATTGGACTTCAGAATTGAAAACTTTTATGCTTCAAAAGACACTATCAAGAAAGGGAAAAGAGTAACCAAAAAAAAGTGGGAAAAAATATGTGCAAATCATACATGTAGAAAGGGACTAGTATTCAAAATATATAAAGAACTCTTACAACTCAACATTAAAAAGACAAATGGGCAAAGGACTTGAGTAGACATTTCTCTATAGAGGTTGTGCAAATGGCCAGTAAACACATGAAGATATACTCAATATCATTAGACATCCAGGAAATGTAATTCAAAACCACAGTGAGTCCGGTGCGATGGCTCATGCCTGTAATCCCAGCACTTTGGGAAGCCAAGGTGAGTGGATCATTTGAGGTCTGGAGTTTGAGACTGGTCTGGAGTTCGAGACCAGCCTGGCCAACATGGTGAAACCCCACCTCTGCAAAAATACAAAAATTAGCCAAGTGTGGTGGTGGGCACCTGTAGTCCCAGCTACTCAGGAGGCTGAGGCTAGAGAATTGCTTGAACCCAGGAGGTGGAGGTTGCAGTGAGCCAAGATCGTGCACTGCGTTCTAGCCTGGGTTATGGAGCAAGACTGTCTCTCAAAAAACAGAAAAAAGAAACAACAACAAAAAAATACAAACCCATAGTGAGATACTGTTTTACACTCACTTGGCTAACTATAATTAAAAAAATTGAAAATAACATTTTGGTGAGGATATGGAGGGACTGAAACCCTCATATATTATTGGTAGAAATGTGAAGTGGTACATCCACTTTGGAAAGCAGTTTGACAGTTCCTCAAAACATTAAACATTGTGTTGCCATGTGACTCAGCATTTGCACCCCTAGGTATATACCCAAGAGAAAGGAAACCGTATGTCTACGCAAAAACTTTTTTTTTTTTTTTTTTTGAGACAGAGTCTTGCTTTGTCTCCCAGGCTGGAGTGTGTGGCGTGATCTCAGGTCAGTGCAACCTCCGTCTCCTGAGATCAAATGATTCTCCTGCTTCCGATTACAGGCATGGACCACTACACCCAGCCAATTTTTGTATATTTAGTAGAGATGAGGTTTAGCCATTTTGGCTAGGCTGGTCTTGAACTCCTGACCTCAAGTGATCCACCTGCCTCAGCCTCCCAAAGTGCTGGGATTATAGGCGTGAGCCACTGCGCCTGACAACAGCCAAAAAGTAGAAACAACTCAAATATTAATCAACTGATGAATGGACAAAGAAAATGTAGTATGGCCATATGAGTGGAGTATTACTCATCCACAAAAAGGAACTGATACGTGCTTTAATACAGGTGGGCCTTGAAAACATTATGCCAAGTGAAAGAAGAAAGACACAGAAGGCCACAAAATGTATGGTTCTGTTTATCCATAGGGAAATCTATAGATACAGAATCGCAAATGACAAATTATTGATTGTCAGAGGCTGGAAGGTAGTGGGAATAGGGAGTGATTGCTAATAGGTATAGTGTTTCACTTTGGAATAATGAAAATAGTGGTGATGGCTGTACAACCTTGTGAGCATACTAAAATCTGCTGAATTGTATGCTTTAAAAGAGTGAATTGATACATGAATTGTATGTATCAATTTAAAAAAACTTCACATGTACCTATCCCACTGGTATAAGATTTTGTCATACTTGCATCATCTCTCCTTTTTACTACTATTTTTCTGATATTTTAAAATTTCAGATGCCATTTGTGCATATTTCAATATGCATCTTCAAAAGTGTGGACATTTTCTTACATAACCACAGTGCTATTAACATAGCTAACAAACTTTTATCATCTGGTACAGCTGTTTATAGTGATTTGCGTGTATGGGGGTCTGAGAGAGGTTTTGTTATGCTGCAGTGCCTGTGTTGCGTCTCCTGTGTCAGTGCCTTGTTGAAATACTCTAGGTCAGTCACACTGTAGTTTGTCCCACTATTTAGGTTTGTCCCTTTATTTACTCAAGGTGCCATTTCTTTTTCTCTCTCCACATCTCCTACAAAGCAAAAGTTAGCTATAAAGTCTTGATTAAACACATATTCAAGTTCTTTGGTATAATTTTTTTATGAGTCCCCACCCTAACATTTAAAAAATTTAACTGACCTATGATGGATTCGTATACATCATTTAAAAGTGCCTCTATTCTATTTCAAGAGAAAGATATTTCTTGCTATTTTTAGGTATTGTTGGGTATTTAGTTGGTCAAATAACCTGGTCTCTCAGTTTGTTTTTGTTTTCTTATACAGACTCACCTATTGATTTTCATCTACAGTCATGGATGAATAATAAGGAACCCAAGGTAATCTTTTATATGTTATTTTCTGGAGTGTTATAGGGGAGTAAAAGTTTATATTTCACGTATATAAGTGTTAATATTAGTTAGATGTCATCTACTTTTTTATAGTATAACTCTAACTTATCCAGCTTCAGTAAAAATGGGAGTTTCTCAAGTAATTAGAAGGTTCAGGAATAGTGCTGATGCATGGTACTGTATTCTTGGGCTTGGTGATATTGTCAGAGCTGAGTCCATCTATTTACTCTGCTTTACTCTACTGGCTTCATGTAGAGTGTTAGCTTCATGAGGGTAAGGGTGTGTGTGTGTGTGTGTGTGTGTGTGTGTGTGTATGTATGTGTGTGTGTGTGTGTTTCATTGTATCCTGAGTGCCTGAGTGTCTGGAATGATGGAATGGTTCTCAGTCCTTAGTTGTCACTTAATAATTTGTTAAATGATAGGCAAGCTGTCTTCATTTGTTGGCAACACAACCCTATACTCTTAACACTTGTGATCAGAAAAGAAGTGAAAAAAAGACAGGTCTAATGAGTTCACTTGGCTCATATGCAAATCACTGTGCAAACCACTGTGCAAAGGGGTGGGTTGGGATGAACCTGGATCTAATGTCTACTTCTGTGTGTGTGCTTGTATATGAGTGTGTATACATGCACAGATAGAGGAATGCAAGTGACAACCCCACTGAACCATGTGAAGTATAAAGGATGGGCTCTTCAAAGGAAAGATGCTGAGAAGATAGTTTATGCCCAACATTACCACCAAACCTGGATTTCAGGCGTGCAGTCATGAATTTATGAGACTTATTTATAAAATATAAACTAAATATTGCTAAAACTTATAAAAAAGAGATATACTTTTTGTTTATTTTACTTTTATGAGAGTTGTAAAGATTGTTTTTATAGAATGATTGCAAAAGCGTCTAAAGTAAAAGTTACTTCCCTGTGCCAGCGATTGGCAAACCATAGCTTAAGGCCTACATCCAGTCTGCTGCCTGTTTTTGCAAAGTTTTATTGAAATACAGTCATGCCCATTTGTGTGTATATTTTGTTTATGGCTGTTATTTGTGCTACAACAATGAAGTTGAGAAGTTGTGACTGAGATTGTACAGCCCATAAAGCGTGAAGTATTTATTATCTGGCCATCTCACAAAATATTTGTTGACCCTCCCCTATGTACTCACTCTGTATGTGACCCCTAGTAAGTTTCAAGTGTGAGAGATGCTTTTTAGAGGAAGTTCAGATGTAGTGAAGTTGAAATTAATTCAATTAATTTTTGAAATTAATAATATAAGGGACAGTAAAACTGGAAAGCAACAAAAGTATAGAAACTTGAGTTGCTTGATTAAAAAGAGGAAGAAATGAGAATAGGGGAAAATAAATGTGTTAGAAAACAGAGAGAAGGGAGCTGCTACTACGTGTAGGTCTCGTCTCATCTGTGAAACTATGCCACTTTATCAGAATGGAGACATTTTCCAGGGACCAGGCATGGCAGAGTACATGGCATTCTCAGTAGCCAACATGACCAAAAAGACAGGGACATTTTACATACTGTTCTTTCCCATATAGATTTTTTCCCAGTTCTCTATTATAAAGACTTTTCAAAGCACAGAGCTTGTATTGCACAACTGTTAACATTTGCCATATTCTAAGTGATCATCTATTTTAAATAACAGTGGATTATAGTGGTCTTTGGTGCCCCAGTGGTTAGATATTTTTGAGAATAGCTCAGCACTGTCCTCTCTAAATGTAAAATTGGATTGAGAGACCATGTTTCTGTCTTAAAAATTAGTGTGCATTTTGCAATGTACTTGCTATGCTGGTGTTATTTATATATATGTAATATATAATGAAATATAATCACACTTGGGAAATGTTACGTTTTCATTCTGGACCTTGAGTATCCTTAGTAAATGGCTGCATGCTCTTTAGGGTTACATGTTCTTTCCTGGTTGAGGAGCAGAGAAATTGATTATTCCAATGTAATGGTGCAAAGAGTTCCTTAGTTACAGGCTGCTGGATCCAGGTTTGCTCTTTTTTGTAAGCCTTGTGTTGCTCAAGTTCAGTTATATATTTGTGTACTTAATATATTATGAGCCACTCTAAGCATGTGCACACAGTTTGAGAGAAGCCATAAGTTTTAAGGATGTCCCGTTGGTAGGTCAGGTGAAGGAGGTGGCATGGGGGGAAGGAATGTTATTAATACATGTACAATTACTAGCCCTTCATTGCCTAAGCTGTGATTTATAGATACTAAACATACTGGAGTTTGAGAACATACTTGGCCCTTTTTGTGGCCCTGTACTGTACTCTTCAGAGCCCTGAGTGAGTGTGTGCTTCTCTTACTTGCCATTTTGTTTCTTATAGATTATTGTGCTTGATGCTGGAAAACATTTTGAAGACAAGACTCTAAACAGTGACTTAAGCCACACTAGCTTATTAGAAAATGAGAAACTTATGCTACCGACAAGCTTGGAAGATTCTTCTGGTATGACAGAGTAACCTGCATTTCCCTGGTCTTCACCTTGCCACTCCACTTTATTCTTCTTTGTTGCAGTGGTTATGATGCCAAATTTTTAGGGCTTTCTTTGGTCCTTCCCTTTTCTTCCTACCTGCCAGCACTCAAATGGAATTAAGTGATGGAATTCAAGAATTTATTTCTGTATATCTGTCCTGATATACTCATCCCTCAGTTTAACATTGTTAGGGTACAAATGGCACCTGGAGGTACCATTCAGTATACAGCACTGTGTTTAGAAATTGGGGGGACCATGAAATTTATTTATTTTTTTTTTGGTTGAGATGGGGTCTCACTCTGTCACCTGGGCTGGAGTGCAGTGGCACAATTTTGGCTCACCGAAACCTCTGCTACTGGGTTCAAGTGATTATCCTGCCTCAGCCTCCTCAGTAGCTGGGATTATAGGCATGCACTACCACATCTGGCTAATTGTATTTTTGGTAGAGACGGGGTTTCACTATTTGGCCAGGCTGGCCTAGAACTCCTGACTTAAAGTGATCTGTCCACCTCAGCCTCCCAAAGTGCTAAGCATGAGCCACTGTGCCCGGCTGGAACCATGAAATATTTGGCCTCTGCTCTTCGACATCTTAGGTGGGGAGAGGAGGTGCAGAACCAAATGTCAGATCGGGTTGCATAAACCCAACAGGACCCCAAATGTGCCTGGGATTGTAGGGAGTGAGGAATTAATTCTGGTTGAGGCAGGTACTGAAGCATTCTAGAAAAAGGATGGAACCTGTGCCAGGCCTTAGATATGGGAGGAGGACATGTCAGGAAGCAGGAACAGTGTCAGCAAAGGCACAGCTGTGAGGCAAGTGGGTTTTGTTTGGGGATCAGCCAGGGGTTTTGCATGGCAAGTTTACAGGACCTATAGGAGGCCACATTGGTAAATAAGCCCAAAAAAGTAGACTGGGGCCATGTCATGCATGGCTTTGAAGGGCAGTCTGATGAGCTGAGTGTGCATCACATCCATGGAGGGCAGGTTTTGCTGCCAAAGGAGTTTTCACTCTTTTGGATTTTTGAATTGTGGTATTGACCTGAATGTATCCAATCTTTGATTGCTTTAGTATGCTAGATTCTTGGAGAAAAGATTGCTAGGTCAAAGGTGATGAATGTTGTTGAGACTCTTAATGTTGATTGCAAAATTGAACTTTAAAATGGCATTGCCAACTTAGAAGACAACGACTGAATGAGAGTTCATGTTTTAGTTTGTGCTTACTGAGCTGGGTGCTACAGCATTGAAAACCCCTGCAGTGGCCTCCCTCCTTCCCTCTGTCCTCCCTCCTTCCTTGCTTTCTTCCTTTTACTTCTCCTGCGACAGTCTTATCTATACTTTTTTGATAGAGGTAACCATTTGCCACACCATTTTCTGAAGAATCTGCTCTCTTCTCATTGATCTGTGATGCCACATTTATTGTATCCTAACTTTCGATAACATGCCAAGATCTGTTTCTGTCCTGTCTTCTCATAGAGGTTAAATATTTACCTTGTATTAAAATTTTCATAATGATTTATAGTTGACTGAAGTTACAAGTTATCTCATGTCAAATAAAAAAAAATCTTAGACTCATTTATGTCTTAGCCTTTTTAATTACAAATTATTGCTTAGTCACTAAGGCATATTCTGTTTTTTTTCTTAATTTATCAATAGATGATGATATTGATGATGAAATGTTTTATGATGATCATTTGGAGGCTTATTTTGAGCAACTGGCAATTCCAGGAATGATGTATGAAGACCTAGAAGGACCAGAACCTCTAGAAAAAGGTTTTAAATTACCTACAAGTGATCTTAGTCAGGTATGTTCCAGTCTTGATGATTTTTCAGAGATTTAACATTAGAAAATTACTATTGGTCTTATTGGATGTTCACATGAAATGTAAGCTTTTGGTTTTCTTTAGACTGTGTTTCCCATGTATGAATTGATGAGGAATGCCTACCCTTTCTTCCCTCTTGCTATCTTTCCCTCACCTACAGAAAATTAAAGGAGTAACACAATGGACGTCTACACCCTCTTCCTGCAGTTAACCAATTGCTAAAGTTTGCCACTTTTGCATTTTCCTTTTCTCTCCATAAATACTTTGTTCTCTGAATCATTTGAAAGTAGATCTCAGAGAGTATGACATTTCACTTGACTACTTCAGCATTTATCTTTTGTACATAAGGACATTTTCCTACATAATCATAATTCTGTTATCTAACTTTGATATAATAATTTAAATTGCAATGCAGTCCGTATTCACATGTACCCAGTTGTCCCCAGAATGTCCTTTATTCTTACTGTTTTGTCATCTACAGTTTAATCAAAGATTAATCTTGCCTTTGGTTGTCCTGTCTCTATTCCCTTTTAATTTGGAGTAGTTCTTTCATGAGGTGATTTATTTTGTAAAATCTAGGCCCTTTGTTTTGTAGAGTGTACCGTAATCTAGTCAGGAGGGAAAAATAACCATAATCTGTTTTTTTTTTTTCTTCACAAATCAATGAGAAGAGAGCAGACTCTTCAGAAAATGGTGTGGCAAATGGTTACCTCTATCAAAAAAGTATAGATAAGCCTATTGTAGAAGAAGTAAAAGGAAGAAAGGGAGGAAGGAGGGAGGAGAGAGGATAGCAGGGAGGTCACTGCAGGGGTTTTCAATGCTGTACCAGCTCAGTAAGCACAAACTGAAACATGAACTCTCAATCAGTCCTAATCTGTTTTTTTTTTTCCTTCCTGACTAGATTAGATTAAATATTTTGGCAAGAATACATTAAACAGTTTTCTCATGAGTGGATTCATAGTAAACATAGGCAGTGTGGTATACTTCTCTTTGCCTCACACTGGGAGACGTTTGTCTCTCCCATGATTGGTGATACTGTGTTTGATAATTTTGGCTAAGGTGATGTCAGCTAGATGTCTCCTTGTGAAGGTAGTTTTACCCCTTTGTTATTAATAAGTCATCTGTGGGATGAGATATCAGAGCCCATTGAACATCTTACTCTCTGACAACCCTCCACTACCTGGTTTCAGTATCCTTGCTGAAGCCTCTTAGAAACATTGGTTACTTTCTTGGTGACAATGGCGATTTTTCTAATTCCTTCTACATTTATTATCTGGCATCCTTCAGTAAATCCATATTTCTCCCTCAAATTATTTCATTTTAATTTAAAAGAGTAATACAGCTAAGATATTCTTTCAACAGGCAAATGAAAACAGTAGCTTAAACTGCAAGTTTCAATCAGAAAATAACAGCTCTCTGATTTCTTGTGGCTCACACTCTTCTGAAACAACTTACAGAGATTCTCAGGAAGGCCAAATTATTTGTCTGCCTGGGACTAGTAAGTATAGAAATATGATTCTTTTGTTGTTAAGTTCTAGTTTTGACTTGACCTTTTTTTAAAACAAAAAATCATTTCTCTGGTATAATTTAACATATATTAACCTTTCTAGTCCATCAGGTCTTTTGACAGTCTAAAACTTTTCAAAAGAGCTTTTAATAATAGCTGGGTAAATTAGTGTTACTAGAAATACTGCAGTATGTATTTCTTGGATTGAATATCATGAATGATGATATCAATAATTAAATATGAATTCTTTCTGTATGGTAGCAGTTTATCATGTATATTATTGCCTGTTACTGTTGCTTATTTTCTCTTTGTGAAAATGGCTAAATTTGTCATAGGAATGCTAAGTATTAGGTTTACATAAAATAATTTGACTAGCAAGAAGCAGTTATGTTAGATCATTCAGATTTGATGTGGCTCTCTTAAGATTTTTCTTTATTTTTCAGATAACTCTGTAGGTACTGGAGGCAGTAGAAGGCACACAGATGGTATGTTACCATTTTCCTGTGATACTTGGAGAATTGAGAAAGAAATGGAAAATTTGAACAATTTTGTTCCAGATCTTAGCAGCGTAAGTTATGCATTTTCCTTAGATTTCCTATGAAAAAAGGAATAAGGAGTGTTTTGTGTTTGTATGATATCAATTCTTTTCAAATAAACAATTACTGTTGACTTTCTAAAAATATAGAAAAAGCATAAAAATCACTATTGATAATGTATTCTATATGTTTGTATCTTTCATACAATTGTATACATTTTCTTGCATTTAAATATTTAATGACTTGCATTTAGATTAGTCATTTGGAAAGTTCTTTAGCCCAATGTCCAGTCATTAAACGAAAAAGCAAGAGGATCTTTTACCTTGCTCAAACATATTTTTCATTGTTTCAGGTTTTTGTTTGTTAGTAGTACCCCATTTCTCCTGTACCTAAAACGTGGCAGTCATTTCTGACTCTTACCCATTCATTACGCCCTTTTTTAGTAATGTTATTATAGTTGTATAAAGTATGACTTGAATTTTGCATGTAGGTTAATTTGTTCTCACTTAGACCTTGTCCAGTATTGATTAAAATAATGCTTGCTTTTTTGCTTTATTCTTTGTATATCTATTTTGTACATGTTAAATATGTGTTTGTTTGTTTATTTATTTGTTTGAGACAGCGTCTTGCCCTGTCGCCCAGCCTGGAGTGTAGTGGTGCGATCGTGGCTCACTGCAACTTCTGCCTCCCAGGCTAAAGCAATTGTCCTGCCTCAGCCTCCCAAGTAGCTGGGATTAAGGGATGTGCCACCACACCTGGCTAATTTTTTGTATCTTTAGTAGAGACAGGGTTTCACCATGTTGGCCAGGCTGGCCTTGAACTCCTGACCTCGTGATCCGCCTACCTTGACCTCCCAAAGTACTGGGATTACAGGTGTGAGCAACCATGCCCAGCCACATGTTACATAGATTTTTAATTTAAATTTTAACTTGCAAAATACATATAACATAAAATTTACTTTTTTTTTTTTTTGAGATGGAGTCTCATTCTGTCACCCAGGCTGTAGTGCAATGGCACGATCTCATCTCAGACGATCTGCATCTTCTGCCTCCTGGGTTCAAGCGATTCTCCTGCCGCAGCCTCCCGAGTGGCTGGGATTATAGGCACACATTACCACATTACCACCCAGTTAATTTTTGTATTTTTGGTAGAGACGGAGTTTCACCATCTTGGCCAGGCTGATCTCAAACTCCTGGCCTCAAGTGATCTGCCCGCGTTGGCTTCCCAAAGTGCTGAGATTACAGACGTGAGCCACTGTGCCTGGCTATTATCTTAATTATTTTTAAGTGTACAGCCCAATAATGTTAAGTACATTTACGTTGTGCAGCCAGTCTTCAGGACTCTTTATCTGGTAAAACTGAAACTTTACCCATTAAACAACAAACCTCAATTCCTTCCCACATTTCAACTCGTGGTAACTACCTTCCGCTTCCTGTCTTTATGAACTCGCCTACTCTGGATAACCTAATATAAGTGGAATCATACAATATTTGGCCTTCTGTGTTTGCCTTATTTTATTAAGCATGATGTGTTCAAGGTCTATTCATGTTGTAGCGTATATCAACATTTCATTCTTTCTTATGGCTGAATAATATCTGTTATGTATACCACATTTTATTTATCCCCTCATCCTTCAGTGAACACTTGGATGTTTCTGTCTTTTGACTTTTGAGTATAATGCTGCTGTGAACATTGGTATACAAATACCTGTTTGAGTCCTTGCTTTCAGTTTGTTTGGATATATGTGTAAGAGTGAAATTGCAGGGTCATATGGTAATTCTGTTTAGTGTTTTGAGGAACTGCCACAGTGTTTTTCATGGCAACTGCACTAGCTTACATCCACCAGCGAAACACTAGGATTTCAATTTTTCCACATCCTAGTTAACACTGTTTTTTTCCGGGTTTTTTTTTTTTTTTTTTTTTTTTTTTTTTTTTTTTTTGAGATGGAGTATTGTTCTTGTTGCCCAGGCTGGAGTGCAATGGCATGATCTTGGCTCACTGCAACCTCCACCTCCCCCGTTCCAGTGATTCTCCTGCCTCAGCCTCCCAAGTAGCTGTGATTACAGGCATGTACCACCATGCGCGGCTGCATTTTTGTATTTTTAGTAGACAGGCTTTCATCATTTTGGTCAGGTCTCGAACTCCCAGCCTCAGGTGATCCGCTTTGGCCTCCCAAAGTGCTGGGATTACAAGCATGAGCCACCTCGCCCGGCTTTCCCTTTTTAAATTATAGTTAACCTAATGAGTATGAAGTAGTATCTCATTGCGGTTTTGATTTGCATTTCCCTGATGACTAGTGATGTTGAACACCTTTTCATGTGCTTATTGGCTATTGTATGTCTTCCTTGAGGAAATGTTCGTTTAAGGCCTTTGCCCACTTTTTAATTGAGTTGTTTTGTTGTTGTTGTTGTTGAATTATAGCAGTAGGGAGTTTAATTTTCAAGTGATTGGAGAACTTCTTGTTATTGAGCAGTAGGAAGTTTAATTTTCAAGTGATTGGAGAATTTCTTGTTATTCTGCTTTATGTTTTCTGGATATTAATTCCTTACCAGATGTATCAATTGCAAAATTTTCTCCCATTCTGTAGGTTGTCTTTTACTTTCTTGACATTGTCCTTTCACATCCAAAAATTTTAAATTACGATGTAGTGTGGTCTATTTTTTGTGTTGCTACCTGTGCTTTTGTTGCCATATCAATGAAATTGTTGTCAAATTCAATATCATGAAGATTTTCCTGGTTTTGTCTAAGAGTTTTATAGAGTTAGCGCTTAAGTTTAGATTGTTGTTCTGTGTCTTTGTGAAAGAAAAAGAAAAAAGGGGAGAGAAAAAAGATTGTTGATTGTTTTGAGTTTGTTTTTATATATGGTGTTTGATGAGGGTCTCACTAACATCATTCTTTTGCATGTGGGTATTAAATTTTCTCAGCACCATTTATTAAAAAGGTTGTTCTTCATGGAATGGTCTTGGCACTTTTGTCAGAAATCAATTTACCATGGATGTGAGGGTTTATTGCTGTGTTCTCTATTCTACCCTATTGTTCTATTTGTCTGTCTTTCTGACAGTGCCACACATCTCTACTATATCTTTGTAGGACATTGGGCAGTGTTAGTCCTCCAACTTAATTCCTTTTCAAGATTGCTTTGGCTGAGGCCCTTTGCAATTCCATATGAATTTAAGGATCAGTTTTTTCATTTCTTTAGAAAACTTTCTTGAAATTTTGAGAGGGATTTTGTTGAATCTACAGGTCACTTTGGGTAGTACTGATAACAATGTTAAGTCTTCATCTTCATGAACACGCAGGATGTCTCTCCATTCGTTTATGTCTTTAGGTCTTTCGAAAGTGTTTTGTAGTTTTCAGTATGTGTTTCACCTCCTTGATTAGATTTATTACCAAGTACTGTAGTTTTTAGATGCTGATGTAAATGGAATTGTTTCCTTAATTTACATTTTGGATTGTTTGTTGCTGGTGTTAAGAAACACCTGATTTTTGTGTGTTGATCTTGTACCCTCTAGATTTTTCTCACCATGTTGGCCATGCTGGTCTTGAACTTCTGATTATTTCAAATGATCCATCTGCCTCTGCCTCCTAAAGTGCTGGGATTACAGGCATGAGCCACCAAGCCCAGCCTTTGTAATCTTTAGAATCAGTTTGTTAGTATCCAGAACTTGCTGGGGTTTTGGTTGGTATTAAATTGAATACATAGGTGAATTTGGGAAGAAATGACATTTTGACAGTGTTGAGTCTTCCTATCCATGAACATTAAATATCTGTTTGTTTGGTTTTTTTAAATTTTATTTCTTTCTCAGAGTTTTGTAGTTTTCCTTTATATAGATGTTACATATATTTTGTTAGATTTATACCTAACTTATTTCATGTATGGGAATGTTAATGTAGATAGCATTGTTTTAAATTTCAAATTCTACTTGTTCATTGCTGTTGTATAGGAAAGCAGTTAACTTTTATATAATAAACGTGTATCCTGTCATCTTTCTATAATCATTTATTAGGTCCAGGAATTTTTTTTTTTTTTTTTTTTTTTTTTTTTTTTCATGTCACCTGCAAACAAAGATGGTTTTTATTTCTTCCCAACCTGTATACATTTTATTTCCTTTTCTTGTCCTATTGCATTAGCTAGGACTTATAGTATGAAGTCAAAAAGTAGTGGTGAGAGGAGACATCCTTGCTTTATTCCTGATCTTAGTGGAAAGGCTTCTAGCTTCTTACCATTAAGTATGATGTTAACTATAGAACTGGCCGGGCGCGGTGGCTCAAGCCTGTAATCCCAGCACTTTGGGAGGCCGAGGTGGGCGGATCACGAGGTCAAGAGATCGAGACCATCCTGGTCAACATGGTGAAACCCCGTCTCTACTAAAAAAAAATACAAAAAATTAGCTGGGCATGGTGGTGCGTGCCTGT
>NW_016107557.1:1327015-1342167 GCF_001604975.1 Cebus imitator | reverse complement strand
GTCTGTTGATGTGTGATAGATTACATTAATAGATTTTTGATTGTTGAACCAGGCTTGCATACCTAGGGTCTCCTTGGTTATGATGTATAAGTTTTTTATATGTTATTTGATTTGATTTGCTAACATTTTGTTGAGGAGTTTTACATCTTTGCTCATGGGAGATACTGGTCAGTAGTTTTATTTATTTATTTATTTATTTATTTATTTGAGATGGAGTTTCACTCTTGTTGCCCAGACTGGAGTGCAGTGACATGATCTTAGCTTACTACAACCCCTGCTTCCCAGGTTTGAGTGATTCTCCTGCTTCAGTCTACTGAGTAGCTGGAATTACAGGCATGCGCCACCATGCCTGGCTAATTTTTTTTTTTTTTTTTTAGACAGAGTCTCAATCTGTCGCCCAGATTGGAGTGCAGTGGTGTGATTTCGGCTCACTGCAACCTCCACCTCCCGGATTCAAGTGATTCTTCTGCCTCAGCCTCCTAAGTAGCTGGGATTACAGACATGGAGTGCACCACAGGCCCGTCTAACTTTTTTTTGTATTTTTAGTAGGGATGAAGTTTCACCATGTTGGTCAGGCTCATCTCAAACTCCTGACGTTATGATCTGCCTGCTTCGGCCTCCCAAAGTGCTGGGATTACAGACATGAGCCACTGTGCCTGGCCTTAATTTTGTATTTTTGGTAGAGACAGGGTTTCTCCACGTTCATCAGGCTGGTCTTGAACTCCTGACCTCAGGTGATCCACCTGCCTCTGCCTCCCAAAGTGCTGGGATAACAGACGTGAGCCACTGTGCCTGGTCAGTAGTTTTATTTTTTTTGTAATGTCTTCTGTAATGTCTTTAGTGTTGGTGTTAGGATGATGCTGATCTCATAGAATCGGTTAGCAAGTATTCCCTCTGGTATTTTCTGAAAAAGCTTGTAGAGAATTAGTATAATGTCTTCCTTCAATGTTTGATGGAATTCACTGTTGAACCTTTCTGGGCATGGTACATTCTATTTTGGGATGTTGCTCATCATTGCCTTACTTTCTTTTACAGATATGGGCCTACTCAATTGTGTATTTATTGTGTCATTTTTTTTTTTTTTCTGATGAGAAGAATGTGTATTTTGCTGTTTTTGGGTGAAGTATTTCATAGATGTTCATTATATCTAGTTGATTGTTAGTGTTGAGTTAAACTGTGTTCTTATTGAATTTCTTCTCGCTTGATCTTTTTCTGATAGAGAAGTGTTGAGGTCACCAGTTACAATAGTTGATTAATCTATTTCTCTTTTTTTTTTTTTTGAGAAGGAGTCTCGCTCTGTTGCCCAGGCTGCAGTGCAGTGGCACTATCTCAGTTCACTGCAACCTCTACCTCCCGGGTTCAAGCAGTTCTTCTCAGTCTCCCAAGTAGTTGAGATTACAGGTGTGTGCCACCATGGCCGGCTAATTTTTGTATTTTTTGGTAGAGATGGGGTTTTAGCATCTTGGCCAGGCTGGTCTTGACCTCCTGACCTTGTGATCCAACCACCTCCACCTCCCAAAGTGCTAGAATTACAGGTGTGAGCCTCTGTGCCTGGCCTCATCTATTTCTCTTTGTAGTTCTATTAGTTTTTACCACCCATATTTTGATGCTCTCTTGTAAGGCGTATACACGTTAAGGATGTTTATGTCTTCCTAGAGAATTGATTCCTTTATATCATTATGTATTACCCTGCTTTATCTCTGATAACTTTCCCTATTTTGAAGTCTGCTCTGTCTAAAAGTAATATAGCTATTCCTACTTTCCTTTGATTAGTATTTTAATGGTATATCTTTCTCCATCCATTTGCTTTCTTTTTTGAGAGGGAGTCTCACTATGTTGCTCGGACAGGAGTACAATGGCATGATCTTTGCTCACTGCAACCTCTGCCTCCTAGGTTCAAGCAATTCTTCTGCCTCAGCCTCCAGAGGGGCTGGGATTATAGGCGCGTGCCACCATGCCCAGCCAATTTTTGTATTTTTAGTAGAGACAGGGTTTCACAATGTTGGTCAGGTTGATCTGAACTCCTGACCTCATGATCCACCCGCTTCGGCCTCCCAGAGTGCTGGGATTACAGGCATGAATCACCGTGCCCGGCCCATCCATTTACTTTTAATCTGCATGTTGTTTTCTTGTAGACATCGTATACTTGAGTCTTGTTTTTTTATTCTTCTCTGAAAATCTCTTTTAGTTGGTATGTTTGTTAGTTTGTTTGGTTTGTTTTGAGATGGAGTCTCGCTCTGTCACCAGGATGGAGTGTAGTGGCACGATCTCGGCTCACTGCAACCTCTGACTCTCTGGTTCAAGTCATTCTTCTGCCTCAGCCTCCCAAGTAGCTGGGATTACACGCACGTGACACCATGCTCAGCTAATTTTTGTATTTTTAATAGAGATGGGGTTTCACCATGTTGGCCAGGATGGTCTTGATCTTCTGACCTCATGATCACCCACCTTGGCTCCCCAAAGTGTTGGGATTACAGATGTGAGCCACTAATGACTTTGAAAATGATTAAGTAGTATAGTTGGGTTAATGTCTACCATGTTTGTTACTATTTTCTATTTGTTGTTCATTTTTTAAATTTTTTCTTCAGTCTTTTTCTTTGTGGTTTTAAGAATTTTATTATTATTATTATTATTATTGTTATTATTATTATTTTGAGACAGGGTCTCTCTGTTGCCCAGACTGGAGTACAGTGGCAGGATCATAGCTCACTACAGCCTTGAACTGCTGGACTCAAGTGATCCCCTTGCCTCAGCCTTCTGAGTAGTTAGGGCAACAGTCACATGCCCCTACACCTGGCTAACTTTTAACTTTTTTGTAGAGATATCGTCTTCGTACGTTGCCCAGTCTGGTCTTGAACTCCTGGCCTCAAGTGATTCTTCCACCTTGGCCTCCTAAAGTGCTGGGATTACAGGTGCCAGCCACCATGCCTGTCTTCTCTCTGGTCTTAATTTAGCATTTCATATGATTTCATTTTCTCTTTGTTAGCATATCAGATATAATTCTTTTTGTCCCACTTTTTTTTAGTGGTTGCTCTAGTTTGCAATATGTATTTACAATTAATTCATACTTTCAGATAACATTGTACTATTTAATGGGTAGTTTGAGTACCTGACGATAACAAAATATTCCTAATTCCTCCCTCCCATTCCTTGCATCATTGCTATCATTCATTTCACTTACATGTAAGTACACATAAGCAGGTGTGTGTGTCTCTATATAGACATACCCCCCACATATATATATGCATATATATGCACACATAAGCATACATCATTGAATACATTGTTGCCATTATTTTTCTGAACAATGTGTTGTTAGACCAGTTAAAAATAAGGAAAATAGGCCGCGTGCAGTGGCTCAGGCCTGTAATCTTAGTACTTTGGGAGGCCAAATCCGGCAGATCACAAGTTCGAGACCAGCCTGATCAACATGGTGAAACCCCGTCTCTACTAAAAACATGAAAAGTTAGCTGGGCGTGGTGGCATGCGCCTGTAGTCCCAGCTACCCAGGAGGCTGAGGGAGGAGAAGCACTTGAAAACAGGAGGCAGAGGTTGCAGTGAGCCGAGATTGAGCCACTACACTCCAACCTGGGTGACAGAGTGAGACTACATCTCAAAAAGAAAGAAAAAGAAAATTTTTGTTTTACCTTTACTTATTTTGTGTTTGGTACTTTTCCTTTCTTTGTAGATATAAGATTTTGAGCTATATATTTTTCTTCTCTTAAAATAACTTTTCAAAAAATTTCTTGCAAGGCACATCTACTGGCAACAAATACCTTCAATTTTTGCTTGTCTCAGAAAGTATTTCCCTTTCATGTTTGGAGGATAATTTCTCAGGATACAGAATTAGAGATTGTTGGTTTCTTTCTTTCAACTCTTTAAAATATTTTTCTTCACTTCCTTCTTGCTTTCATGGTTTCTGAGAAGATGTTGCTCTTTGTTTCTCTGTATGTAAGGCTGTTTTTTCCCTTGCTGGCTTCTTTAGGATTTTTTTCTTTATCTTTGATTTTCTGTAGTTTGAAAATGATACACTCAGGTGTAGTATTGGTTTTGGCTTTTATTTATTATTTTCCAAGTACAGCCCTAGTGTATTAGGCCTTTATCTTGTTTGGTGTTCTGTGAGCTTCCCAGATATGTGGCTTGTTGTCTGATTTAATTTGGAGAAATTCTCAGTCATTATTGTTGCAAATGTTTTATTCCTTTCTGTTTGTCTTCACTTTTTGATGTCCCCTTATGCATATGTTATACATTTTGTAGTTGTCCTGCAGCTTTTTGAGATTGTTTTTTTCATTTTTGTTGTTTTTACATTCAGTTTTGAAAGTTTCCATTGGCATATGCTCGAGCTGAGTATCTTTCCTGTGCTGTGTCCAGTCTACTAATGAGCCCAGCAAAGGTACTCTTCACGTGTTACTAGTTTTGACCTCAGGCATTTCTTTTTGATTGTTTCTGATCAGTTCCGTCTCTCTGTTTACATTGCCATTCTGTTCCTGTGTGTTGTCTGCTGTATCCATTAGAGCCCTTAGCATATTCATCATAATTGTTTTTGATATCTGGCCTGAGTATGCCAACATCACTGCCATACCTGGTTCTGCTGGTTCTCATGCTTGCCCTGTCTCTTCAAACTGTGGTTTTTTTTTTTGCCTTTTAGTATGCCTTTCAATTTTTTCTTGTTAGCTGGACATGATGTGCCAAGTAAAAGAACTGCTGTAAATAGGCCTTTCGTTATGTTGTGGCAAGGTATTGCGGAGGGGAAGCATTCCATAATTCTGTTATTTAGTCTCAGTCTTTCAGTGAGCCTGTGCCTTTAGAATATGTACTCCACAAGTGTTTGTTTTTTCCTCCCCTTAGGATGGACAGGGTAGCTTGAGGGAGCTAGAGTTGGGTACTTCCCTTTCCCTAGGCTGCTTAGGCTCAGATAAAACCCCAGCCGGTTAGGTTTTCTTGAGGGCAGACCTAAGAACAAAATGCCCTGTTATATTTCAAAATGACCCTTTTCTTCTCCCCATGCTGGAAGTCCAAGGGGAGTTTTCTCCGTTATTTGCTGTGAAAACTTGGTCCTGCTCCTGGAGGTAAAACTCAAAAAAGGATGGAGGCCCACCTATGACTGGATCCCCTGGAGTTTTTAACTCTCAGACTTTTCCACACTGAGCCTACAGCAATTCATCAGTTACAGGTCAGATATTCCTTCTCTGCTGGTTACTGTGGAGGTTTCTGCTTGAGAGTGTATCTCCTGGTATGTTAGTATTCTCTGTGTTTGCCTGTCTGTCTCTCCAGTTTTAGAGGCAGCAGTTTATCCTGTTACCTTCTCTTATGGATCTAAGAAGAGTCGTTGATTTGTTAGTTTGTTCATGTTTTTACTTGTCAGGATGGAGTGGCGACTTCCAAGCCCTTTACACACGGAACCGGAAGCTAGAAGTTGTAAACGACCTTCCGTATTCAAGATTAAGTCACTTTACGGAAGAGACCAATTTTCCACATTATGTTTCTTTTTAATCTTTGCAAGTCTTGTATATGAAAAGTAGTTATCTTGTTTTAAATGGCGTTTGTCATTTTTTTTTCTATTGGAGTATTTATTTTAATTTAATTTTGTAAGATTTTTGTTATGGAAATATACTGGTCTTTATGTGTTTTAAGCTTTAATGTGTGTGTGAGCTTCCTTGGCTGCCAGAGCAAATTACCACAGTCATGCTGGCCCAAAACAACAGAACTTTGTTTCCTCACAGGAGGCCGAAAGTCTGAAATCAAGATGCTAGCAGGGTGGTGCTCCCTCCAGAGGCTCTAGAGGAGAATCCTTCCTGGTTCTCCCAGCTTCTGCTGGCTCCTGGTATTCCTCGGCTTGTACCAGCAGCAGTCAGATCTCTGTCTCTGTATTCACTCGGCCTTGTTCTCTGTATCTTTGTCTGAAATTTTCTTATCTTTCCTCTGATACAGGCATTGGTCATTGTGATTAGGGTCCCTAAATCCAGGATAGTCATACCTCAAGATCCTTAAGTTAATTACATCTGTGAAGACCTTGTTTCAGAATAATAGCATAATTTATAGTTACCAGGCTTAGGACTTGGATATATCTTTTTGAGGGGACACAGTTCAAGACATTAGAATGTTACACTTAGAAGACGTTATCCACTGAAGAATATAAGACAATCCATCTGTATTTTTTCCTAATACTTTTATATTTAAATCTTTAAGTCATCTGGAATTTATTTTGATGTTTATTTTTATATAGTAATGTTGGCAAAGCACCCAGTTAATGAATGATTGGCACTAGGATTTGAACCTACGTCTTTCGTATTTCAAAGTCATCATCTTTTATTTAGAACAACCTTGTTTTAGTATTGTAACTTTCAGAAACTGTGCCTTATCAGATTGTTCTTATTGCTTGTCTTATTATAGCAGAAAGGACTGCTGTTAATAGGTTTCAATGGCATGCGATAACCTTGGTGGCAGCCAAATATCCACAAATGATGTTGAAGACATTTGAGCCCCTTTTCAGCAGTTGTTACTTTAGGAAAGAATAAAAAGTGCCACTTGGAAAAATATTTTGAAGAGCATAGTTTTAAGGCACTGAATTAATTTGCTGTGACTGATACAAATTTTATTGGACTGCTCAGGGGCATTTGTAGTATACACTGCTTTACTCCTATTAAAAGATACTAGTATCTGGTATTAATATCAAGGGCTGTTAATTCATATTAACTTTATTAGGCTGGTCACATTAATAGGCTTACCACGCTTGTAGAGACTTTTATTGGTAATAATAAAAGTTGAGCTGACATTTCTATCATCCTGTAATGTAGTGCACACATAGAGCTTACTTTTGGTATGTGAATCTCTTGACATGTTTCCCATGACCACATCACAATGTCTGGTTTTAGTAAGTTGCTTATCATTGGTTCATATATTCATACATAGTGTAGAACATAGTGAGTACTGTATGTTCTATTCCTTCATATAATAAACATTTTATGTCAACTATATGATTTTTCCCATAAATTTTTAACATGCGTTATAAAAAGCAAAACTTGCTGTGTTAAAAAATCTGATTTTTTTTTTTAAAGGAAAGTGCAAGAAAAGATGTTTTGGTGAAGACCCTCAGGGCTACTGACGTGAAACTTAACTCTGATAATTTTCATGATGCAAATGCTGATGGTGGCTTTGACCCAACTGACCCTGTAAAACAGGAGACAGAGTGTCCTCATCAAAATAAGACAGTTTTGCACATGGATGGATGTTTGGACACTGAGACTCCTAAAATGTCCGTTCAAGAAAATGTGGATGTAGCGTCTTTGAAGCCTATCAGTGACAGTGAAATTAATTTCACTGATGCCGTTTGGTCACCAACTTCTGAAAGGCGAACATGTGAATGTCACGAGTCCATTGAAAAGAATAAAGACAGTAAGTGGGCTTTCAAAAAAAAATAGAGTGAAAAAAATAGATGTTTGTACGTTTTGAATAGGATATATTTCCATGTGAAATGTGCCAATCTTTCATATTAAATATTTAAGTGTTTTGTAGTTTAAACAAAATTTTAAATCTACTAATACAGGGAGAACTGCTCAGAAATGGTATCTTTCATCAGAGATCTAGTGAAAATATGCCTTTCTAACTAAGTCTTAACATTCTTTTTCTTTATGCCTCATTCTCCATTATAGACTTTTTTTTATAATTGATGCTGGCTTATCTTCCATCAAAGAGATACTTTTCTTTTGGGGAAATGGGTTTTTCTTTTTCTAACTAGTTTTGGAAGACTTCAGCACTGTTGATAACTAAGGTAGTCATCTAAATTTTTTTTAAAAATTGAGAATGTTTTATCATTTTAGTTATTACATGTATCATTGGATATTTTTGTAATTTTATTTTTTAGAAAGAGATCTCCCACAGAATGTGGTCTATCAAAATGAAGAGGGTAGGTGGGTGACGGACCTTGCCTATTACACATCTTTTAATAGCAAACAAAATTTAAATATATCTCTAAGTGATGAGATGAATGAAGACTTCAGATCTGGTTGTGAGTATACGGATAAACATTTATTATACCATTTTCACTGTTTCTGATCTTTCTCAGATTACTCTATATATGTTGGTCAGGCACATCAGATCCCTTCCGGGCTATCACTGTATTCTGGAAGCGCCTCACTTGCTTTTATAGGACCCAAGGTTTTAGTTAGCCAGTCTTAATCATTGTAGAATGAGCCGAGCCATATCCTTAGGCAAAGGTGATGAGTAAGAATAGCATTCTTTTACTTCTGTGTAGACCTCATAGTTTTGCAGGACTGGAAGGGACTTCAGGCTTTGCTTGTCCCTTTAAAAATTCTGACCTGAGCAAAGGAAATGTCTAGATAAATCAGCAGTTACAAAAACCAGTCCATGAAAGGTAGGAAATGTGGTAGAAATGATGGAAGAAAAGTAACCAAAAAGATAACGAAATCTCGAGGGATAAAGTGTTAAAAGAAGCAGATAGGTTGTTGATCAGCATCGTCTCTGACAGTGAATATAGAAACTGGTTTAGCTCTGCACAATGCCAGGTCACAGCATTTTGAGCCTGAGTCTGTGAAGATGCTGTGCTGCAACCCTCAGGGCTGAGCTGTTCTGTAACTGGAAGGAGCCACGGTGCTCACGGGCCTGTCAGGCCTGGCCTTACTGTTAATAGGCTTGCGCCAGAGGAAGAAATTATTCGATCTACTGCTTGTACTAAGCTTCTTTCAAAAATATCTCTTGTTGTGGAATTACAGTGATAAATAAGGCAGCATGCCAGCCCTTAAGAAACTGTCCATCAGACAGTTTCTTTCAGCCCAGAGGAATGACACAAGAATACAATACACAGTCATTGGCATTGTGAGAGACTCAAACCAAAAGCATTGGAATTTAGAGGAGAAACAAATGTTGCGTGAGTAGGTAGCAAAAGAATTTCATAGAGGAAGCCACTTTTGAAGTAGAGTAACAGGTAATCCTTTGGGGGTATGAGAAATTTCAAATGGTGGAAAAGTCTCATTGGAAGGAAATCGGATGGTGAAGTGTGGATGTGTTTGAGAAGGTGCATGCTCCAGTGTGGCCAGCCTTTATGGCAGGACGAAGGGAGAGCGGCCAGGGGCCAGGAGGCGACACCGGAGAGGTCAGGAGGGCCAGGGAGTGGTTTTTGAGGTTTGACCACCATGCCCAAGATTGAGGCTTGTCTGGAAAGTGGCAGGACTAGTTACTGGTAGAACTTGATTGGTGAGTCTTCTCCTGGCAGTAAAGGTCATTTGGTAGCTTTCTTAGGATGTTGTAGAAATCTAGGTGCCCCAGTGAAAATGAAGAGAGTAGCTAATGAAAGACGTAGAGGTAAAATGATTAGGATTTGATGGCTGGACTTCAGGGGAGAGTAGAAAGGCAGGAAGAGAGGAGGGTCTGTGGTCTGAGTTACTTGGGGCAATGGCAATACCATTACCTGAGTCAAGGAGTCAGAAGAAAGTGTAGATTTTGAGTGATTGTGGTTTGAGGCAGAAGCAGTCATTAGTGAAAATAGGGGTCAGAAGTGTGAAGCTGAGTTGCAGTTAGGACTTGTTCAGTGATATCTTGATCTAAGGAAAACGATGATGCAGACTGAACAGTGGGTATTTATCACTTAAAAGATCATGGAATTCTCATGTGTTGCTGGTGGGAGTATAAATTGGTACAGCCACTTTGGAAACCCGTTTGGCAGTGTCTTGTGAAAGTGAACTTTGTGAACTTCATACTTTATGACCTAATAATTCTACACCTGAGTACATACACAACAGATAGAGTGTACATATTCACCAAAAGACATACTAAAATGTTTATAGGAGCACTATTTGTATCGGCCCCAGATTCTGAAATTCCCATTAGCAGTGGAAGTTTCAAAGTCACTGCAGAACCACCCTGCCCTCCCACTGCTATAGAATGGATTATGCTTATTCATACCCTGGAATATTAGGTTGCAGTGGGAATGAATGATATACAGCCACATGCAACAAGATGGATGAATCTCAGGAACATGTGGAATGACATGAAGCTGACCAGGAACACACACTCTAGTTCTGTTTGTATACAGCTCAGCAGTGTACTCCTGCAGAGCCAGCTGCAGGGCAGTGGTTACACGTGGATGGGCAGGTAGCAAGGGAAGCCAGGCTGGAGTGGTTTGGGTATTGGCAGTGTTATGCTTCTTTTTTTTTTTAATTGCATTTTAGGTTTTGGGGTACATGTGAAGAACATGCAAGATTGTTGCATAGGTACACACAAATTTGTGCTGTTGACTATGCAGGTGTGTTCAGATTGTGAAAATTCCTTGAGCTGTACACTACACTTCTCTATCATAAAATGTTTTTAAAAATTAACGATCAAACTGAGAATAAAAGATTAGCAATTTATATTATAGGTTTAGAGCCCATTCTCCTAATAAATAAATAATTCTAATAATAAGAAAAAGATCAACTACCGAAAAATTGGAAATAATTTATAGAAAAATGAAAATGGTTTTGTTAAATGTACAACAAAAAATGTTCATTTTTATTCATGGAAAGAAATTCAGTGTAAATCTGACCAATCATAGTATTTTTCAGTATTTCCTTGGTAGTGATCCAAAAACTTGGTAATAAAACTGTGTTGGCAAAGATGTGAGGGACACAGGTATGCTAGTCCATTCTTGGCACAGCCTCTAGCTATAATGACATTGCAATAACTAGCAAAGTTACATATGTGCTGTCCTGTAACTGAGCAGTTCTGCTTCTGGGAATTTATTCTTCAGATACACTTGCACAAATGGTACATGATGTATGTGCAAGCTCATTACTTGCAGCATTGTCTGTAATAACAAGGTTGGATGGAATGTAGATGAACAAAATAGGGTATACATTAAGGTGTATCCATACAAAGAAGTACCCTGTGGCTATACAGAATGATAAAGGATTCTGTATAGAATGTTATGGGTCCCTCCCATAACACGTGGGAATTCTGGGAGATAAAATTCAAGTTGAGATTTGGGTGGGGACACAACCAAACCATATCATTCTTTAGTTACTCAAATGGAATGGTCACTAAAATAAATTGTGTAAAATCCACTTCAAAGCACATAAAGTATTCTAACATTTGTGTAGAAAGGTAGGAGAGGGGAGGATACACATACAGATATTTGTAAAGACATACAATGGAAATATAAGATACTGACTGCAGGAATCTCTGCTACTTGAACTCAAAAATCAAAAATTCAGATAGACATTTCAGGGATATTTTAACTATTGGTTGCTTCTGGGGTGTGGGAAACTAGGGTCAGGGATGGTGAGATAGTTTTCAGTATATACCCTTGTAAGTCTTTGGTTAACTTTGAAAAGCTCTTTATTGTGGTATCATATGTACACCTTTTAAATTTGAATTATTAGATGTATTACTATTAAAGAAAAAATAAAATAGGAAATGATAATGGAAAGATTGAATGAAACCATCCTTGTGCTTAGGGAATAAATACTAGTCTGGTTGGAAAGGATGACTAGCATGGGTGGGGAGGAAAGGGAGATGGGGAGATGGAAAGCTATTAAAAAGGTTGGTGGACAGAAAGAGTGGATGGGTGCTAGGAAGGATGGACTAGATCCAGGGAAATAGGGGTGGAGGTAGCATTAATGAAATGGGAGCCTTTTTACTGGAAGGGAGAAAGGAACTTTAAAAATGTAATAGAAGGACATATTCAGAAGAGGAAGGTTGGAAAAAAGGGTGTCATCTTGTTACATCCAAGTCATTTTAAATAAAAATTTGCCTACTTACAAACTTTATTCAGAACAGTTCCTTAAGAGAGCCTGCCTCTTCCTCTTCCCTATACCTGGCTTCCTCCTTGCTGATAGCTCAGCTCTGTCTGTCCAAGTTGCTGCATTGCTGCTGCTTATGGCCTAAGAGTTTGACGGTGGGGAAACACAAATGGGCTACTTCCATGTTTAACCTCAGAAGCATTCAGTATAAGAGGATTGTTGTTTTAGGTATGCCAAAGAATTGGCCTAGGTTCTCATAAAAAATGAAGTCCTGCTTTCTTATTGACTGTGATTGATTTCTGATGAGTAGACAAGATAACATAGTATTAATATAGATGTTTCTTTGAAGAGTCCCTTATAGTTCAGAGTAAAAGCACTTAGGGATATAAGACTATTTTGAGCTGTCTGGTCAGTTATTTGAAAACCAGGTGATATTTAACTTCTTGAAGTAAATTAAGTTTCTTTTGGGTTACCGTCTGTATTAGTTCGTTTTCACACTGCTGTTAAAAGACATACCCAAAACTGGGAACAAAAAGAGGTTTAATTGGACTTAAAGTTCCATGTGGCTGGGGAAGCCTCAGAATCATGGCAGGAGGCAAAAGCCACTTCTTACATGGTGGTGGCAAGAGAAAAAATGAGGAAGAAGCAAAAGCGGAAACTCTTGATAAACCCATGAGATCTTGTGGACTTATTTACTATCTTGAGAATTGCGTGGGAAAGACTGACCCCCATGTTTCAATTACCTCCCCCTGGGTCCCTCCCATAACACGTGGGAATTCTGGGAGATAAAATTCAAGTTGAGATTTGAGTGGGGACACAACCAAACCATATCACCCTGTCTTGGGCCAGGTTTCCTACTTCCCTTCTCTTGGCTGTCAGATTTGGTTGGTTGGTCCTTTCATTCTTCAGGGCAGTGGTTTTTAACAGTTTGAGTCATAGATCCCACAGTGAATGTTCATAGAAACATATAGAGTGTATGATTTTGCATATAATTTTGGTGGCTTCATAGTTCTCCTGATCCTTCTTAGGTTCTGTGCTGTAGGTTAAGAATTTTTTTTTTTTTTTTAGGCTGAGCATTTTGGCTTAATGCCTGTAATGGCAGCCCTTTGGGAAGCCAAGGTGGGTGAATTGCTTGAGCCCAGGAATTCGAGACCAGCCTGGGCAACATGGCAAAACCCCATCTCTACCAAAAAAAAAATACAAAAATTAGCTGGGATTGGTGGCACATGCCTATAGCCCCAGCTATTGGGGAGGCTGAACCAGGAGGATTGCTTGAGCCCAAGAGGTAGAGGTTACCGTGAGCCAAGATTGCGCCACTGTACCCTAGCCTGTGCAATAGAGCAAGACACTGTCTCAAATAAGAAATGGTTACTTCACAAGGTGAAGAACTAGCATTGTTTCCGAAGGTAGGAAGCTTTAGTGGTCTTTGGTGCTCTGCTTTTCCTGAACAGATATATCCTGTGTCTGTTTCTCTTTTGTCTCTCAGGTTATGAATGTGGGACACAGTCTAGGATTACAAAGGAGCAGTATAGATCTGATTGGTCCTTGATGGATGCAATCAGGGATAGTGGGGAGCCTCCCTCATGTTTGGGCCTTGGGTGGACTGTCCCCTCTGGGTAGCCATTCAGTTTTCTCCTTTCTGTTCCAACCTTGCAGTGTCAGACCGAGAGGCCCAGAGTGCCGTAGCCAGGCAGTCTGGCATGTAGCCGGCAGACCTTTCTCATTTCACCAACATATTTAAAGTTTATTGGCAATTCTGATGCCTCAAGCAGGGTCTTGGGCCTCCTAGTTTGCAGGAATCCACCCCACTCCCAGTTGTGTTTCCTTGCCCTGGCCCTCTTTGCCCATTTGCCCCATGCCTCTGAGGCATTTTAGTTTGCCCCATTTGCCCCATGCCTCTGAGGCTGTTGGCCTGGGGTTGAGAGTGTGCTTAGGCTGGCGTTCCTTTCCCCAGGGGGAGCTGAGGTGCTCTGTAGGAGCCTTGAGGGCAGACATTAGGGGACTCCCAGTCCTTGTTTGTCCAGACTGAGGTCTCCTCGGATGGGGGGCAAATGGATCTTTGGGACACTTGCAGCCATCTTCATGACAGGCTTATAGAGGGCTTATCAGTCTGATGACTGCTGATGAAATTCCACCAGCATTCATGGGCGAGTGCCTCAATTCAAGAGTGCCAAGCTCTCCAAAGCTAAAATTAATTTTAGAAAGAAAAAGATTCCATTGTAAAGCCCCTGAGTAAATTGGGGTAAGTTAGTGACAAAATCAGCTACAGCAAGGGGTTCTTTAGCAAAAGTTTGACAACCACAGACTTAAACATTTAATACAGATGCCTCAGTCATGAGTGCAAGCTTTTACATATTTGTTACAGCTTTATTTCCTTAGTATTTTATTTTACTAACTTGTATATGTGTGCTAGTGTTTGTTTAGGCATTAGTGTAATATATTTATATAAATGTATTCTTTTTTAAGCTGAAGCATTTGATTTGATTGCACAAGATGAAGAAGAATTTAATAAAGAGCATCAGTTTATACAGGTTTGTAATTATTTGCTTTATCCAAAATTTAAAATTTTTCCTGCATTAATGTAAATGTAGGCAAAATGTTCTTTCTTTCTGAATAGATATACAGTTAGTATAGAATTATTTCATATTTTTCTCATGAAAATATGAGACAACTAGATGTATTTTCTGGACAGCTAGACAACTTCTGTTTTTTCCCTCATACTCTGAATTATTAATTGAAGATCATTGACATACTGAAATATATCTTAATTCACTTAAAATTGCTTTAATGCCCTTAATGGATATTTCCATAGTTTATTTTTATTTTTTGAGACAGGGACTTGCTGTGTCACTCAGGCTAGAATGCAGTGGTTATTTTTTGTAGAGATGGAGTCTCGCTGTGATGCCTAGACTGGTCTCGAACTCCTGGGCTCAAGCAATCCTTCTATCTTGGCCTCCAAAAGTGCTGGGATTCAGCGTGAGCCACTGTACTGGGTTATATTTCTATAGTTTTAAAAATGTTTTAAAGTGAGGCAATCCTGTTGGTTTTTTGTGAAGATTCTTATTTATGACAATCTAATTTCAATCTTATTTTGAAGATTCAAAATTTATGACAGCGGTTTGATGAAGCAAGATATTCTTCTTATAAAATAATAATAATAAGAAGCAACGTTCTTATTATTTTTCAGATGGGGTTTTGCCATGTTGCTCAGGCTGGGCTTGAACTCCTGAGCTCACGTGATTCTCCCATCTTGTCCTCCTAGGTCGCTGAGATTACAGGAAAGCACTGTTGTGAGCAACTTGTGATTGTGCGTATTATAATTCAGGTGTTCTGAATGAGTATTCTGAAACACTCATTTTCCTCCTCTGGACTTCATTATGCTTCAGTTTGTCCAATTTTTTTTTTTTTTTTTTTTTT
>NW_016107557.1:1322826-1326970 GCF_001604975.1 Cebus imitator | reverse complement strand
AAAATTTTTTTTTAAATTTTCTTGGTAAGATTTTTAAAATTATTGTATATTAGAACAACAGAAAGGTGACTTTCTGGGGGAAAGAAATGAAACAATAACTTTCTTCCTAGGAAGAAAACATAGATGCTCATAACACTTCATTTGCACTGGGCGATACGTCCTGGGGAGCTACAATTAATTACAGTCTGTTGAGGAAATCACATAGCACATCAAATTTGGATAAAGATGATGCCAGTTATTTACGTCTATCTTTAGGAGAGTTCTTTGCTCAAAGATCTGAAGCTCTTGGTTGCCTTGGTGGTGGTAACAATGTAAAAAGAGTAAGTATGGAATCTGTTAGAAGTGCTCACAGTCACCATATTTTAGATTTTGAGTATTATGATGGCATAGTAACTTTAAAATGGAGACAGAATAGGGGTGGGACAAAAGAGTGGTAAAAAACTTAGATTTCATCGTCAGACCCTTATTCCAGTCCTAGGTCTGTCTTTTAGCTAGTTCTAGGACGTTGAGCAATTTAACTCCTCTGTGCCTTAATCTCCTTTTTCTTTTTTTTTTTTAAGATGGAGTCTCAAATTGTTGCCTGAGCTGGAGGGCAGTGCCGTGATCTTTGCTCACTGCAACCTCCGTGTCCCAGGTTCAAGTGATTCTCCTTGCCTCAGTCTCCCAAGTAGCTGGGATTATAGGCACTCACCACCATGCCTGGCTAATTTTTTTGGTATTTTTAGTAGAGATGGGGTTTCACAATGTTGACTAGGGGGGCTTGAACTCCTGACCTCGTGATCCGCCGGCCTCGGCCTCCCAAAGTACTGGGATTACAGGTGTGAGCCACCACACTTGGCCTAATTTCCTATTTCTTAATAGCACACTGTTTTATAGGGCTTTGTAACATTTAAATGTGATGGTCCATGTAAAACATTTAGCACTAAGCCAACATCTAGCAAGTATTTAATAGTTGTTCGTTGCTTCCTTTATTGTTGGTTGCTGTGAAGAATTCTAAAAATGATTTTTAAAACTATTATCTAAAGAGATGTTTTGAAATATGGAAGTGTTTTGATTTAATTAAATGTAGTGCATGTACAAATAAAAAGACAAGTTGTTCAGGTAGTGATAAGTGCTGTAAAGCATGAGTGAGTAGAAGGAGCTACTTTAGCTGTGCTGGTCAGGTTGACATTTCGGGGAGGACATTGAGTTGGCATCTCAGTGATGAAAAGGAGGCAGCATGCCAGGCACAGTGGCTCATGCCTATAATCTCAGCACTTTGGGAGGCTGAGGTGGGCGGATCACCTTAAGTTAGGAGTTTGAGACCAGCCTGGCCAACATGGTAAAACCCTGTCTCTACCAAAAATAGACAAAATTAGCCAGGTGTAGTGGTGCGTACCTGTAATCCCAGCTACTTGGGAGGCCGAGGTAGGAGAACCGTTTGAACCTGGGAGGCAGAGGGTTGCACTGAGGTGAGATTACTCCACTTCACTCCAGCCTGGGCAACAGAGTGAGACTCCATCTCAAAAAGAAAAAAGAAAAAAAAAAAAAGAAAAGGAGGCAGCAGAGGGAGACATTAAAAAAAAAAAAAAAGATTGTGTTTTTTTTGTAAGAAGAAATAAGACTTCTCCCTCCATTAGTGACCTGGCCTTTGCCTGTATGCAGATCTGGAGGTAGGAACCAGGGTTTCATATTGGAGGAACGGAAATCAGGTGTGAGGTGCAGGGTGGGCGTGTATGAAGGGAGAATGGCAGATGATTAGGGCCAGATCATGAGGGCTTCCGGTAGAGGGAGGTTTTATCTCATATGAACAGGGAGGAAGTGCTTAGAGGCACAGGGCAACTTTGTTGTGGTGCTGGCCCATCTCCAGGTGCAGCAGGCTGCTGCCATATGTCAGGTGCCCAGGTAGAGAAAGTCAGCAAAAGACAAAAGACGGAAAGAAGCAGGCAGAGGCTTAGGAAATGGGAGAGATGTGATGAAGGCTGGAGACAAGGATGACCTAGAGAAAACAGAGAAAAGGGCAAGAATTCAAGATTTATCCTCTAGAGTCAAGGAATTTGTTGATAAATTCTACAAAGGAAATTAGGGTTATTTGAGGGAGTGTTTATCAAAACTGGATTTCATTAAGAATATGATTGTGAAATAATAGTTGTAGTGTTAGAAGTTATAGTTGATTCATAGAACTTTTAAGTTGAACTGTGGTCTTGTTTAGTGCAGTAAATTGAAAAATGAAAATATTTTAGAAAGATGGATTTTTCTGCTTGGATTGATTTTGACTTTGAGATTATGACAGGTTGAAGAGTAACTGAATTCCTCATTAATGGAGTTATGATAAGGAAAGATAAGATGGACAAAGCGCTGGAAAAATTGATCTATTATTTGGATTTTTTGTTTTGGTATAAGTTATAAAGTTTTGTTTGCATTCAAGTTACTGAATCAAAGAGAAGAAATAAGCGAAGACCAGTAAAAAATTGAGTGCTTTTAATGAGTTCACATTTCAGTTCTGTCATGTGACTCCTATATAAGAATGACAAGTGGAAATTGCCCATCCTTTAGCAAGCTCCGTGAATGCAAACCTTCCAGAAACTTAAATGTAAGTTGGTAGAAGGGTCCGTAATCTTAATACAGATTTTTCAAGGATGTGTTTACTCTATAAAATAAAGTACCTTTATATTGTGATTTCCAGGGAGCAGGATTTTTTATCTTTTTTCTCATTAATATGCCACTGATGATTAAACAGTGTCTAACACATAATAGGTGTTCAATAATAATTATTGAAGGAATAAAGTATCATTTCTGTGTTGTTTTTTTTGAGACAGTCTGCTCTGTTGCCTAGGCTAGAATGCAGTGGCATGATCTCAACTCATCTTAACCTCTGGTGCCTCAGCCTCCTGAGTAGCTAGGACTACAGGTGTGCACCACCACCCCTGGCCAATTTTTATGTTGTTAATAGAGATAGAGTTTTGCCAGGTTGGCCAGGCTGGTCTTGAACTCGTGGACTCTCAAAGTGCTAGGATTACAGGTGTGAGCCACTGCGCTTGGCCTCATTTCTGTGTTGTTTTAATTTGAATTTCTTAGTAAGGGCAATTCATTTGACAATATGAGTTCAATGATTAAAAGGTAGCTAGTATTAAGGAAATGAAAGGTGTTATCTGGACCTTTGAAGGCCATCTCTAGTAATTGAGATTAAGTGGGAAGAACAGTTCTTTGATGTCATTTAGCTGTGTTATTAGTATTAGATAAAATAGTCTAGAATTTCTCAAAGCAGTTGAAAGTCAAAGAAATAATTTACATTTAATTATTTTGTAGCCATCATTTGGCTATTTTATTAGATCACCAGAGAAGAGAGAACCTGTTGCCTTGATAAGAAAATCTGATGTATCGAGATGTAATTCAGAAAGAGAAATCGCTCATCTTAACCATGATCTATATTCAGGTAATGGATTCAAAGAAGAGGCTTTTCGGAATCTTTTATTTTTTTCTTAAAAGTGTAACTTAGGTGTTGTGTGATCATGTTCTTTATGAGTGAAAATGTATATAACATTTCGTATTTTCTCAATGTCAGTTATAGATTTGATTTATTTGTAACTCCACATATTCTTTTCAGTCTAAAGTGGAAACAAGTCAGCCAAAATCTACCTAAATTTGTAAAAACCACAGTATATGAAGTAATTTCAAATAGGCTAGTTAATGTTGGCTGTTAAATTATTGAGTTAATTAATCATAGATATATTTATTATTAGGTAGACTTTTAAAGAGATCTTTTGAGATTTAGACTATGATAGTCTAAATATCAATTTTTATGATAAATATCTAAGTATTTTAAATCAAATGTTCTTGGTCAACTTAGAGTTATCAAGCAGCTACTTTTTGTTAGTACAATGCCTTTTGCTATATATCATGTAAAGTTGTATAAGATATGCTCCATTCCTTAAGGAGCCTGTATTCCAGTAGGAGAGTTGGGACAAGGGGTCTTGGTATAGAAAGTCAGCTCATTTTCCATTTCTCTAAAGATGCACTCACTTCTTTAAAGCTTCTGTCTTTTTGTGTTTCTGTCTTTTTTTTTTTTCTTTTTCTTTCTTTGTCTCTCTCCCTTTCTCCTTCCTCCCTCCTTCCCTCCCTCCCTCCCTCCCTCCCTTCCTTCCTTCCTTCCTTCCTTTCTTCC
>NW_016107557.1:1319749-1321434 GCF_001604975.1 Cebus imitator | reverse complement strand
ATGTAGCATGTATTCCTTTGGCATTTTTCACCTCAGCGTACCATTGTCAGAAACTTATTTTTATTACTGTATTGTATTCTGTTCTATGAATATTCTGTTGCTTTTATATCAGTTTGTATTGTTGATGAACGTTTGGGATATGTCCACTGCTGGACAATTATAAAACAATTCTCCATGAACAGCCTAGTACCTGGGACGTGTGCACACATTCATGTGAGGTATATATGTAGTGGGGTTTGCACACCTTTACTTCAGTGGTTTGGACAGTTCTCCAGAGTGGTTGTACTGTGTAGATTTGTTCAACACTGTGTGCTACCTGTCACTGGACTTCCTCACCAGCACCTGGTATCACTTGTTTTTCTGGTGGGTGCTCAGTGGGGACTTCTTGTCTTCATGTGTGTTTCCCTGATTATTAATGAAGCTGGTTCTTGCTCATATTTGCTGGTCATTTGGAGGCTTATTTTGTGAAGTACCTGTTGAAGTCTGTTGCTCTAATGGATAGTTCGTTTTATTTGATTTATAGGTTTGCATTACATTGGGTAGGAGCCTTTTGTCAGTTGCATCCCATGCATTGTTTTCTTTTATCTCTTGTTTTTTGATACGTCATATTTTCATTATCATTCAGTTCAATATATTGTCTAATTTCCTTGGCCCATGGGCTTTTTTAAAAAGTGTATTGCTTAGTTTCCAAACGTAGGGGATTTACTAATTTTTGAAATAATTGATTTTAGGCCAAATGTCCTATAGTCAGAGAATTTTTAGTTTTAAGCCTTTGAAATTTGTTTAAATACAATATGTAGCTCAGCATTTGTTCAATTTTTGAAAGTATTTTCTGTATGCTTGTAGGGAATGTCTGTTACGTGACTTAATGTCTGTTTCACTTAGGTGAGATTTATTTAAATTGGGATGTTCAAGCTGCCTGCATTCTTAAAATTATTGTGCTGTTCTTTTTTTTTCTAACATTTCAGTCATTTATTTTTATTTATTTATTTTTATTGCATTTTAGGTTTTGGGGTACATGTGAAGAACATGCAAGATTGTTGCATAGGTACACACATGACAGTGTGATATGCTGCCTTCCTCCCCATCACCTGTATCTGGCATTTCTCCCCATGCTATCTCTCCCAAACTCCCCACCCCCCGCTGCCCCTCCCCCATTTGCCCCGGACAGACCCCAGTGTGTGATGCTCCCCTCCCTGTGTCCATGTGTTCTCATTGTTCAACACCTGCCTATGAGTGAGAACATGCGGTGTTTGATTTTATGCTCTTGTGTCAGTTTACTGAGAATGATGGTTTCCAGGTTCATCCATGTCCCTACAAAGGACATGAACTCATCGTTTTTGATGGTGCATAGTATTCCATGGTGTATATGTGCCACATTTTCCCTGTCCAGTCTGTCATCGATGGGCATTTGGGTTGGTTCCAGGTCTTTGCTATTGTAAACAGTGCTGCAATGAACATTCGTGTGCACATGTCCTTATAGTAGAACGATTTATAATCCTTTGGATATATTCCCAGCAATGGGATTGCTGGGTCAAATGGAATTTCTATTTCTAGGTCCTTGAGGAATCGCCACATTGTCTTCCACAATGGTTGAACTAATTTACACTCCCACCAACAGTGTAAAAGTGTTCCTATTTCTCCACATCCTCTCCATCATCTGTTGTCTCCAAATTTTTTAATGA
>NW_016107557.1:1297124-1319054 GCF_001604975.1 Cebus imitator | reverse complement strand
AGGCCTCTGTTCTGTTCCATTGGTCTGTATGTCTGTTTTGGTACCAGTACCATGCTGTTTTGCTTACTGTAGCCTTGTAGTATAGTTTGAAGTCCGATAGTTTGATGCTTCCCGCTTTGTAGTTTTTGCTTAGGATTGACTTGGCTATGTGGGCTCTATTTTGGTTCCATATGAAGTTTAAGGTGGTTTTTTCCAGTTCTATGAAGAAGGTCATTGGTAGCTTGATGGGGATAGTGTTGAATTTGTAAATTACTTTGGGCAATATGGCCATTTTCACGATACTGATTCCTCCTAACCATGAACATGGAACGTTTCTCCATCTGTTTGTGCCCTCTCTTATTTCGTTGAGCAGTGGTTTGTAGTTCTCCTTGAAGAGGTCCTTTACATTCCTTCTTAGTTGTGTTCCTAAGTATTTTATTCTCTTTGTAGCAATTGTGAATGTCAGTTCATTCTTGATTTGGCTCTTTTTAATTCTGTTATTGGTGTGGAGGAATGGTTGTGATTTTTGCCCATTGATTTTGTATCCTGAGACTTTGCTGAAGTTGCTTGTCAGTTTCAGGAGATTTTGGGCTGAGTCGATGGGGTCTTCTAGATATACAATCATGTCGTCTGCAAACAGAGACAATTTGACTTCCTCCTTTCCTATTTGAATACGCTTTATTTCTTTTCTTGCCTGATTGCTCTGGCTAGGACTTCCAGTACTATATTGAATAGGAGTGGTGAGAGAGGGCATCCTTGTCTAGAGCCAGATTTCAAAGGGAATGCTTCCAGTTTTTGCCCATTCAGTATGATATTGGCTGTTGATTTGTCATAAATAGCTTTTATTATTTTGAGATACATTCCATTGATACCTAGTTTATTGAGGGTTTTTAGCATAAAGGGCTGTTGAATTTTGTCAAAGGCCTTCTCTGCATTTATTGAGATAATCATGTGGTTTTTGTCTTTGGTTCCGTTTATGTGGTGAATTACGTTTATAGACTTGCGTATGTTGAACCACCCTTGCATTCCTGGGATGAAGTGTACTTGATCATGGTGGATAAGCTTTTTGATGTGCTGTTGCAATCGGTTTGCCACTGTCTTATTGAAGATTTTTGCTTCTATGTTCATCGTGGATATTGGCCTGAAGTTTTCTTTTCTTGCTGAGTCTCTGAGTCTCTGTGTTTTGGTATCAGGATGAATGTTGGTCTCATAAAATAATTTTGGAAGGATTTCCTCTTTTTGGATTGTTTGGAATAGTTTCAGAAGGAATGGTACCGGTTCATCTTTGTATGTCTGGTAGAATTCGGCTGTGAACCCGTCAGGACCTGGGATTTTTTTGCGTGGTAGGCTCTTAATTGCTGCCTCAACTTCTGCCATTGTTATTGGTCTATTTAGGGTTTCGGCTTCTTCCTCGTTTAGGCTTGGGAGGATGCAAATGTCCAGGAATTTATCCATTTCTTCCAGGTTTACTAGTTTATGTGCATAGAGTTGTTTGTAATGATCTCTGATGATGGTTTGTATTTCTGTAGAATCTGTGGTGATATCCCCTTTATCTTTTTTTATTGCATCTATTTGATTCTTTTCTTTTTTATTAATCTGGCTAGTGGTCTATTTTGTTGAGCTTTTTGTAAAACAGCTCCTGGATTTATTGATTTTTTTTGAAGGGTTTTTTGTGCCTCTATCTCCTTCAGCTCTGCTCTGATCTTAGTTATTTCTTGTCTTCTGCTAGGTTTTGAGTTTTTTTCATCTTGCTTCTCTAGCTCTTTCAATTTTGATGATAAGGTGTCGATTTTAGATCTTTCCTTCCTTCTTATGTGGGCATTTATTGCTATATATTTTACTCTAGAGACTGCTTTAAATGTGTCCCAGAGATTTTGGTATGTTGTATCTTCGATCTCATTGGTTTCAAAGAACATCTTTGTTTCTGCCTTCATTTCATTGTTTATCCAGTCAACATTCAAGATCCAGTTATTCAGTTTCCATGAAGCTGTGTGGTTCTGAGTTAGTTTCTGAATTTGAGTTCTAACTTGATAGCACTGTAGTCTGAGAGTCTGTTTGTTATGATTTCTGTTCTTTTATATTTGCTGAGGAGTGATTTACTTCCAATTATGTGGTCAGTTTTAGAGTAGGTGTGATGTGGTGCTGAGAAGAATGTATATTCTGTGTGTTTGGGGTGGAGAGTTCTGTCAATGTTTATTAGGTTTGCTTGGTCCAGGTCTGAGTTCAAGTCCTGGATATCCTTGTTAATTTTCTGTCTTTTTGATCTGTCTAATATTGACAGTGGGGTGTTAAAGTCTCCTACTATTATTGTGTGGGAGTCTAAGTCTTTTTAAATCATTAAGAACTTGTTTTATGTATCTGGGTGCTCCTGTATTGGGTCCATATATATTTAGGATCGTTAGCTCTTCTTGTTGCGTTGATCCTTTTAGCATTATGTAGTGTCCTTCTTTGTCTCTTTTGATCTTTGTTGGTTTAAAGTCTATTTTATCAGAGACAAGAATTGCAACTCCTGCTTTTTTTTGCTCTCCATTTGCTTAGTAAATCTTCCTCCATCCCTTTATTTTGAACATTTGTGTATGATTGCATGTGAGATGGGTTTCCTGGATACAGCACACCGATGGGTTTTGGCTTTTTATCCTGTTCTCCAGTCTGTCTTTTGATTGGGGCATTTAGCCCATTTACATTTTGGGTTAATATTGTTATGTGTGAATTTGATACTGCCATTTTGATGCTAGCTGGCTGTTTTGCCCGTTAGTTGATGCAGTTTCTTCATTGTGTTGATGCTCTTTACCATTTGGTATGTTTTTGGAGTGGCTGGTACTGGTTGTTCCTTTGTATGTTTAGTGCTTCTCTCAGGAGCTCTTGTAAAGCAGGTCTGGTGGTGATGAAATCTCTGAGTAATTGCTTGTTTGTAAAGGATTTTATTTCTCCTTCACTTGTAAAGCTTAGTTTGGCTGGATATGAAATTCTGGATTGAAACTTTTTTTCTTTAAGGATGGTGAATATTGGCCCCCACTCTCTTCTGGCTTGCAGGGTTTCTGCTGAGAGATCTGCTGTGAGTCTGATGGGCTTCCCTTTGTGGGTAACCCGACGTTTCTCTCTGGCTGCCCTTAGCATTTTCTCCTTCATTTCAACCCTGATGAATCTGATGATTATGTGAGTTGACGTTGCTGTTCTTCAGGAATACCTTTGTGGTGTTCTCTGTATTTCCTGGACTTGGATATTGGCCTGCCTTGCTAGGTTGGGGAAGTTTTCCTGGATAATATCCTTTTGCAGCTTGGATTCATTCTCTCCGTCACATTCAGGTACCCCTATCAAACGCAGATTAGATCTTTTCACATAGTCCCATATTTCTTGGAGACTTTGTTCATTTCTTTTTACCCTTTTTTCTTTAATCTTGCCTTCTCATTTTAATTCATTGAGTTCATCTTCGACCTCTGATAACCTTTCTTCTGCTTCGTCAATTCAGCTTTTGAAACTTGTGTATGCTTCGCGAAGTTCTCGTGCTGTGTTTTTCAGCTCCATCAATTCACTTATATTCCTCTCTAAGCTGTTTATTCTCGTTAGCATTTCATCGAATCGTTTTTCAAGGTTCTTAGTTTCTTTGCATTGGGTTAGAACATGTTCTTTTAGCTCAGATAAGTTTCTTATTACCCACCTTCTGAAGCATGTTTTTGTCAATTCATCACATTCATTCTTCATATAGTCTTGTTCCCTTGCTGGTGAGGAGTTGTGATTCCTTGGAGGAGGAGAGGCGTTCTGTTTTGGGGTGTTTTTATCCTTTGTGTGCTGGTTTCTTCCCATCTTTGTGTATTTATCCACCTGTCGTCTTTGTAGTTGTTGACTTTCAGATTGGGTCTCTGAGTGGACGTTCTGTTTGTTGATGATGAAGTTATTTCTGTTTCTTAGTTTTCCTCCTAACAGTCTGGCCCCTCTGCTGTAGGACTGCTGAGGTCCACTCCAGGCCCTGCTTGCCTGGGCTTCACCTGCAGCAGCTGCAGAACAGTAAGGGTTGCTGCAAGTTTCTTCTTTTGCTATCTTTGTCCCAGAAGGATACCTGCCAGATGTCAGTCTGAGCTCTCCTTTATGAGGTGACTCTTTGGATATCTGGGGGTCAGGGAGCTGCTTGAAGAGACAGTCTGTCCTTTATAGGAGCTCAAGTGCTGAGCTGTGAGCTCTGTTGTTCATTCAGAGCTGCTGGGCAGGTACGTTTAAGTCTGCTGTAGCAGAACTCATAAACGCCTTTCTTTTCTTCCCCAGGTGCTGTCCCAGGGACTTAGGGCTTTATTTATAAGTTTTTGTTGTGCTTCTGCCTTCTTTCAGGGCTGCTGTGCCCAGCAAGGAGGCAGCCTAGTCACAGTCTGTCTGCAGAGGCTTTGCTGAGCTGCTGTGGGCTCCGCCCAGCTTCCATGTGAACTTCCCTGCAGTCCCTCCACGCTTTTGCTGGGAGCTGCAATCCCGAGCTGCTCCTAATCGGCCATCTTGGATCAGTCTCCTATGCTGTTATTTCAGTTACATAGATTTTAAAATCTCCCACCATGATTGTGGATTTGTTCATTAATCATTATAGGCATATTAACATTTGCTTTAAATGTTTGAAGCTATAGTCTTAGGTGTATACAAATTGTGCGTAAAACTTGTTGCATTAAATTCTTCATAAAATTATTTTGGTGCCTAAAAATTGTTCTTGCTGACAAAAATTCAAATCCTTTATTGAGCATGTCTCCCTCAGTCTGTAGTAATAATTTTTTCCTAAATCTAGTCTGACATTAACAATATCAATACCAGCTTTCTTTGGTTAGTGTTAGCATGTTATATTCTGACTATTATTTTACTTTTAATCTTTCTATATCCTAATATTTTAGATGTTATAGGGACATGCTGTTGGATTTTGCTTTTTAAGCAGTCTGGCCGTGTTATTAGGCTGTTTTTTGCATTGCTATAAAGAAATACCTGAGATTGGATAATTTATAAAGAAAATTGGTTTAATTGGCTCACAATTTTGTGTTCTATACAGGGGAAGTGTAGTGTAGGCAGCTGCTTGGCTTCTGGGGAGGCCTCAGTTAGCTTGTAATCATGGCAGAAGGTGAAGCGGGACCAGGCATGTCACATGGCCAAAGCAAGGATGGGGAAGGAGCCACACACTTACAGCCAGATTTTGGGAAAGCTCACTCACTACCACTAGGTAACACCAGACCATGAGGGGTCCACCCCTATGACCTAAACACCTCCCCGCTAGCCCTCCTCCAACACTAGGGATTACATCTCAAGGTGAGATTTGGAGGGGACATCCAAACTATATCACAGTCTTTCTACTTACACTTAATGGAATTCCCAGCACATGGGGGTTTGAATCTGCTTACTTTATTTGCTTTTTATTTTTTTCACCTAGATTTTGTTCTTTTTCTTTAGGCATTCTTTGAGATTGTTGAAGGGTTTTATATGATTCCAATTTTCTCTGTTGATTTGGTAATTATATATACTATTTTAATGATTACTCAAATAATTATAAACTGTGCCTTGGCTTACTGATATTTAGTAAAAATTCTTCATTTACTTTGTCTTATTTGGCATCCCAAGGATCACAAAATACTCAATTTACTCCAGACTTAAAAGCTTTTCTTGTTTTATGTTTTATCTCTGTATTTAAACCTTACAAGACATGATGATGATTTATAAATAACCAATATATATTTCTGATCTTTCATCTGAGATTAGTTTTCTTTTTAAAGAATATCCCTACTTTTTTTTTTTTTTTTTTTTATGTAAGGGACTGGTGATAATGAATTTTCTGTTTGTTGTCGCTCTAAAATGTTTTTATTTCCCTGTTATTCTTGATGTGTCTTGATGTGTATTTTTGCTTGCTATAGAATTGTTAGGAGTAACTTTTAGCACTTTGAATGTATTTTTTTCATGTCATTTCATTTCAAAAGTTGGCTATCAGTCTTTTGTTATTTTCTCTTTGATTTTTATCCATTTTACTGCGATGTGCTTGGGTAGCTTTTGTTTTACTTTACAGTTTAGAGGAGAAATCATTGAAATAATTTGAGGCTAAGGGAGATGATATCTTCCAGACTGGATTTATGTCTCCTTCTGATAGGGAGCACGGTACACTAGCAATTGCAGATCACTTTAATTCATTTACTGGACTTGAGCTGATTGGAGCTGAGCCTCATCCATATGAGAACCAGTCAGATGTTGGTTTACCTTTACTGCTGCGTGTATCCCTTTGTGGTCTCATCCCAAAGCATGAATGTTTTACTTTGATGTCTTTCTTTCTCTCTCTCTCTCTCTCTCTCTCTCTCTCTCTCTCTCTCTCACACACACACACACACACACACACACACACTGAACCCACCCCAATACCAGTATTTCATTGACAGATTCAGTTTTTATACCTGTATTCCCACAAGAATAGCTTTGTTTAGCCTTTTCTTGAAGGAGCAGATACCCTTAGGGAACAGCATCCCCAATGTTGGGCTTACCTCTCTGGGTTACTTTTTTCTCTTAAATTTTGGCCCCATAAATTTACACTGCTTTTTATTATTTCATTTATTTTTTATTTTATTTACACTGCTTTTTAAGCTTGCTAGTGCTTTCAAAGAGATGTTTTTGAATACACTGTTCTGTTCTAATTGTTCTTAGTAAGAGGCTGGTTTACATTACCTAGTCTGCTGTTAACTAGAGACAGAATTTTTAACATGTGTTTTTTTGTTGTTGTTAGTTTTATGTTTTTTAACTGTTATGCTCATTTCATTTTTTTACTCATGATTCCTGTTTATGTCTTGCTTATAAATAATTCTAACAGTTGAATGAAATTACTAAGAATTATACTTGTTATCACAATAACTCAGTTTTTTAATCTTAGTATCTTAAATTTTGGATTAAAATTATTTGATTTAGTTTTACCATGTCATTCCTGATGATTTTTTTAAAATAAACAATAATCCATTTTATAAATAACCTGGTACTATATAGTTAAAGTTGATAGCAGCTGTCTTTTTCATTAGGATATTTAGCTGGTATACCCTTAATTTTTTTGTTGCTGTTAAATCCTACATCATGCTTATAAAGATCAAATGAATACAGTAGACCCCTCTTTTTCACAGTTTTCCTTTCTGCAGTTTTAGTTACCTATGGTCAACTGTGGCACAAAAATATTCAATGAAAAATTCCAGAAATAGTTTATAAGTTTCAAATTATATGTCATTCTTAGTAGCATGATGGAATCTTCCCACCACCTCGCTCCATCCTGGTGGGATGTGAGTCTTTCTTTTGTCCAACTTCTCCACCCGTATTCACTTGTTGCCCATTAGTCATTTAGTAACGTTTGGTGATCAGATCAACTCCAGTGATACCGCAGTGCGTGTATTCAAGCCACTCTTATTTTGTAATGGCCCCAAAGTGCAAGAGTAGTGTTGCTGGCAATTTGGATACACCAAAGCACTGTCAAGTGCTTCCTTCAAGTGAAAAGGTAAAAGTTCTCGACTTAATAAGGAAAGAAAAAAAAATATGCTGAAGTTGCTGAGGTCTGTGGTAAAAATGAACCTTCTTCATGTGAAATTGCAAAGAAGGACAGAGAAATTTATGCTTCACACTCCAAACTGCAAAAGTTCTAGCCACAGTGAGTGATAAGTGCTTAGTTAAGATGGAAAAGGCATTACATTTTTGGGTAGAAGATAGGAACAGAAACATGCCCTGATTGACGACAGTTGGAGTTGGTGCTATCTGAGATTTCAGGTATCCACTTGGGGTTGAAATGCATTTCCCAGTGATAATGGAGGACTACTGAATGTTGATGAAACTAGGGTAAATTTATCTAATGTTTAATTTTCTTACATCTAGGACAATTTCTTCATGAACAACAAACCCCAAAGATACCAAGACAAGCTACCAGATAGTGGTGATTCTATGCTTAGGATCAGCACTATTGCTTCAGCCATCACAGAGGCATCAGTTAATGCTGATCCTTCCCAACTTGCTGCTATGATCAAGGCACTTTCAAATAAAACCAGAGACAAGACTTTTCAGGAAGATGAGAAACTAAAGGACTGTTCTCATGTGTGTCATTTCTTACCTAATGATTTAGAAAAAAGTAATGGATCCAATGCATTTGATATGGAGAAATATCTTAGAAAAACAGAAATTAGTAGATTTGAAAATGGAATGGAAAACTTTTCAAGGGCTGGTATATCTGATATTTGGGATTTATCTTTGCCCAAAGAACCAACTGCTCAAGATATTCATACAGTGGATGTAAGTGCTACTAGTATAAGTATGAGGGAACCAGAAGAAAACACAGCAGCTGTTGTTCATGTTGAAAATGGGGAGAGTGAGAACCAAGAGTCATTTAGAACTATAAACTTTTCAAATTCACTTACAAATATGAGAGAGAATGGCAGTGCAATAGTTGATGTGAAGACATGTTCCATTGACGACAAATTAGCAGATGTTGGTAACAGTGAAAAAGCCACCTCAATTTCTACTCCATCTGATAGTTATTCATCAGTGAAGAACCCCAGCATAACATCCCTTTGTCTGTTAAAAGACTGTGAAGAAATACGAGATAATAGAGAAAATCAGAGGCAGAATGAGTGTGTCACTGAAACAAGCAGCAGTGAAAAGCATGTGACTTTTGAAAACCATTGCATAGTCTCACCTAAAAATAGCGGTAAGTGTATGAGTTATTGGTCACATTCGTAAAATTACAAAGTTTATTTTCTCTTCTCACTGGAAAATACTCCCATCTGATAGATTTGAAAAAGACCTCTCCTGAGCATGGTGGACGTGGCTCAGAGGATGAACAGGAGAGCTTCAGACCTTCCACATCACCACTGAGTCATTCTTCTCCTAGTGAAATGTCCGGAACAAGTTCATCAGGGTAAGTGTGTACCTTCTTTTTTAAAAATTAAAAATACGTGCTAAGTATAGGAAATTGGAAAACAGTGTAAAGAAGAAAAATTATTCATCTGTGCATTCATCTCTCAAAGATAATTCTTGTAAGCTGTGAATTTCTTTCCAGCTATTTTTCTGTGCAAATTTTTGTACACTGCCTTTTTTTCACTCATTGTAACAATTATTCAATGAATTTAAAAGAAAACTAGTAATGTTACATACTGCATAATGGATCTGTCATGGTTCATTTGATACTTCTGGTGAGCACTTTGTATCTTAACTGTTTTGCTATCTACATGATATTGGGATGAATAACTGTTCATAAAATTTTAATTTTATGAATGTCTTTTGTGGCTTTATAAGAAATCTTTTATATGTTTATAGAAAGAGTCTAATAAATGGAAAATTTTGCCTAACCAGTGAAATTAACAAAAATGTTAAATGTAGCTTTGATTTCTTTCAAAATACTGGATTTCAAAGATATCTATTAACTATTTCCCAAGCTGCCATTAAAATTTTTCATATTCATCTGAAGCAACATGGTAATGGTGCTAATTATCAGTGGAGAGCTTAGGTCTTTCTCTGACTCCTTATGGATGTCTCAGTTTCACTTTCATATACAACGTCACTTCTTGTTTAATAGTTAATTGCATTTTATTTTTATTTATTTATTTTTTTTTTTTGAGAGGGAGTCTCGCTTGTGGTCCAGGCTGGAGTGCAGTGGCGCGGTTTCAACTCACTACAACCTCTGCCTCCTTGGTTCAAGTGATTCTCCTGCCTCAGTCTCCCAAGTAGCTGGGACCACAGGCACGTGACACCATACCTGGGTAATTTTTGTATTTTTAGTAGAGATGGGGTTTCACTATGTTGACCAGGGTGATCTCAAACTCTTGACTTCAGGTGATCCACCTGCCTTGGCCTCCCAAAGTGCTGGGATTACAGGCATGAGCTACTACACCCGGCCTGCATATTTTAGCAGATATATTACTGGTCACTCAGCCCAAAGCAAATTTGAAGATCATGTGGCCGTGACATGGCATAGTATGTTTAAAGTCTTTGGCTTATACATTCTTCTCTTATGTTTCTTATAGGTATTGCTTTATTGTCTCTATGGAAGACTAGAGGGATATATGAGACTAGGCTGATTTCTTTTTGCCTTTGAATTGACTTGATCTTTTTGCAAGTTTTTGCCCAAATTCTTTATTTTTCGTCTAATAATTTTTTAAGGCTATATCTCTGTGTTGATTCTTCATTATTACTTTGGTATATCATACAATATGCCCCCTCTTTTATTTTGCATGTGTTCTTGCAGTTCACTTTTCATTATTTGAGGAAATTTTACCTAAACGCACTTGTTCTTGTTAACCAAAGAAGTCAAACTAATACAGCACATCATCCAGTGACTCAGAACATTTTCCGTGCTATATCATGCTGTGTCTGTGTGTGTATGTGTATGCATGTGCATGCACGTGTCCATGTGCATACAGAAACCCATGTAGGTACATGTCATGCAGAAGCTAAAGAAGCCCTGAATCAATTTGGTTAGTAATACTTTGTTGCCATTGGTTAGAAACTTACTAAGTGGTATTTTGACACCATCTTGATTTGGGACTTTTTAAAAGTTCAGAATACAAATGTGAATTTTCTGTATATGTCCATTGCCTAGCTGAATATTCTGAACTTTGTACAAAAAAGAAAGATGGTGGAATCCAGTCAAGTGAAGGGCTGAATTGAAGTTAACTGGCAGAGCATAGGTGTGGAGACTGTTTCCAAAGGTGGCTTGACACTTACTTCCTATCCCCTGTGCTCTTTTACACTGTGACTTTGCAGCTTCTCCTCAAGAGGTGCAGTCTCTTTTCTCCTCCTTGCCCCTCAGCCCTATGAAAGGTGCTAATGAACAGAATAATGAGGAAGTAACCCTGGTGTATGTGTAGATAGGGGTGGGACTCACTATTTGTCGCTTTCTGATCTTTTCATTTTACGTTTTATTGCAGGGACATCTGTCTGAGCCACAGCTAGAACAACATGCTTTTGAATGGTCGCATAGTGTTGTATTGCATGTCTGTCCTCTGATTTTTGTAGTTTACTTCCTCCTGTGTGATTTAAGATTTCCCACTTATTATCCACAGTGAAGTGATGACATGTCCTTTTTGCGAAGTCTTTATATTTATCATTAATTTTTTTTCCTCAGGATAAATTCCTAGATGTAGAATGTCTGAGTCAAGAAGCCTTTGATATGTACCGCTTAATTGCTCAACCAAAAGTTGTGCCACTTGATAGTCTCATAGTGGTGTGTGACCATTTCCATTTCTTTGCACTTATCTGTGTGATTTTTTTTTCCTCTTTGCTCTTTGAGGGTGGGAATTCTTGAATGCTTCTTTTCATTTCCCTATATCAGATACTCAGCAGATTTTTATAGAATGAATATCTAACATTGCTGTGTGTCTTTATATGGTATTTGTTAATGAAAATGCCACAATACATTTTATAGTAGCTAAACAGATGCTTCATTCAGTGGGAATATCCTTTACAATTTTAGATAATTAATTTTAAACATTGGATTTGTGATTGAGTTATTTGCAAGATTATAGGCACATAGGAATGATTTTTTGCTAATATAGATAGCTGGAGGACTGGAGAATTCCTGATGTGAGCTACTCTTCTTTTTCAGATGCACGTTAGAGACCTTTGGTTCAGCAGCTCAGCAGCAGCAGCCTCCCTGTGAGCAGGAATTGTCTCTCTTGGCCTGCTCGCCTGCTGGTATGAGCAGGCTGACGTATGTGTCCCAACCAGAGAGCTCCTATCCTACCACAACCACAGATGATGGCCTGGAGGACTGCAAGGTGGGCAGCCACTTGGATTATTTATTACTAAGGCTGTCAACTCGTAAAGTATTACAGATGTTTGATTCAGACTACAGTTCAAGCCTGTAAAACTTCTGTTTCTCTTTTACCTTTAAAATGATTATTGTATGTGTACACATATTAAATACCTACTCATGCTGGTAGTCACAGAGGTACAGATATTTTAGGGTCTGCCCTCAAAGAGCTCTGTCTGGCAAGGCACATTGTGTAATGAAGTGCACCATGCTGCTCACATACTATGGGGACTCAGAAGGTGGGGGTTGGAAGTCTGATTGCCTGGAGGGTGCTTCAGCAAAGGTTTTTGGCAGGAATAAATACACTGAAGCCATACTCTGCAGGACTGCTAGGAGTTAGGCAGAGAGGAAGCAGAGTTAACACACGGGGAGGTGGAGAGTTGTAAGATACACACTGCATCTGAGGTGCTCCAGGAAGTTTAGAATAGCCACAGTGACTCATGTCAGTAGGGAGAAGTAGATGAGGCTAGAAGAGGGGTGGCCAAACCGTGAACCGTGCTGATTTTAAAATATCAGGGTTTGAAGGCTTTTAAGCAGGTCACTGTCATGATCTGTTTTGATTTTGTTTTTTGTGTTTTTTAGAAATGGTCTTGTTCTGTCACCCAGGCTGGATTACGGTGACACGATTACAGCTCACTACAGCCTGGGACTCCTAGTCTCAGATGATCCTCCTGCCCCAGCCTCCCAAGTAGCTGGGATTACAGGTGTGCACTAATCACACCTAGCTAATTTTTAATTTTTTCGTAGAGACTGGGTCTTGTTATGTTCCTCATGCTGATCTTGTACTCCTGGGCTCAGGTGTTCCTTCTGCCTTGGCCTCTCGAGTAGCTGGGTCTATAGGTGCCCACCACCACACCTGGCTAATTAAAAAAATTTTTTTTGCTAGAGACAGGGTCTTGCTATGTTGCCAGGGCTGGTCTTGAACTCCTGGCCTCAAGTGATCTTCTTGCCTTAGCCTCCCAAAGTGTTGGGATTACAGGCATGAGCCACCAAGCCGAGGCTGGTTTGATGTTTTAAAAGCTCACTTCAACAGCAGTGAAGAAGGAGGGATCAGGAGGAACAAAATTAAAATCGGAGATTTGTCATGAGACCACTGTAGTGGTTCAGGCAAGATACAGTGCTCACTTAGGCCAAGGCAATAGCAGTGGGGATAGAATAGAAGATCAGAGAGATTTATGTGGGAGTAGCTAGTGTTACCTGTTTTTGTGTGTGTATGTTGTGGATGTGAAAGTGTTCAGTTTTTTAATGAGCTAACTATGACTGCTGTGGGTATGCTGCATAGTCCTTTTCCACCAAGCTACTGAAGAATTACTGAATACACAGCATAGTGTTAGAGCATTACACTCTTTTCTTTGATAGCTGTCTTTTTCACGTTGTTGTTGATATTGAGTCTGCATACTCTTAACGTAGTGGTTGAGCGCTGGGCTATCGTGTCAGATAACTTATCTTCTGCCTCCTCAGACAGATTACTAAACTTCCCTCAAAACCTGTTTCTTCATCTGTAAGGAGGAATAGTATGTGAGGGCAGTGCTGGTCACCTAGTAAGTCACCACTGGATACATATTGTTATTATTAATTGGCAAATAATACAGTCTTTGTGTCTTAGTGTCTTTATTTCTGAAGCTTTGGCCAGGAGAAATTTATAAACCAAGTACCAAAGCAGTCAGTGAAGGTTACATCTATCTAGTCTCCAAATTTCAGCTGGTCCAACCCACAGAGCTGTAGGTGTTACTCCTCAGGTTATGTATTATGTACAAAGAAATAAGTGTGGACATTTACTGGGATTGTTAATTTCATGCTTCATAGAACCACAAAAGTTTAGAAATGGGAGAGGGCTTAGAACACATAAAAGTTAACATCTTTGGCTGGGCTTGGTGGCTCACACCTGTAATCCCAGCACTTTGGGAGGCTGAGGTGGGCGGATCACCTGAGGTCAAGAGTTCAAGACCATCCTGGCCAACATGGTGAAACCCCATCTCTACTAAAATACAAAAAAATTAGCAGGGCGTGGTGGCAGGTGCCTGTAATCTCAGCTACTTGGGAGGCTGAGGCAGGAGAATGGCTTGAACCCGGGAGGTGGTGGTTGCAGTGAGCTGAGGTTGCGCCATTGCGCTCCAGCCTGGGCAACAGGAGCAAGACTCCATCTCAAAAAATCAAAACAAAAAAAAGTTAACATCTTTGAATCTTCAAGCTTAGGCAGCAGCATGGACAGATGGTGGGATGGGGCCCTGCTAGCCTACTAAGCTAATGCCTGACCTCAAGGTTGTTATTTCAAACTTGCTTGCCCCCCCCCCAACTCATTCATTACTAATTTATTCAGATTTTTATTGTAAAGTTTACACAAATCCCTTAAATCTTAGAAAACTTATTAGACCTGATTCTTTATCTGTGTAAAATTTTCAGATATACTTAGCGTATATCTCCTATTTATTTTATTATAATTCTTTTTACAAAACAACAAACACAAATTTTCTAATGTAAGCCTGCATTTCACAACTGCAAGACTACTTTTTTTGTGTAAATGAATTTTCAAAGAGAAACTTCATGGACATCTCTTTGTTACTTGAGCTTATACCAGCATAGTTTCTAATTGTTATATTAAGTTTATCTGTGGATTATTAAAAATAAATTTTGTTGCACTCAGAGTGATATCACCAGCGAGTTGAGCACCACAATTATTCAAGCCAGTCCAGCCCCATTGGAGGAACGGGATATGGAAAAATTGAGAGAAAAAGTTCCATTTCAGAATAGAGGGAAAGGAACATTGTCATCTATTATCCAGAACAACTCTAATACTAGAAAAGCAACTGAAACTACTTCTCTGAGTAGCAAGCCTGAATATGTGAAACCTGACTTTAGATGGAGTAAAGATCCTTCCTCCAAAAGTGGAAATCTGTTGGAAACCAGTGAGGTAGATTTGACATCAAACCCTGAGGAATTGGACCCAATCAGGCTGGCTCTCCTGGGCAAGTCAGGTCTGAGCTGTCAGGTGGGGTCAGCCACATCACACCCTGTGTCCTGTCAGGAGCCTGTAGATGGTGATCGAAGAATAATTCCTAAAGATATGTCAACTGCTAGCCATGAGTTCAGTGGCCGGGTTTCTCATCAGACCACCTCTGAAAGCCAGTGCGCTCCTATTCCCACAAGCACAGTTCATGGTTCTGTGACTGACATGCGGAGCATGCCTGCTGCTCTGCATGCAGTCTTGATGCAACCCTCTCTCAGCACAGCTCCCTTCGCTCAGCAGTATTTGGGAACTCTCCCTTCAGCTGGAAGTGCCGCCTTGCCTCAGTGCCATGCTGGCAGTGCCACAGTCTGTGGCTTCTCAGGAGGCCTTCCCTATCCAGCTGTTGGAGGAGAGCCTGTGCAGAACTCAGTGGCTATGGGAATTTGTCTAGGACCAAATATCAGCTCTGGATGGATGGGTACCTCTTCCGTCTGTAACCCATATTGTAAATCCTTAAATGAGAACCTGCTAAGCACAGCAAAACCTTTCCCTGTGCCGTCTGTTGGTACGAACTGTGGAACTGAACCATGGGATTCAGGAATGACATCAGGATTGGGTAAGATGCTTTTTCTCTGTTATTGTTGCTTGCTATTATTTTCTCAAATGATACCACAAAGCTAGTTTGTTTCAAGGAGTTACCGGTTAGCATTAATTCTTTGTAAGTTTTGTGTTTCTTCCTAAACTGAGAACACCATAATATATTTCCGTGCAAGGATCCCTGAAGTTGGCTTAGAAAAAACGTTGCACTATGCAGGTGACAGGCTGCATATGACTTTGTCTTCTTTGTCTCTCTTTTGTTCTGCCATTGCAGTTTTATGGTTATTTCACATAGGAAATAGCAGTTAAGAGTTGAATGCCAGAATGAGTGAGCGCTTCCACCTGTGAGTCTCTGGGTGGCTGTTGTGGTGGAGAGGCAGCACTCAGGTGTGTCTATGGGGCAGCTTCTCTCTTGCTGACCGTCACTCTGCCTGCCGAGCTGGTAGCTGTGCTTTTCCTGACATGGTACACACTGCAACTGGGGTGCTGTCTTCTCTGCCCTCTGGAGCACCTATGTGAGGATGTTGGAAGATAGGTGGTATTGTTAAAATCTGATAGGTGTCCACATCTGGAAAGAGCCTCTGGAGTTTGTTTGTTTTTAGCATAAGCAGTGACATGATTTATCAGAGAAAGGGAAGAGATTGCTTACAGGCACTAACCTCAAAGAATTGATTAACTGTAATTGCGAGCTTGATCCAATTTTAATTTTCTTTTCCTGAGCTGGATGGAAGCAGGACAAAATTGTTGGCAGGCCTCTGAGGCTCATGCAACGTCAAGGACTCCATCTGGAGCGCTTTGACTCTAGCTCTGAAGTGTAAACAGGCCATCTTATAAACTCATTGCCATTTAACAGATTTGGCTTATAATCAGGGGTTTGCTGTAACTTGCATTTTTGACTGTGTTTTATTCTCACCCAGGGAGTGTCCGAGTGCCTGAGGAGTTGAAGCTTCCTCATGCCTGCTGTGTCGGGATCGCTTCCCAGACCCTCCTCAGTGTGCTCAACCCAACGGACCGTTGGCTGCAAGTCAGCATTGGGGTCCTCAGCGTTTGTGTTAATGGTGAAAAGGTAGTTTTCTGTGTCTTTCTCATTTAACCTAACAGTTGCATTGTGATTAGGTGCTTGATTTCCCCTGACACAGTCATTGCCATGGCATCTTTTTCTCAGGCCCCTTTTGTTCTAGTGCTTATAGAGTGTAGAGTGAAACAGTATGTTTTGCATTTTCCATCATTTTTTAGTATTTACATTTTATTGTTATTTATTTGTAAAATCCTATAAATTTGCTTTTAGTGTTATTTAAATCATTAAAAGCACTGAGTTTGTGGTTGCTACTTGTTAGTTTTGTTAAAGGTGATTGAATATAAGGTAACTACAATTTTTTTTTAAAAAAAGGAAAGCAGTTACTCTTGGAGCTTATGGCTTCATTTGGCAAGGGGAGTCTTTTTGACTAATTTATTTGATGATTTTCTTACATGAGCTTTTGAAATACCTGGAAATGCAGTTTTAATATGAATTCTTGTGACAGAGGCCTCTTACATAATCAACTACAGCTGCTATAATTCTAGACTCTAAATCTTCTCTCCTGGTTACAGTGACCATTCAAATATCGATGAGTAGGGAGGGGATGTATATGGTCAGCCGCTGTTTTGAAATATCCCAGTTTTACGACCGTTGCTTGCGAACCAGCATTGGTGGATGTGTTTCCTCTTCCCTTGTGCCTCTTAGTGGCCATTGTTTGCCTGGTAAAATAAGATTGCCTCCCCACAATCTTGGCTTTTCCCCTCTACTTCAAGTCCTCAGGTTAGATGAAAAGCCGGTGATTGAAGGAAAGGGTTGAGGGTGGAAGGCGGGCTGTGGAGACTTTCTAGGGGCATCTTAGAGTCTGTGAATGAAGCAGTGTTGTCTTTGGAAGTGGGGAGTAGAAAAGAAGATCCCCATTGACAGTGAGGAGGGAGGACAGCTGGAGTTGTCACTGCAATCTAGGTGGGGTCAGGGCTGTGGGACCACAGCGATTGGCCTGACTCTTCCCCCCCACCCCCCGTTCGGCATTGTGTGTCCTAGAGAGATTTAGAGGGCTATGAAAGAGTGACCCTCGTCAGTGCCCTTTTTAAGACAACTGAGGGTACAGGTCAATATGTCTGCTTGGAGATGGACTGGGGAGACAGACTTGGTGCAGCAAGAACATACAACTTGTGAAGCATTTGACACATTGTACTTTAGAGACCACGAGTGACAAGGTTTTGACATTTCTGAGGAGATAATAAATGTCTAAATTTGGCAGTTTGATTGATTAGGAAAAAGGAATCTTAAACTAGGTAATTCTACTTGATTTTCAGTGTGAAGCCATTAATAACAAACTTTGTGGCTCTTGTTTGAAGGTGGATCTTTCAACACATCATTGTTTAGTTTTCAAGAATAAAGTCATCATAAGACCTCATGCCACAGAAGAGATAAAAGTGCTTTTTATACCATCCAGTCCTGGGGTTTTCAGATGCACATTCAGTGTTGCTTCTTGGCCATGTTCAACAGATGCTGAGACTATCGTACAGGCGGAAGCTTTGGCCAGCACCGTCACTCTCACTGCCGTTGCCGAGAGTCCTGCTATTGAGGTATCTGTTTGTAAATGAGTCATTGTCATACCTGGCGTTTTAAAGAAGACTGTTTAACCGTAGAAGTAAAATTTGGGGAAAAGAAATTTGTGAACAAAAATGCTACAAAAGTAGTTTCAAGCTAAACTTTGTTTCTCAATGTCTTTTTATTCCAAAATTTAAAATTATTTTTAGTTTTACAGAAACACAAGTATACTTGCTAAGATGTCTATAAAGCAGAGTATAAGGTTAAACACTATTTTCCAACTGATTTCCATTGTTTAATTAGATGTGCACTTAGCAACATGCCAGTGGTTCATATTCTTTTTATATTTCTGCACCTGGAGATTATTTGCTGGCTAGAAAAGTTTCCCTTCTCCAGTCTCCTATTTTCTGGAAGCTAAAGAAATTAGGTCTAGCCAAGTTGGGATAGTAAATGGTCATTGGATTATATGCTCATTTAGGATGATGGTTCTCAACCCTGGCTGCACATTGGAATAATACTGGGGTTTTTTAAATGTACCCCAATACCTGAGTCCCACATAGACTGACTAAATCAGAGTGAGGGAGGGGGTGGCTACCTCTCGGTAATTTTTAAATCTTCCCAGATGATTACAAAACAGCCTTAGTTAACAACCACCGCTTTACAAGAGCTGTCTCCTCTTAGTTGATAGTGAAATCAGAACTAATATACTGAATGAAATTAAGGAATGTGGGAGGGAGAGATGGGGGGGTGCAGGACAGCGGAAAAGCAGAACAGGTCTTGATACAGTAATGGGTCACTTAACAGGGATATGCCCTGAGAAATGTGTCCTTAGGCAATTTTGTCATTGTGTAAATATCACAGAGTGTACATACACCAACCTAGATGGCATAGCCTTCTACACACCTAGACTATCTGGGAAAGTCCATTGTTCCTAGGCTATGCACCATTGTTACCATATAGCTTGTTACTGTACTTAATACTGTAGGCAGCTGTAACACAATGGTAAGTATTTCTATATCTAAACATAGAAACGGTACAGAAAAAATGCATTATCAAAGATTTTAAAATGGTACATCTTATAGGGCACTTACTAGAGGACTAGAAGTTGCTCTCGGTAAGTCAGTGATGAGTGAATGTAAAGGCCTAGGACATTACTGTACACTCTTGTAGACATTATAAACACTGTACATTTAGGCTACACCAAATTCATAAAAGTATAATTATACTATGATGTTATGATGGCTATGATATCACTAGGTGTTAGGAATTTTCCATCTCCATTATAATCTTATGGGACCACTGTCTTGTATACAGTCCATCATTGACCAAAACATCATTATGTAGGATGTGACTTTTAACTAACTTTAAAAGTTAGTTGATTTCAGCTGGGCACTGGCACACATCTGTCAAGGTGGGTGGGTTGCTTGAGCCCAGTAGTTCAAGACCAGCCTGGGCAACATAGTGAGACTTTGTCTCTACACAAAATTTTAAAAATTAGCTGGGTGTAGTGGTGCATGCTTGTGATGCCAACTCCTCCAGAAGCTAAGGTGGGAGGATCACTTGAACTCAGGAGTTTGAGGCTATCATAAGCTGTAATCACACCACTGCACTCTAGCCTGGGCAACAGAGCAAGACCCAACCTCAAAAAGAAAAATATTATTTGATTTCCTAACATATGAGTTGAATTTAACATATTTAGCTAACCACACTTAACAGGTGTACTGATGTCCTCCTAAAGTTAGTTAGTTGTTTCAAGCCAGGTGCAGTGGCTCATGCCTGTAATCCCAGCACTTTAGGAAGCCAAGGTGGGTGGATCACCTGAGGTTAGGAGTTTGAGACAAGCCTGACAACATGGCGAAACCCAGTCTCTACTAAAAATACAAAACTTAGTCAGGCTTGGTAGTGCATGCCTGTAATCCCACCTACTCAGGAGGCTGAGGCGGGAGAATTGCTTGAACCCAAGAGGCAGAGTTTACAGTGAGCTGAGATCACGCTATTACAATCCACCCTGGATGACAGAGCGAGACTGTGTCTCAAAAAAAATAATTAGTTGTTTTATTCCACAAAGCTGTAACTGTGACTTGCAATTTAGAGGTGGGTGTTCGGGATGAAGGACAGGGCAGCTACTCTGGGAGACTGGTGAGAATCATAGGGTTTTCCTCATAGTACACGTTCTTCAGGGGAATGCTTAGTAACCTAACTTAACAACTTTATTTTCTTATGGGCGTGAAGGAGGAAATCAATTGTAAATGTTCTCATAAACTTTTTTCACGTTTTAGTATTCCTGTACCCTTATGTTGTTATCTGCACATGTTAAAAACTTTTAGTGATCTTTTCTTTTTTGCGTAAGTGCCATTTTATATACTTCTCAGTCAGCTCTGCTCTGCTTGCCCTTCACTAGGTCAGGGTTTTTCAGCATTAACCCTATTGGTATTTTGGGCTAGAAAATTCTTTGAGGGTGGAGAGGGCTGTCTCCAGCAGTATAGGATGTTTAGCAGTGTCCCTGGCCTCTACTCACTGGATGTCAGTAATACCCCTTACCCCACTGTGATAACCATAACGTCTCCAAACAGGGTCAAGCCACCTCTGGTAGGAAGCACTGAGAACCGGTGCTATTAACTTCCTGCATTTCAATACATTCTACTATATTAGGCTGTTCAGCTTGCCCTTAAAGCTGCTTACCTTTCTGTAGCAGACATGATAAATCACCTCTATGCAATATTTGGCATTGTTGTGTCTCAAGCGGCTCGCATATAGCAATGGTGTTTGGTAGTGGAAGGCAGTGGTTCCCTACTGATATGCTCGTTGGAATCACCTGATGAATTTCAAAAACTACTGATGTATGTGTCTGAGCTATGAGTCCAACAAACAGACAAATTTGGGAACCACTGGTATAGGGAATAGTTCAGTGTTATTCAGGCCAGTTAACGCTGCCTTCTTGGAGGAGTGGAACTAGAGGAATTAGGCACTGATGGCTCAGCAGGATTTGATTACGGAACAACATTCCATATGAGACAGTGTTCAGGAATTATACACAGGCCATATGCATAGAAACTGTTAAATTACTTTCTCAACGTGAGAAAGGGGCTCCCAGTACATAATGCAAATGTTACAGTTTAAAGTATATGTACCGTTATTTTGGATAGATATTGCCAATTAGCTCTCTAACTTATATTTGCAGAAGAAATGTATGCAATACTGTTATTGCTAATGTTTGGTATTGTTAGATTTTTAAAAAAAAAATCATTCTGGAGTGGTATGTAATTTTTTGTATTCTTCATTTTTCTTTAAAATATTTTTGTGGGTACCTAAATAATTATATATATTTATCGGGTACATGAAATGTTTTGATGCAGACATGCAGTGTGATATAAGTACATCATGGAGAATAGGTTATCCCCTTAAGTATTTATCTTTTGTGTTACAAATAATCCAGTGATATTCTTCAAGTTATTTATTTATTGATTTATTTTTTAAATTTGTTTTATTGCATTTTAGGTTTTGGGGTACATGTGAAGAACATGCAAGATTGTTGCATAGGCACACACGTGGCAGTGTGATCTGCTGCTTTCCCCATCACCCACATCTAACACTTCTCCCCATGCTATCTCTCCCCAACTCCCCTACGCCCACTGTCCCTCCCCTATTTCCACCCAACAGACCCCAGTGTGTAGTGCTTCCCTCCCTGTGTCCATGTGTTCTCATTGTTCAACACCTGCCTATGAGTAAGAACATGCGGTGTTTGATTTTCTGTTCTTGTGTCACTTTGCTGAGAATGATGGTTTCCAGGTTCATCCATGTCCCTACAAAGGACGTGAACTCATCGTTTTTGATGGCTGCATAATATTCCATGGTGTATATGTGCCACATGTCCCCTGTCCAGTCTGTCATCGATGGGCATTTGGGTTGGTTCCAGGTCTTTGCTATTGTAAACAGTGCTGCAATGAAAATTCGTGTGCACGGTGTCCTTATAATAGAACAATTTATAATCCTTTGGATATATACCCAGTAATGGGATTGCTGGGTCAAATGGAATTTCTATTTCTAGGTCCTTGAGGAATC
>NW_016107557.1:1292830-1294958 GCF_001604975.1 Cebus imitator | reverse complement strand
AGGATGTTGATCTCATAAAATGATTTGAGAAGGATTCCCTCTTTTTGGATTGTTTGGAATAGTTTCAGAAGGAATGGTACCAGCTCCTCTTTGTATGTCTGGTAGAATTCGGCTGTGAACCCATCTGGACCTGGGCTTTTTTTGGGTGGTAGGCTCTTAATTGCTGCCTCAACTTCAGACCTGGTTATGGGTCTGTTCAGGGTTTCGGCTTCTTCCTGGTTTAGGCTTGGGAGGAGGCAAGTGTCCAGGAATTTATCCATTTCTTCCAGGTTTACTAGTTTATGTGCATAAGAGTTGTTTGTAATAATCTCTGATGATGGTTTGAATTTCTGTGGAATCTGTGGTGATATCCCCTTTATCTTTTTTTATTGCATCTATTTGGTTATTCGCTCTTTTCTCTCTTAATAATCTGGCTAGTGGTCTGTCTATTTTGTTGATCTTTTCAAAAAACCAGCTCCTGGATTTGATTTTTTTGAAGGGTTTTTTGTGCCTCTGTCTCCTTCAATTCTGCTCTCATCTTAGTTATTTCTTGTCTTCTGCTCAGTTTTGAGTTTTTTTTTAATCTTGCTCCTCTAGCTCTTTCAATTTTGATGATAGGGTGTCAATTTTAGATCTCTCCTTGCTTCTCATGTGGGCACACATTGCTATCTATTTTCCTCTAGAGACTGATTTAAATGCGTCCCAGAGATTCTGGTATGTTGTGTCTTCATTCTCGTTGGTTTCAAAGAACATCTTTATTTCTGCCTTCATTTCATTGTTTATCCAGTCAACATTTAAGAGCCAGTTGTTCAGTTTCCATGAAGCTGTGCGGTTCTGAGTTAGTTTTTGAATTCTGAGTTCTAACTTGATTGTGCTGTGGTCTGAGAGACTGTTATGGTTTCCGTTCTTTTGCATTTGCTGAGGAGTGATTTCCTCCCAATTATGTGGTCAGTTTTAGAGTAGGTGTGATGTGGTGCTGAGAAGAATGTATATTCTGTGGATTTGGGGTGGGGAGTTCTGTAAATGTCTATTAGGTTAGCTTGGTCCAGGTCTGAGTTCAAGTCCTGGATATCCTTGTTAATTTTCTGTCTGGTTGATCTGTCTAATATTGACAATGGGGTGTTACAATCTCCCACTATAATTGTGTGGGAGTCTAAGTCTCTTTATAAGNGCCTTATGTATCTGGGTGCTCCTGTGTTGGGTGCATATATATTTAGGATCGTTAGCTCTTCTTGTTGCATTGATCCTTTTACCATTATGTAATGTCCTTCTTTGTCTCTTTTGATCTTTGTTGATTTAAAGTCTATTTTATCAGAGATGAGAGTTGCAACTCCTGCTTTTTTTTGTTCTCCATTTGCTTGGTAAATCTTCCTCCATCCCTTTATTTTGAGCCTCTGTGTATCCTTGCATGTGAGATGGATTTCCCGGATACAGCACACCGATGGGTTTTGGCTTTTTATCCAATTTGCCAGTCTGTGTCTTTTGATTGGGGCATTTAGTCCATTTAAATTTAGGGTTAATATTGTTATGTGTGAATTTGATACTGCCATTTTGGTACTAGCTGGCTGTTTTGCCCATTAGTTGATATAGATTCTTCATTGTGTTGATGCTCTTTACCGTTTGGTTTATTTTTGGAGTGGCTGGTACTGGTCGTTCCTTTCTATGTGTAGAGCCTCTTTCAGGAGCTGTTATAAAGCAGGCCTGGTGGTGATGAAATCTCTGAGTACTTGCTTACTCGCAAAGGATTTTATTTTTCCTTCACTTACGAAGCTTAGTTTGGCTGGATACGTAATTCTGGGTTGAAAGTTCTTTTCTTTAAGGATGTTGAATATTGGCCCCCACTCTCTTCTGGCTTGTACGGTTTCCGCTGAGAGATCTGCTGTGAGTCTGATATGGGCTTCCCTTTGTGTGTAACCCGACCATTCTCTCTGGCTGCCCTTAGCATTTTCTCCTTCATTTCAACCCTGGTGAATCTGACGATTTATGTGCCTTGGGGTTGCTCTTCGTGAGGAATATCTTTGTGGTGTTCTCCCTATTTCCTGGACTTGAATATTGGCCTGCCTTGCTAGGTTGGGGAAGTTTTCCTGGATAATATCCTGAAGAGTATTCTCTAGCATGGATCATTCTCTTTGTCGCATTCAGGTACACC
>NW_016107557.1:1281420-1291340 GCF_001604975.1 Cebus imitator | reverse complement strand
TTTTTTATCCCAGGTGTTCCAGTCGCATGTTGAAAGGGCACCGGGATCTGTTTCCCGTGCGGCGACCTTCTGCGCCGGCTTACACAGCGCCGCTGAGATTCACGGCGCTTTTTTTGCTCAGGAATCTCCTGGCCTGACTCCCTGTTCAGTCCCCTCTTTAATCAGATGAATGTGCGACTTCCCGGGGCTCCAATCGCAAGCCAAAAGGGCACCCGGACCAGTGTATTTTGTATGGAGAACCGCCGGCAGGGGCGCCAACAAAGCAGCCACGCGGGGCAAAGCAGCCCAGATGACCAAAAGAACTGCGCTGGCCACAACAGCCGCGCTGGCGACCCGTGGGGCTCCTCCGCCTGGGAATCTCCTGGTCCGTGGGCAATAAAAATGCGGTGTCCACTCACCCTCTGCGCTTTCACTGGGAGCTGCAACTCCGAGCTGTTCCTAAAGGGCCATCTTGGATCTCTCTCCCCAAGTTATTTTAAAATATACAATTATTATTGGCTATAGTCATCCTATTGTGCTATCAAATAATAGGTCTTAATTCATTCTTTCTATTTGTTTTGTACTCATTAACCATCCGCACCTCACTGCTAACCCCTACCCTTCTGAGCCTTTGGTAATCATCTTTCTGTTCTATAAGTTCAATTGATTTCATTTTTAGAACCCACAAATAAGTGAGAACATGTGATATTTGTCTTTCTGTGCCTGATTTATTTAACTTAATATAGTGATCTCTACTTCCACTCATGTTGTTGCAAATGACTGGATCTCATTCTTCTTATGGGTGAATCGTACACCGCTTTTTATGTGTACCATATTTTCTTTATCCATTCATCTGTTGATGAGCATTTAGATTGCTTCCAAATCTTAGCTGTTGTAAAGAGTACTACAACAAACATAGGAGTGCACATATTTCTGATATATAAAAGTTTTTGTATGTTGTCTGGCCAAAGCAACTTGCTCAGAAGTCATTAATCAATTCCATTATAGGTGATTTGTTTAATGTTTACAATTCTTATGGAGAAAACACACATTTAAAAAGTGTTCATTTTTTTGCATGAGTGCTTAAAATACATATTTCTATTTAAAGACAACATTTAAAAATTATTCTAATATAACAACAGCAAAAATACAAGGCTGTAGTTACAGAAGAACTAAACTAGAATCTATTAAGTTATGCTCATGTTTACAATTGTGATTCTTTAATAAATACTGTTACTATGTAGCTCTATTGTAAGCTTTCAAGAATTGGTTTAAACACACACATATAGATACTGTCAGGTGTGGAAGGCTTTACAAATTATATTCCATGCACTCTTTGGACAGAGTTCTGAAAGAGACAGCCAGTCCCTAAGATAGGCAGAAAAAGGTTAAATTAACTCAGGCAAATAGGACTCATATAACATCCAAAACATGAGATTTTGCAACAAACAGAGAGTACTTCAGTATTGATCTGCTATCTTCTTTAGAACTAATTTCATCACACAGTTTAAGAAGGTGGACATTTCAACACCATTAAGTGCATTCAGGTGACATGTTTCTTTTATGTTAACTTGACTTCCTTGAATGGCCCAGTTAGTAAACTAGTCACTAGTAATTTAGTCACCAGGCAAATCAAGCCTGCAAGAAAGGAAGCCAGTATTCAAAATGCCATGTTACCATCTGAACCCCCTCAAATAGCTTATTTTCAACATTAATATGTATAACTTCAATAATGAGATGACTAAAGCAGACTCTTCCAACAAGATGAAAACAGCATCTCATTTAGATGCTCCTTTTTTCCTTCCATGTTACCTTTGACGAATGTTTTAGTTCTAAACAGTTTTTACAGTCCCAACATTAACATCGTTAACAGATTTATCAAGCTGTTTATACGTCATTTTGCTCACAATTGCTTCATGAATCTCTTGCTTTTCCCTCTGTTATGGACTCTGTTTACTTTTAAAGTGAACTTATTTCATAGTTTATTTCATGTTTCTAGTTCTTGGGTTACTAATGCATCTATGAGTTACTTTTGCTAAGTGTTCCTGATTTTCTTCCAGTAGATTATAATTTTTTGATATTTAAAATTTTTTAATGTGAGTTCACATTCATTGAGGCTGCTTTTTACTTTAGGAAACCCATGATGTGTCCTAGTCTTTAGAAGTGTCCCTAGAGAGTACTTTTGCAGAAATGTTGGAGATGTTGAAAGCCTTTGTGATTTTGTTTTTTTAGCTTGGGGCTCTCATGTCCAGTGTGACCTAGGCCTAGGCTTTCATTTTCGTGCAAGTAATCTTCTATGGTACTCATCTCTGGACAGGTACCTTGTTAACTCCATAGACATGTGAACAATTTTTTTTCAGTTCCCTTTTCATTTTATTCCTTTGAGTTTCTGGGCTTTATGCACAGATTACAAATTCCATTCCAGCCTCGCCCTGCTCACAACAAGCTTGAAGTCACACCTTTTCTTCTTTGGTTCTCTGGAATGTATTAAAGCTCTACCACCTTGAGGGCAAATCTGGAACCCAGACCTTCCTGGGGCTCAATGGAAGTCAGCTCCCACTTGCTGGTCTGCCTTTGGTCTCTACTTATTTTGTCTTTGGCTCGAGCAAAACAAAATACATGTGTGTGTGTGTGTGTGTGTGTGTAGTATAGTTAGCCCTCTGTACCTGTGGGTTCTGCATTCTTGTGTTCTACCAATCTTGGGTCAAAATAATTCAGAATAAAAAAAAGGGCAGTTGCATCTGTGTTGAACATGTATAGACATTTTTTTCTTGTCATTGTTCTCTAACAATAAAATATAACAGCTATTTACATAGCATTTACATTGTATTAGGTACTATAAGTAACCTCGAGATGATTTGAAATATATAGGAGGATGTGCCTGGGTTATATGCAAATACTATGACATTTCATGTCAGGGACATCCATCGATTTTGATATCTGGCAGGGGTTCCTGTACTGTCAAACATTTCCACACGTGGGTTTGTGAGGGGTCTGAGTTAGGTTGGCTTCCCGCATTTAGGGAAGTGAGTCTGTCATGATCGTCGGCACTTGTTTTAAATTTTTGATATGTCTGTTTTGATACCATTTTAACATTTGCAGATTAAATCTGAAAATGCCAAGACATTAATGATATCTTTGAAGGATATTGAGAAATCATTATTGTAATAATAGAACTCATTGAAAAGGGGTCTATAATTTAATAAAATTACCAGTTCATCTTAAGATAAAGTGCTTACGAAGTAACAGCAGCTTAATTCTGTAGTATATTTGGGTACGTAGACTACCTCAAAAGAAGAATTTAACATTTATTTTTGTAGAAAATAAGTAATTGTTAAATCGCCTGGGAAAATGTAGGTAAGTTTTACTTAATGCTGACTCATACTTTGTGGCTAGAAATGGCAGTGATATGAACATATGTGTTGTGCTGTTTATTAATATATTGCTTTTTATAAATCTCTTTTTTTGTTAATTAGGTAGAAACAGAAAAGAAAAATGTTCTTGATTTTGGTGACTTGACTTACGGAGGCTGGAAATCCCTCCCACTAAAATTAATAAACCGGACGCATGCCACTGTACCAATTAGACTGATTATTAATGCTGTAAGTATGACATATAGTAAGGAACTGTTTCCAGAATGCACTGATCTTACGAAGGTACATTTTTTTAAAGGATTTTGTTAACAAAGTTTGCATTACACTGTTGGCTTTACTGAACTGATTCTTGTATTTCTAAACAGAATGCCATAGCCTGGCACTGTTTCACATTTTCCAAGGAACCCGTCCGAGCGCCTGCAGAAGTTGCTTCTTGCGCTGATGTGGTCACTCGGCTAGCAGGCCCTTCTGTGGTCAACTGTATGATGCCTGCTAGTTATGATGGACAGGTAGGAGAGAACTGGCTTAGAAATAAAGAGGAAATTAAGCTTCTAAACTGCTTTTCTTTCATTAAGATTTTAGTCTTAATACCAGTTTATGTTAAGACAGATTTTTCTTTAATTTTATAGGATCCAGAATTTCTGATGATTTGGGTTCTTTTCCATACTCCAAAGAAACAGATCAGCTCTTCAGGTATCATGTTTACCTTTTGTAGGAATTGCTTTAATCTGTAGCTAAATAAACTACAAATTTGAGACTTATTTCCTTTGTCAATAAATGTCAATACTTTGAAATTTGTCAAGTATTGTAGACTGTTTTGAAAATGAGGCAGATGGCATGCCATTTAGGGTCAATCCTATGTAAGTGTGGCAGGATTTTCAGTGCAGGCAGCACTGAAAACCTTTTGGAATATTTTGTGTTAATTTATCTTATCACATTTACCAGGTGGATGTTTTCTTTCTTTTTCCACCTTTCTCTTCACTCATTTCTATTAACTCTTTAAAAAAAATTCTTGCCTAAATCTTCTTACTGCCCCTAAGGGCACTGTATGGGACTGCTGATGGCAATTACAATTAAATAACTCTGTTCTCTGAGCTAAAAGAATGACATTTTTTAGAGATTCTGGACTCAGCAGAAGAATTCTTAGCAAAAGTTGATATAGAAGTTGACAGCCCAAACCCGACACCAGTTCTTAGAAGTGTGAGTCTCCGAGCAAGAGCAGGAATAGCTAGGATCCACGCTCCCAGGGACTTGCAGGTAGTCTCATTCCTCCTCTCTGCTGTTTGCTTTCCTTCATGCTGCTTTCACTTTGTGACAGTTTGTTGAAATGTCTGTCTTGCCCCATCCTCCAGACGATGCATTTGTTGGCCAAAGTGGCTTCCTCAACAAAGCAGCACTTACCTTTGAAAAATGCTGGGAACATTGAAGTTCATTTGGATATCAAGGTATGCACTTCTGTCAGAGTGCTATAAGATAGTCTTTCCTCAGACTATGAGAGCTCCTTACCTTGTACAGGCTGCTGTGATCCACCTGGCCTGTCAGAGTGCCCTGAGCATCAGATGAAAGAATCACTGAGAGCTTTTAAAAACTGTAAATATATGCTGTGGTGCTTTTAAGTTTAGAGTCCAGTGTCTTAAATATGAGAACCAAGTTCTTAGATTAGTTACTGAAAAACATGCATGTCACCCTTTGGTTGGAGTTTGTGACGAGTGATCCACACACGTTGACATCATTTCTGAGACCTGAGGATGAGTGAGAGGGAGTTAGTGATCTGAAATTTGGGGTGAGGTATAAGATAAGGTTTGTTACAGAAGAGAAAGGAATATTCTTTCCAAGAGAATAGGACAAGTTGAGGCTGTGACAGATGAGGAGGGGACAAACAACCTGTCCTAGTAAATGAGAAAGGCACATAAGGCAGGAGTCACTGAGTGAAAGCCACATTTCTGTAAGTTGACATTCAGTTATGATTCTGTCACTATGTTTAGGTCCCAGAACAAGGAAGTCACTTTTCAGTGGATCCTAAGAATCTGTTCCTTAAACCTGGAGAAGAACATGAGGTTATTGTTTCATTTACTCCAAAGGATCCTGAAGCCTTTGAGGAAAGGTAATATAAAAATGTTATAATGGGCTGGACATAGTGACTCATGCCTGTAATCCCAGCACTTTGGGAGGCGGAGGTAAGTGGATTACCTGAAGTCAGGAGTTTGAAACCAGCTTAGGCAGCATGACGAAACCCCATCTCTACTAAAGATACAAAAATTAGACAGGTATAGTGGTATGTACCTGTAGTCCCAGCTACTCGGGAGGCTGAGTTGGGAGAATCGCTTGAACTCAGGAGGCAGAGGTTGCAGTGAGCTGAGATTATGCCACTGCACTCCAGCCTGGGCAACAGAACGAGACTCCGTCTCAAAAAAAAAAAAAAAAGTTAAAATGACAAAGTTTTACTCGTCTCTCAAAACAGCCACCTACTTAGATGTGCTTTAAAATTCCACAGCCTGAATGACAAAGTCCATATATTTTCTACCTAATAGATGGTATGCCTCTGTTTGATTTCCTTTTATTTAGCTTCAGATTATCTTCTTTTTTTAACTAAAAATCTTTTAAACCAGTTGAATAGAAATGAATAAATTATTATTTTCAAGTATATTCTGACAAAAGTAAATAATAAGAGGTGTTTCTCATTCACTTTTTCTCCCGAAACTGTTAGTTGACCTTGTCAGCTGTTAAGATACCTTTCCCCATTTTTTCTCCAGGCCCATGACTTCTTAGCACCCAAATCATAAGTGAATATCAAATTAGAGTTAGAGCACCACTGGCATGAGTACTGAGCTTGCTTGTGTAACCGTAACTTAAAGTATACTCTCCTCTGAGACACATGTGGCTTATCCCCCTGCCTGGGTTGTAGAACACTTTATCATGTGCTCAGTCTGCTCTTGTGACCTTACAGAAGAGGAGAGTCTTGCTTGCACCAGTGTGAATGCCTGTGCCTGGAATGCTTACCCTCAGCTTCCCTGGGCTGACTCCTTCTGGGAGGCTTTCCTCCACTCTTCCCAAATGTCTCAAAAATAGCATTCCTAAAACTCCATGGTTTCTCACACCCCCTGTGCAGGTGCCATTGAGATTGTCTCTCTCCTTGTCTTTATTCTCTGCAGCGCAAGCTCTAAGGGTGGGAATTTCATCATATTCTCAACACCTAGCTCGCTCTTTTGGACAACGCAAACATGTAGGAAACAGTCGCAAAAAGAAATCAAATACAGGACCTTCAATTCAGATTTCTTTCTTTCTTAGGATCTTGAAAATATTTGTGCAGCCATTTGGACCTCAGTATGAAGTAGTGTTAAAAGGTGAAGTCGTTTCTTCAGAAAGTAAACCACTGCCACTTGGACCTTGCTTAGATATTCCATCAATTTTGTCCAACAAACAATTTCTGGCTTGGGGAGGAGTCCCTCTTGGTAGAACACAGTAAGTGTCAAAGATTGACACATGGTCAGTCCACTATTTGTACATATTTTGGAGCAGACCACAAATTAATGTTTGCAGGAAAATTTTGTCATAATAGATACTCTTCAGGCTCAATTGTGCAGAACTGGAAAAGCCTCCTAGATGGGCATGTGTCCTGATTGAGCTTTTCTTTAACATATATTCCAGTCCTGCAAAGAGCACCTGACACATGACTAACAATATAGTTGCTGCTGAAGACTGAGTATCCGCTTAAACTCACTGCCACTCTGTATTTTTCAAAAGCCAGCCGAGAGAGAGATTTATGGAGAACTGCATAGAGAATATGCAGTATATCCATTCTTCTAAATGACCTAAATTTCCCAGTCAGCAACCACATGGTTTTAGCAAAACCCATGGAAGTGCTTTTGATGCACCAGACTTGAGTGTCATACTTCCCGACCACAGCGAATGGAGCACCTAAGGGAGAGGGGCACCTTAAGAAATGGGAGGTAGTATTTACTGTAAAATTGTTTGGTGGTTTTGTTTTGTTTTGTTTCTTGAGACTCCCTGTATTGTACAGGTTTATCTTTAAAAGTGTCTCTGAAAGAAACATCTCTCAGAAGCCTATGGCAGAAACAGTTACACTTCACTCAAGCAGTAACTGGCTTGTTCTTGACATTTGAACACGTTTAACTGATGATGTGACTCCATGGAAACCTAGCTTCTCCCATCCCACCTGATAACTCTGTACTTGCAAATGATAACCACAGTGCTTTACAAATTACAAAATAAATAAATGAAAATGAAAACTTTACAAAATAATGTTTCTTTCAGGTGATTCTTCCCCAGTCATTGTACCTGTGAAAGGCTTTTCCTGGAGGTGTCAATAGCCAAAGTTGTCTGTGTTTCTCTTAACACAAGGTAGATGAGACACAGACCTCAGCTGCTGATTTATTAGCTGCTGATCTTCCCCAAATTTAAGTAAAATAGAGATTTACTCATGTATTCTGTTCTCTAGTGAAGACAGGATTCACAGTTTCAACAAATGGAGTGTTTTTATCAGTCAGCTGCTATTATATATCCATTCTTGTGCATTGCAGCTTCTTTAAAAGTAGAGTTACTTCAATATACTGTTTAAAACCCTACTTTGTGCAAATGAGCCTCTTAGCCTAGGACCCCTTGTTTCCCTGAAAGCTCACTTGGATAAACTAGGTATTCAAGGTAGGTGTGGCATTGACTTAATGACTTGATGAATTTCTTCACCTGGATTTTCATTGATTAATGTTTTATGTGACAGATATTTATACACATAGTATAAATAATATGGTCAGGTGCAGAGCTATCACTAGGTAGAGATTAAACCAAAAAGCCTCTATGGTGAGTCTTGAGCCTACATTTTCAGCAACATAGAATCTAGAGACAGTACTAGGCTGCTGAGATGGCTCATGTAGTCAGTCCATCTCCAGACATTGTGGTTGGCTTTATTTGGCTTAGTTTTTATGATAATAGTAATATCCATGGAGGAAAACCATATTTAAAATGTGTAATTGTTTTTAGGCTTCTGAAACTAGCTTTAAGAAATAATTCTGCATCTACAACTCAACATTTACGACTGCTTATTAAAGGACAAGATCAGGACTGCTTTCAGGTTCGTAGAGTACATGGACTCTTGTTATGTCTTCTGTTTTATCAGGGTCTGGATCACTTACATATGTAGACCCTTTTGTGTTATTTATCTCTTAAGAATTTGTGTTAACGATATGTTTTATTTGTACTACTGCTTTGTTATATGCAGTGACTGTCTTTAAATTTTAGCTTCAGAACACTTTTGGTTCAGAACAGCGATTGACCAGTAACTATGAGATCAGAATTCACCCAAAGGAAGACATTATCATCTCTGTATTGTTTGCACCTACTCGATTATCTTGCATGTTGGCTAGACTGGAAATCAAACAACTTGGAAATCGATCACAACCAGGCGTTAAGTTCACAGTAAGATCATTTTATTCCTTTTCCCTTCCCCTTGAGTTTATGCCATGTTATAACTGGTTGAATGTTGTAAGTTATATACTTTGCTTTTTATACGTGAAAATATGTAATTATCTAGACTTACAAGTTAGGAAGTAATTTATATGCCTTGCAGAATTGGACAGTTATAATAGCAGCCAGCATACCAGTCTTTCTAATGCTTTTAAGTTTCATTTTAATTTGGAAACGTTGAAATGTACCTAGCTTTTTAGGAATATATCTTTGGGTAAATCCAGGTGGAGCTGTTTAAGATACTAACTTTCCCATTAAGTTTTACTTTTTCAATTCAACAAAAATACTGTCTTGTCTATTCAGTCTGCTATAACTAAATACCACTGGGTAATTCATAATAAACAACAGAAATTTACTGCTCACAGTTCTGGAAGTTGGGAAGCCCAAGATCAGGGTGCCAGCAGATGCGTTGTCTGGTGATGGTTGCCCTCTGCCTTTTTGTGCCCACACATAGTGGGAAGGGTATTAAGTCTCCAGTCTTTTATAAGGGTATTAAGCCCATTCACAGGGCAGGAGCCCTCATGGCTTAATCACTTCCCCAAAGGCCACATCTCTTAGTACTGTCACACTGGGGACTAGGTTTCAGCATGTGAATTTGGGGGGGGTGACATCACCATTTAGACCATACCAAATATCCATTGACTAAATTTCCTAGCCTCTGTTCCAGATGCTGGGGATACAAAGACGAGAGTTTTTATGCTTTTTAATTGTCAGCATAATAGGTAAAAAGGATTTAAAGCCATTGTGTAGACACATTCACAGCAATTAGAGATGAAAGTGATAAGTCATAGAGGGAAGGAAGCAATGGAAGACAGTCGGAGGAAACTCCAGTTACATGGATGTGCATACCTTATAACTGCACAAGTGTTTGGCAGTGGGGTTGGGGCTCAAATTTTGGTTCTATATCCTATTGTTAAAGAGGGAATGTGATAAATTACAAGATTAACAATATCTAAAAGTTTTTAAAGTTAGATATGTATTACAGCTTTATTTGACACTGGAGCTTGACCTCTGTTTCCAGTAGAGCCACTTGATTGGCCCCATGAGCTGCGGTGGACAGGAGAACCCAGGGAGCCAGCCCTGTCT
>NW_016107557.1:1261163-1281370 GCF_001604975.1 Cebus imitator | reverse complement strand
ACACTCACCTTGGATTAGGCATTTCCTCTCTCATCTCGTCAGCAGCTACTTGCTGTCCCAACTTGCCAATTTGGTTGTGAGGAACAAATGACATGATCTGTGTTTTGAATACCATAAAGCATGATGGGACTGCAAATAAAAATGTATTGATTATTTGTTACATGTTGATTGTATTCCGGGCACTACCCTCAATCACTATGTGGATGCTATGATTGAATGTGTCTCCCAAATTTCTGTATTAGAAACTTACTCTGCAATACAGCAGTGTAGGGAGATGGATCCCTTTGGGAGGTGTTGCCCTCAGGAATGGATTAATGCTGTTATAAAAAGGTTTGAGGGAAGGAGTTTGGCCCTTTTGCCCTTCTACCTTCTGCCATGCAAGGACACAGCATTTCTCCTCTCTGGAACTTGCAGGATTCACTGTGAGATCTTAGAAACAGAGAGCAGCCCTCACTAGAAACCAGCACCTGATCTTGGACTTCCAGCCTCCAGAACTGTAAAGAATGAATTTCTGTTCTTTATAAATTACCCAATATATAGTATTCTGTTATAGCAACACAGATAGACTAAGATGGTGGATTGTCACATTTTTATCTTCAAAACAACTGTCCAGGATAATACTACTCTTGCCATTCTGCACATGTGTAAACTGAGGCTGCAAGAGATGCGTGGCTGTGATCGTGCATCTTACTTGCTGGTCAGTGATAGAGACAAGGTTCAAATTCAGGCTGGCTGAATGCAGAGCACACATTTATTTATTGTGTAGTCTCTAGGGTACTAATAACAGCTTTATGTATTGGAGCAGTGGTTCTCAACCAGAGCTTGTGTTACCGCTAGGGGACATTGGCAGAATCTGGAGTTACTTTTGGTTTGTCATAACTGGGGACAGGACAAGAAGGCTACTGGCACCAAGTGGATAGAGGTGAATATCCGAGAAAGCCCAGGACAGTTCTAACCACAAATAATCATACAGCTCAACATTTCAGTAGTACTGAGGTTAGGAACAATACTTTGTCTTGTTTAATCTGGATTTACTGGTGTGAGTCAGATTTATTTTATTTAATCATTGTTTTTTTCTTTACTTTTTTATTTTGTGAGACAGAGTCTTGCTCCATTGCCAGGCTGGAGTGCAGTGGTGGGATCTCAGCTCACTGCAACCTCCGCCTCTCAGGTTCAAGCAGTTATCCTGCCTCAGCCTTCCGAGTAGCTGGGACTACAAGCACACGCCATCATGCCCAGCTAATTTTCCTATTTTTAGTAGAGACAGGATTTTACCATGTTGGGCAGGATGGTCTCCATATCTTGACCTCATGATCCGCTCACCTCGGCCTCCCAAAATGCTGGGATTATAGGTGTGAGTCACGAGGCCAGCCAATCATTTTTTTTTTTTTCTTAACCTTGTTACTCAGTAGTAATTTTGTGATTTCTTAGGCTTTAAAAATACAGGCAGAATACTTACAATGCGTGTTTTCAAAGGTACCTTTTTCCCTTTTATTTGCTATTTAGTTTTATAGATAAACTTACTTGTAAGTTTCTATGGAAAAGGGAAAATTAGAAACATTTTTGCTGCTGAAACTACCAGAGGTCACTTTGAGTGAGGGAGGATTTGTAGGAGTTTCCAATCTGAAAACCTTTGAAATGCTTTGTATTTATTTATTTTGAGACATGGTCTCATTCCGTCGCCTGGCCTGGAGTACAGTGGCATTATTTCAGTACACTGCAACCTCCACCTCCCGGATTCAAGCGATTCTCCTGCCTCAGCCTCTCAAGTAGCTGGGATTACAGGCGCCCATCACCATGCCCGGATAATTTTTGCATTTTTAGTAGAGACGGGATTTCACCATGTTGGCTAAGTTTGTCTTGAACTCCTGACCTCAAGTGATCCGCCCCTCTTGGCCTCCCTGTGTTGGAATTACAGGCGTGAGCCACTATGCTGAGCTTGAAATGCCTTTTATTTGTACTAAAAGTCAAGACAGTGCACATTGATGTGGTGCCTGAAATTACTTTTTCAAAATATTATTTTGATTAAGTACATAACACAACTCAGAATAAGTTATGATGGTTTCAAGTTTGCAAGGGATTCTTTGCAACCTATTTTAGTATAGATTGAGTATCCCTAATCTGAAAATTCAAAATCACGATGCTCCAAAATCAGAAACGTTTTGAATGCCAACACGATGCTCGAAGGAAATGCTCTTTGGAGCATTTTGGATTTTGGATTTTTGAATTAGGGATGTTCAACCGGTGTAATGTAAATTTTCCCAAATCTGGAACACTTCTGGCCCCAAGCTCTTCAAATAAGGTATACTCAACCTGTAATTCAGAATGAAAGATAGTTGTTAAAGATGTGCATTTCAAAGAGTATGGAAAGTTTCCAGCAGGGTGTTTTCCTTACATTTGTCTTTATGAGGTGTATTCTGTGAAGCCTTGCTTCCTGCAAGGATTGAGCCCTGTGGAAGCAGCAGCAGATGGATTCCCAAGCCTGATTTTAGTGTGCTACTTCCCCAGTTGACAGTGTATCTGTCCTTCAAGAGTCGTTAAGAGTTCTTGTCTTTAGCTTAGTCCTTTTTACATGTTTCTCTCTGACACTGGCTGGACTGCACACTAAGAGAATTATAAATAGAGTTTCCCCAAAAACATTTTATTACGAAAAGTTTCAGAATTACTGCGAAGTTGAAAGGCTTATACACTAAACACTCACATACACTATCACTTAGATTCTATAGTTAACATTTTGCTATATTTTGTCTCCCACATATCTAGCCATCCATCAATTCATCTTTTTTTTTTTTTAAATTATACTTTAAGTTCTGGGATACATGTGCAAATTTGTTGCATAGGTATACACATGCCATGGTGGCTTGCTGTACCCATCAACCCATCATCCAGTCCTCCCTGTGTCCCTGTGTTCTCATTGTTCACCTCCCACTTATGAGTGAGAACATATGGCCTTTGGTTTTCTGTTCCTGTGTTAGTTTGCTGAGGATGATGGTTTCCAGCTTCATCCATGTCCTTGCAAAGGACATAAACCCCATCCCTTTTTATGGCTGCATAGTATTCCATAGTGTATATGTGCCACATTTTCTTTATCCATTCTGTCATTGATGGGACATTTGCGTTGGTTCCAAGTCTTTGCTACTGTGAACAGTGCTGCAGTAAACATACATATGCATGGGCCTTTATAGTAGAATGATTTATAATCCTTTGGATATATACCCAGTAATGGGATTGCTGGGTCAAATGATATTTCTGGTTCTAGATCGCCACACTATTTTCCACAATGGTTGAACTTTACACTCCCACCAACAGTGTAAAAGCGTTCCTATTTCTCCACATCCTCTTTAGCATCTGTCGTTTCCTGACTTTTTAATGATCGCCATTCTAACTGGTGTGAGATGATACCTCATTATGGTTTTGATTTCTCTAATGACCAGTGATGAAGAGCTTTTTTTTATATGTTTGTTGGCCACATAAATGTCTTCTTTTGAGAAGTGTCTGTTCATATCCCCCAGTTGCTCTGTCCCAGGGAGATGGAAGTTTTATCTGTAAGCCTCTGACTGGGGCTGCTGTATTTTTTCAGAGATGCCCTGCCCAGAGAGGAGGAACCTAGAGAGGCAGTCTGGCTACAGAGGCTTTGCCATGCTGTGGTAGGCTCCCTCCAATTCAAACTTACCAGCAGCTTTGTTTACACTGTGAGGGGAAAACCGCCTACTCAAGCCTCAGCAATGGCAGACGCCCCTTCCCTCACCAAGCTCGAGCGTCCCAGGACGACTTCAGACTGCTGTGCTGGCAACGAGAATTTCAAGCCAGTGGGTCTTAGCTTGCTGGGCTCCATGGGGGTGGGATCCATTGATCTAGACCTTGGCTCCCTGGCTTCAGCTCCCTTTCCAGGGGAGTGAATGGTTCTGTCGCGCTTGCGTTCCAGGCACCACTGGAACCCAGGGAGCCAGCCCAAATGGCTGCCCAGTTTTGTGCTTGAAACCCAGGGCCTTGGTGGCATAGACACCAGAGGGACTCTCCTGGTGTGCATGTTGCGAAGACCACGGGAAAAGCATAGTATCTGAGCCAGAGTGCATTGTTCCTCACAGTACAGTCCCTCACGGCTTCCCTTAGATAGGGGAGGGAGTTCCCCGACCCCGCGAAGACCACGGGAAAAGCATAGTATCTGAGCCAGAGTGCATTGTTCCTCACAGTACAGTCCCTTGAGGTTCCCTTAGATAGGGGAGGGAGTTCCCCGACCCCTTGTGCTTCCCAGGTAAGGCAACAGCCCACTCTGCTTTAGCTCACCCTCCATGGGCTGGTACCCACTGTCTAACCAGTCCTGGTGAGATGAGCTGGTTACCTCTGTTGGAAATGCAGAAATCACCTGCCTTCTGCATTGATCTTGGAAACTGCAGACCAGAGCTGTTTCTATTTGGCCATCTTGCCAGCCACCAGTTCATCTTTTTAATGCATTTCAAAGTAAATTGCAAGTATTAGTATATTTTAGTATATTAGTGTATAAACTTATTAAGCAAACATTTCTGTACTAATCTTTGCATTATTCCTCTGTCATTTAAGTTTGGCTTTTGAAATAGTTCATTCTTAGCAAATCAGAAATCAAATTCTTTTGCAGCTCTTTGGTTTGTTTTTTTCCTTAAGACGAAGTCTTTAATATATTGTTGGACTGGAAATGGGTAACTATTACCCAAAATATACAAACTTTAGAATTTTTAACTGTATTAAATCTTTCTGAATTTTCTTCTGACTGTAATTCAGTGTTCCTCTTTCTGCTTACATTAAAGTAATTTTGGATATGTATATTCTTTTAGATACCTTTGTCTGGATATGGAGGAACAAGTAATCTTATTTTGGAAGGCGTTAAAAAATTATCTGACAGTTACATGGTAACAGTGAATGGCTTAGTACCTGGCAAAGAAAGTAAAATCGTTTTTTCTGTCCGCAACACTGGCTCCCGAGCAGCTTTTGTTAAAGCAGTAGGTTTTAAGGATTCTCAGAAAAAAGTTTTGCTGGATCCTAAAGTATTGAGGATTTTTCCAGATAAATTTGTACTCAAGGAAAGAACACAAGAAGTAAGTATAAAAATTTCTGTGCTAAAAACATCAACTCATTTTAAAATTAAGTTAATAATTATGTATTTTAAAGCCAAAAGCTAAAATAATATTTGAAAATAATGTACAAGTAGAAGTACTTATATGTTCTTGGAAATGCTATGCATCTGCCCTTGTGTCTATATCGAATTTTTAGGCTCGTAAGATTGTTGAATCAGAGTGAAATGACTTAAGAAAGATATTTAATATTTACTCCTGTTTTTTTTTTTTCTTGGCCTCAGGATGTTACTTTAATATATAATCCATCAGACAGAGAAATCAATAATAAAACTGCAACAGAACTATCAACTGTATACTTATTTGGTGGAGATGAAATTTCAAGACAGCAATATCGAAGGTAAATTACTTATCTTACGCAATGTCAGGAACCATTCAGTAGAAATGATGAAAGCTTCAGTGGCTAGGAATTTGGAATTTTTAGAACGTATCACTATTTATTAGCGAACTGGTAGATGAAATATCTTGATAGGATTTATGTGACTAATGAGCTACCACAATGTGAGGAAAAAATACCTGTAGGAAACTCATCTCCTGTATTTTCTTCGAATGTGCCTTCTTTTTTGGACGTAACTATTGTGCCACTCTTCCCTTACTCAGTAGGTGCATCATACTTCATAATAGGACCATTTTCATAATGTACTCTTGATGACATGTCCAGAGACAGTGTGTCAGTTTTATAAAAGATTTAAGAACTACTGAATGATTATATTGTATAAACACTGGGGACTAGTTTATAATATTTCTGGGAATGCTGTGAATTATTTGAAAGGATCAAGTTGAATTTTTGAAATGTGTAAGATGTTTAACTTGTAGCTACTTAAAAAGTGTGAACTGCTGTAAAATCTGATATATCTAATTTAAATTTAGGGCGGGTTAACTGGCTCATGACCAGCACTTTGGGAGGCTGAGGTGGGAGGATTGCTTGAGGCCAGGAGTTCAAGACCAGCCTGGGCAAAATAATGAGACCCTGTCTCTACAAAAGAAATAGGAAATTTAGTTGGGTGTGGTGGTGTGCACCTGTAGTCCTTGCTACTTTGTAGGCTGAGGTGGGAAGAAGATCACAGTCCCAGGAGTTCAAGGTTGCAGTGAGCTGTGATTGCATCACTGCACTCCAACCTGGGCAACAGAGCCCAGACCTCTCAAATAAATAAACAAGCAAGCAAATAAATAAATGCAACAGAGCCAGACCTCGCTCATAAATAAATAAATAAATAAATAATATAAACATAGTTTGATATGCTGAACTGTTGGAAAATTTAGGGTATTGATTAAGGTTTAGGCCTGATTTAAACATGAATTCTCTTACTGTAAAGTGTAGCTTCCTAGTTTAGAGGATCTAACATAGGATGAGTGCGACTCATGGTGTGTCATCTGCTAATAAAAAATCATTAGAAAGGGGATGTGAAGGAATACGCCTGTCTCCTTCTGAACCTTTGTGTTTGGCTGTGTTTTATTCTGATACAGAATTTGGGAAATTGTTTTGTTTTTAATTTGTTGAGTGTCATTGGAATGTTTACAAGAAGGAATTTAATGGTGACTTGCTACATAATGTTAGAACAGACCAAATGAAAAGCTTGCCTTTGAACCTGGTTTCGTGTCTTAATTATTTTGGAAATAGAAACTGGCATTTAGAGAAATCACATTATGAGGTATTCTGATGTTTTTCTTTCTCTCCATTGGGATATAGAAATCAGCATATTGTTTTCAAACTCATCTTTGCCGTAAAGTTTATAGTAATGACATTTTCTTTGTGGACATCTGAGTATTATAGAGAAATTTACATTTCAGTTTTCTCACCTCAAAGATTTTCTGGAAGGAATCAGATAAATGTAGTTATATGGTAATTTAAATATTCCCCTTCAAATCTTTTCATTTTTTACCAAGTTCTTTTGTGTTCTGAGACAAATTACCAAATTATCACAAATAATGAAAATGTAAGACTTGAAAAGAATCTAAGTTAACTCTTCTTGCTACTGTTCTTTTAAGGAGTTCTTATTTGATGTTAATATTTAACTGAGACTGATAATTTTACTACAAGTGTAATTTTTGAGGAAACTTCCAAAACAGGTTTTCTTTTAAGTATAAAGTCTATGTACTAATGTATCAATATAAGTGGAATTTGCCAAATGCATTAGTGAAAATCCAATTAAAGTCATTTTATATATAGTGTCACTTTTGAATTTAAAAAAAAAAAAAAAATCTCTCCTGGCAGGGCCCTGTTACATAAGCCAGAGATTATAAAACAGATACTTCCAGAACGCAGTGTGCTTCAAAACATTAATTTTGCTGAAGCATTTCAAGATGAGCTATTAATAACTGAAGGTAAGAATTTCAACATGTCTTGTTTGGGTCATTTATAGTATTATCTAGGTCCAGTGATGTGATACAAGAAGGAAGTATAAGTTTAGATACAGTGTTAGGCAGAGTTTGAGCCATAGCTCTGCTGTATGAGTTTGAATGAATTACATCATTGAATGTCAGTTTTCTTATCTTGTAAATGGGAAGAAAGGCGATGTCTAACTTTGCATCCATACGGAGTTGTTATAAGGATTCGATGAAAGAGCTTTGCTGCTGTATAAATGTTACATGTTACTAATACTTTCTGCATTTATTCTCTAGGCAGGCTTGTAAACAGGAAGAGGGAAATGGTCATTGTTAAATCAAATTAATTGCTACTTATATTTGATTGCAAACTCCCACTCATTTTGAGGTTACTGTGCTGTAGTGCCTTTTGTAAGATTTATGGAAGATGTAGTGGTGGCAAAAAAAAAATCAAAATAGACAGTAATGAGGTGACACTAACCTAGATGGTTAGCCCTGTTTCCACTAAACATTTCAAATATTTAACAACATTTATTATTCATACAAAATAGAAATATATTGAGACATACAGACTGTAAAAATATATATACAGATTTTCACCATGGTATTGTTTATAATAGCAAGAAGTTAGAAGTAACCTATTTAATGCCCAAGACTCGGGAGTCATTTAATTATGCAGTAGAATATTTTGAAGCCATTAGAACAATAATATGAATCTGTACTGAATGACATAGAAAGCTCTTCATTTATTACAAAAACTTTTTGAAGTTTGCAAAGTAAGATCTCATTTTGGTAAAAATTATTACATATATATTTACATAAGTAAGATCACATGCATATATACACCAAAATAATAAGTGGCTAGTTTTCTTGGTGGAATAAATTTCAGGTGGTAGCTTTTTCCTGTTTTTATTTTCTAGTTTTTTAATGATAGACTATGTTTTGCTTCTGAAATACGAAGTGATAGAAGGATATGTATGCCATGGTAGGGATGACGTTGAGTAGTCTGTGAACTTTTCAGTAAAGTGGGTGTCTAGATCATCTCCTCAAAGGGAAGGCAGGGATGAGGTGATTAAAAATGACAGAAAGACTTGGAATGGACTTCTCAGGAGTGTGCTAAAGGAACAGAACAAAGGAAAGGAATCTTGGATTTGGAGTTGAAACTCAAGACTCATCTGTCCCACTGCAGAGCCACCTCTTCCTCATAGGAAGGATCAAAATACAAGTTAAGCTGTGAAGACTGTAATTTAAGTAGGGAGCAGTGGTTCAGACGCTGGCATAGTTCCATCATATGACAACAGTCCTCTCATTGAATGGTGGATGCATCCGGAGAGGACAAGGTGCCAGCCAGTTTGTGGACACTGGATGTAGAGGTACCAGATGCAGTCCTTGTCCATGAGGGGCTTACAGACTCAGAGGAAGACAGATGACTCAGGTGTGATGTGAAAAGGGCTGTGAGAGAGAGAGCTGTGTTTAGGAATCTGGGAGGGTACCTTACTTGGAGATGATTCTTGAGGTTTACTTGAAGAGGAGGAGTTGGTGAAGTGGAAAAGATGGGACCAGAGTGAGGAAGAGTGCCCCAGGTAGAGCTGCATGTCCAAAATAAGTACACATGTTGTACTAACAGTTGTGTTGACACAGCCAACCAAGAGCTCAAGTAGCCTGTCAGAATCACCCATCTAAGATGGGGTTGAGTTGGGACTTAGGCCAAGTCTTTGGGACACCAGAATTTCACCTCAAGGAGTACTGTTTTCCTTGTGATTGTAAGTTTATTGTCCAGATGAATGGAGGAAACAGTTTCACTTTTTTGTGTTGGTTAGTACCATAGATCACCTGTGAAAACACTGCAGTTGAAGCTTTTATGGGATGAATTTCAGTAACATTTGCATGAGCATGTTACTATTCTAAGGATTTGTAACAATCTTGCTTTTACAAAATGTGTAATTTGTGGCACATGTTTTTGTAGTCGATTTAAACTTTTTCAGTTAGGAGACTTGGTTAAGTTATAAATTTAAATTTATAATTACTGTGTTCTTTTAAAATTTCCATGTCAAAATATCAATACTTAAAGACTGTCTAATTTATATATAAAATGCCAAGTGTATTTTATAACGTTTCTTATAAATACAAATTTGGGTGGCCTAATCTAGAGATGTTCATCTTGAGCACTATTTCTAGATTTACTTTAAATTGAATGCCTGTGAGACTGCCACTTAAAAATCATGGACCCTTAACCTCTGTGCTTCCAATTCCTTCTCTTTGCAGTGAGGTAATAGTACCTATCTCAAATAATTGTTCTGAAAATTAACTAAATTAATATATATAAAGGGATTAGAACAATGCCCGCATTAAGCTTCATATAAATGTTGCCATATTATATCTACGAAAGCGTTCTTATTTTAATGCTCACAATCCCTGATATAGATCATTATTTATATTATAGCTGAAGAAACTAAAGTTCAGAGAGGTTAAGTAACTTGCCAAAGGTCACAGAATGAATGAGTGGCAAAGGTAGTTCAAATTTAGGTTCCAAACCTGAGCTGTCAGCCACTGGTGCTGAACTGCCTGCCTGTAATTTTGTGCCAGACTGTGTACTACTAATCCAAATGTCACCTCCCCTAACCCCGGCAACTAGTAGTCTATAACTATAAATATATACATATATCTGTTACTTTGTGCTGTGCTTGTGTGAAGATTCATGTATTTCAAACATTATTTTCTATTTCAGTATATGATCTCCCCCAGCGGCCTAATGATGTTCAGCTTTTTTATGGAAGCATGCGTAAAATTATACTTTCAGTAATTGGAGGATTCAGGGATTGCATTTCTAGCAGAGAATTCCTTCAGTCTTCTTCCAAAGCTAGCTTGGAATCTACAAGGTAAAACAAATGAACAGAAATATTTCACCAGATTTCAGGATGATTCGATTCATGGCAGAGCTGATCTTTTTTCCTGTACTTTACTATTATTATTATTTTGTCTCAAAATTTTTATTTCACCTTTATTTTAAATTTAGGTTGAAAATAATTTCAAACTTTCAGGAAAGTTTAAAAATAGTGCAGAGAATTTCCATATAATCTGCAGTCAAACTCACGGTTGTTAACAGTTTACCACTTTATCCTCTATTTGTATAGAACTTTTTTGTATAGAACTCTCTTTCAGAATAGAGTTTCTCAGCCTTTCCTTATCTTTCCTGACTGAGATAATACAGAAGGTTGGATTATTGTATCAGATCCACAGAATCAAAGACTTCATCCAGAATTAAGATTACTGGTAATTTTAGATGAAGCCTGGAGAAGTCTGTGACTGGTGGTGGCACTTCCTAGGTCCTTTTTGCAGCATTAATACTTGAGCTCTTGTTCAGATTTGACACAGTGTCCCTAAATTATGCATGTGCTCCATGGCTTACCTGAAAGGGGGAGTTATATTGAGCATGAAAGTTCTGTTTTGTACTTTGATAATTACATAACTTCTGTGGTAATTTTTCAAATAACTATCCCATAAGATCAGAATCTTAGGTTTCTTTACCACCAATAATTCTAGAAAGAGGAGATATATCTTGCAAAAAGCATTCCATAGATAAGGACATTAGTGTGTTTGTTAGGAGATCTGTCATTAGCAGGATCACCAGGAGACTTCACCAAATCACCCTTCTTTTTTCTAGAGCATTCCTTGGTAAAGAGGAGAAAATAGGTTGTAGGCCAGCTGCTAACCCTTTCTTACTAATGACCTTGATGTTTTTTTATGGAGTCCAGGCCAGTTACTTTGTAAAATATTCCTCAATTTCAGTTTGCAGATTCAAGTTTCACACTTTTGGCAGGAATGACGCTGTTTGTTTTCTCATTGCATCTTTTCAGGCAGTGTACAATGCTGATTTGTCCTGTCACTAATACTGTTTTTTATCACTTAGTTAAAAATGGTCCCCACCAGATTTCTCCACTGTAAAGTTAATGAATACCTTAGAGGGAGTTTCTTAAAGATCATGATTATCTTGTTCCTTATCAAATTTGTGAGCATCCATCGATGCTTGTTGCCTGAATTATTTTCACCATGGTTACCAAAGGATGATTTCTAATTCCATCTTTCTACATTTATTAGTTGGCTTTTTACTATGAGGAAGATACTTGGTTTTGGCCCGTTTTTTTGTTTTTTTTTTTTTTAAGACGGAGTTTTGCCCTTGTTACCCAGGCTGGAGTGCAATGGCGCGATCTCAGCTCACCGCAACCTCCGCCTCCTGGGTTCAGGCAATTCTCCTGCCTCAGCCTCCTGAGTAGCTGGGATTGCAGGCACGCGCCACCATGCCCAGCTAATTTTTTGTATTTTTAGTAGAGATGGGGTTTCACCATGTTGACCAGGATGGTCTCGATCTCTTGACCTCGTGATCCACCCGCCTCGGCCTCCCAAAGTGCTGGGATTACAGGTGTGAGCCACCGCGCCCGGCCCCGGTTTTGGCCCTTTTATGTAATTCTTCACTGATACTGGAGTGGACTCATGGGTGCAGCGTTGATCCTTCACTGTCATTATTTGGTCTTGAATTGCATTCTGGCTTCTGATCCTTTTGATGGGTATTTTTACTTAATCCCCCTATTTTTAACTAATTTTCTCATTGCACACTGCTAACCCAGACTGTCTGAGTGTTCCGTACAAGTCCCAGTGCCACCACCCACCTCTTGTCACCCCTATACATTATGTATATTTTTAAGAGACAGGGTTTTGCTTTGTAGCCCTGGTTGGACTCCTGGCCTCAAGTAATCCTCCTGCCTCAGTCTCCCTGGTAGCTGGGACTACAGGTGCTTGCCACCATTCCCACTTCATTTTGCTTCTTTTCTTTTTGTAGAGGTGGTGTCTTGCTGTGTTGTCGAGGCTGTTTTCGAACTGCTCACCTCAAGCAATCTTCCCTCCTTGGCCTCCCAAAGTGCTGGGATTATAGGCATGAGCAACCATGCCCAGCCTATATACATTTTAAACTATACACAATATGAATACTTTTTATTCATTGAAAAATACCTGATATATAATGCACTTTTAGCTTTGTCTTAAGGTTTTTAAATTTATGAAGAATTAATATAAAAATATGTGATACAATCTGGCTTTTTATCATTTTTATTTTATTATTATTTTTTTTGAGATGGAGTCTCTCTTTGTCACCCAGGCTGGAGTGCAGTGGCGTGATCTCAGCTCACTGCAACTGCCACCTCTGTGGTTCAAGCAATTCCCCCGCCTTAGCCTCCTGAGAAGCTGGGATTACAGGCACATGCCACCACACCCAGCTAATTTTTTAATACAGACAGGGTTTTTTTTACCATGTTGGTCAGGCTGGTCTCAATCTCCTGACCTGGTGATCTGCCCACCTTGGCCTCCCAAAGTGCTGGGATTATAGGTGTGAGCCACCGTGCCGGGCCCTTTTATCGTTTTTAACTTTTCTCTCTGTCTCTTTCTTCTTATCTAACTTTTTCATTTTTTAAATGATTTTTTAGCGACTTGGGAGCTTCTGGGAAACATGGTGGCAACATCTCTTTGGATGTTTTACCAGTCAAAGGTCCTCAAGGTTCTCCTCTTCTCTCACAAGCGGCTTGCCCGCCTTCGGATCAGCTGGCCTCTGAAGAGCCGTGGACTGTCCTCCCCAAGCACCTGATTCTGGTAGCTTCTTCTCCTTGTGAGTATGTCACCTGTGACACCTCAGAAGTGTGTTCTGGAGTCCAGGCCTGCCATTCCTTTGTACCCACGGCTCATCCAGGACACACATGGGATCCTGCACATCAAGCTGTGCCTTGCCCAGGCCCTGCTTCCACTGTTGGAGACCCCACTCAGACTTGCCTGGAGCAGAGTTCTTGTCCCAGAGCCATACTCTTCAACGAGGCTCCCATTTCCCCAGTGGCAGAGCCACACTCCTGCCCACAGAGATACAGCATTGGTTCAGAGTAGAGCAAATCTGCTATGTAGGTGTGTGCTCAAGTTAAGATGAAGCCGTGACGATTTCCAGGTTTCCTTTTTCCTCTTTGATACCAAGGATTGGAAATTTCTTTAATTGAGTATTTGAGAAAGCAGGAGCATATTCATGTATCTATTTAGGTTTCTGGTTTATTAGTTGTTAACATTTGTCTTTTTCAGTATTGTTAAATGTAAGTAACATTTTATTTATCTGACAAAATAGGTGACATGGCAAAAACTGGACGTTTCCAGATTGTGAATAACTCTGTGAGGTTATTGAAATTTGAGCTGTGCTGGCCAGCTCATTGCCTCACAGTCACACCGCAGCACGGATGTGTCGCACCAGAGTAAGTCTGACTTCTATGTTACTCAGATGCTGGCATGGTCGCTTTCTAAGGGTCAAATAATATGTCATTGTAGTTTATCCACTTAAATTTTGGACTGTGCGACTGCACAAAGCACATGCATGGTTCTGTAGGACAGCTGTAAGCTCAAGTGGTAGGCAGTCTAGTAGAGCAGAGATCTGCACATGGCTGGTTATGCTGTCACCCAGGAGGGTAAAGGGACATACACATCTGAGGTGGATCAGAGTCCCTGGTGTGGAAGACTTCAGAGCATTTCCTTCTTAGGAGTACCCATGAAATTACAAAGCAAGGAATGCAACTGGACATGGGATGAGGGGTCACGACGTGTCTCAACCCCAAACACTTCTGCCATTCCTTACCTTGGTTTGGGTCGTGTGTTCTGCTGGCTTTTTCTGAATGATGTTTTTCAGACAAAGCTTCCTCACTTTTAGTATGTATGAGCCGTAACCTTGCTTACGGATGCTGTAGAATATTCTAGAACAAAAGGAAGTCTTTTGGGGCCAGCCGTTTCTACACAGCTGCCTGTCCTCTGTCCACAGCCTGGCTGTTAACAGGTGGGAAAGCCACAGCTCTGCAGCTTTTCAGGACTTCATCTGGTCAGTGCATGACTCCCACGTCTGCATATTCCTTTATACCTGGGATTAACAACTTTGCAGAAAGACAAAATGAAGTTTATTTACTTTTTGCAAAATGATGTGCTAAAATTTTAGGAGAGTTTACTTGGCAGAGACTTTGAGCTGAAGCGTGGTCAGGAACACTCCAAAGAGACATTGCTGGGACCAGAGCAGTCAATTTGGCATGCAGCAACTGTTTCTCATGTGCCACACACCCTTTCAGCTAACGGTAGAACAGGTTCCTCACTGATCGCTTTTTCTGTAGCCCCATGTGTTTAGCAGAGGAAGATAGTCTTGCCCTGTCATTTTTGACATGTGTACTAAAATAGCTTTTCAATCTGGTGATTTTTTAAAATCACAAATATGATCCCATTGTCTACTTTTAAACTCTTCTCTAGCACCCTCTGGCTCTTGAAGAGAATATTGAGCCCAGAAAATATTAGCAGCCCGGTCATAAAAAAAGATGTATTTTTCTTCATTTCTTCTCCGTTTCCCTCACCCTTTTTTCTAGTTTTCTCTGCAGCTCCTGCATTCTTCTTTATTCTCACATGGCTCAGAGCTTTTGTAGTCTTGGTCTTTTGCTCTAAAAATTTTTATCATGAGTTGCTTTTAACATGGTATTCCTAAGGCATGGTTTGTTTTCACATGAGTTTTGCCCCTGCGTCACGAGTTCGTGCTGGTGAGTTTCTTGTTAGCCATTGAGTCGGGTAGAGGTGGGATGCCCATGTGGGAGCCACGTGGGAAACGCGTGGGAGTGACCTCTGTTCTCTGCTCTTCCTGAGCAGTGAGGAAATGGTCATCGGCTGGCAGACCAGTATTTATAACTTGTGTGATTACTGCTGTTAAAATGTATGCTATTTTTAAATTTTTTTAAAGGAGTAAACTACAAATTCTTGTGAGTCCTAATTCCTCCTTATCCACAAAACAGTCAATGTTCCCGTGGAGTGGTTTGATCTATGTACACTGCGACGATGGACAGAAGGTACTTTTAAAAGTGGTTTGGATTTTTTTTTTTTTGGAGTGACATTTGTGTTACTTTGTAGCTTCAGTTTCATAATCCTTATTAGCGCTTACATTTCAAAAATCAAATGAAGGTATACTTGGCCCTTCATATCTGTGGGTTCCATATCCAAGGATTCAACCAACTGCAGATTGAAAATATTTGGGGAAAAAATGATACAAATAAATACAAATAAGTAACAACTATTTGCATAGCATTTATACTGTATTAGGTATTATAAGTACCCTAGAGATGATCTAAAGTGTACAGGACAATGTATGCAGGTTATGTGCAAATACTGTGCCACTTTATATACAGAACTTGAGCATCGAGGATTTTAGCATCCTCAGGTAGTCCTGGAACTAATCCCCCACGGATACTGAGGCATGATTATTTGTATTCTGAGCCCAACTAGGTTTATTTAATTAGCGCATTGGTATAGACTTCTTCCATAGTGATCAGAACAATTCTCTTGGGAAATGGGTGTGGAGAGTGGGGCGTAGAAGTAATTACTAATTTTCTAAATTTTCTTTTAAAAAAAAAAAAAAAAGTAGTGGGAGAAAGGAGATTTACCTTGAGGTCTAAATAAACTTTAATTCCTAAATTTATTGACGTCTCGTTTGTTTGGCATTTCTTTTCTCTACCATGATTTAAAAATGGAATTGTTTCTTTTAAAATGATAGCTATGTTTATATCTTATCTCTTTATTTGGCTCATTTCAGAAAATTGTAAAAGTTCAAATTCGAGAAGATTTAACTCAAGTGGAACTTTTAACTCGTTTGACCTCCAAACCATTTGGAATTCTTTCCCCAGTATCTGAGCCTTCATTTAGTCATTTGGTCAAACCAATGACAAAACCACCTTCCACAAAAGTTGAAATAAGAAACAAGAGTATTACTTTTCCTACAACAGAACCTGGTAAAACTTCAGGTATTGTGCCAGAAAATTATATAATTCCAATGTCTGCTGATATATTGATTCTGATGCTTTATTCTCAGCTGTAAGTTGGTGATAAATACAAATTTCCTCCTACTTGAGGAGAAAAATCAAGTGGCTATTAGCAATCATTTCAATGATGGGCTGGATTTGGGATCTGAACAGTCTTAAAATGTGAAACCTTGGCATTTACTAAGTTTGTGTATTCCAGGAATCCTAGGTTTTATTTGATGGTCAGAACCTTTCCTGTGTAACTCTCACCAGATCCTTGACCAAAATTGTTAATAAATTAGCAGTTGAAGAAGACAGGACAGTGGGTGGAGCCTGGCTTCATCACTTACTCACATGACATTGAGGCTCCAGACAGGTTCAGTAGACTTGCTTGGTTTCCCCATTTGTAAAATAGGCTTTGGAATTAACTTCTTCCACAGAGGACTTCAAGGATAAATTTACTAATTCCTGTTTGGGCAGCCCATGACTTATGGTGGCTTGATTTACCATTTTTTTTTGACCTGGTGATGGTGTGAAAGCCATGTACATTCAGTGAAAGTTGTGCTTTGATTTTTAACCTTGCCCTGGGTTAAAATGGTGCTTCACCCTCTTGTGATTCTGGGTTCCAGCAGCCCCGAGCCACAGCTTCTGGTCATCCCTGTGATCACAAGCGTGAACAGCCGATACTGTGTTCTGCAGTGCACTCAGTAGGTGACATGAGACTGTGGTCCTCATCAAATGACATGAGATATTCAACCCCTTATTATAAAATGGGCTTTGTGTTAGAGGATTTGCTCAACTATAGCCTAACGTAAGTGTTCTCAGCAGGTTTAAGGCAGGCTCAGCTAAGCTATATGCTGGGTAGGTCAGGTGGATTATATGCATTTTCCACTTAGGATAATTTCAGCTTAGGATGGGTTTATTGGGACATGATGAGCATTCATGTTCAGAAATAGTGATATATGTACAGCAGTTAGAATGGTGTTTGTTGTTTGTTAGGCACTCTGTATTGCTAATATTCCTCAGGAGTCCTGAGATTATTTATTTTTGTCCCTGTCCGTCTCTCTCACTGCTGGCTCAGGCTAAATGAGCAGTGTTGTTGGTGGGACCTGTTAAAAAGGATGTGGGTACATCTCTCGCCTGGCCCTCTTAACTCCTTGCCTCTCCATTGATTTTTTCTACCCACAGCCTTGCCCTCCTGATTCCCTCACCTCCTGGAACTTGTCATTCAACCCTGATGTTCTCTGATCTGAGCCTGGCACTTGCTGACTGTCGACCCTCTTCAGTTCACTCACCCAGGGCTCACAGCAGTTCTTTGGCCTCCCTGAGACCCCCCAGCCCGCTGGTCCTCTGTTTTGTGTTCTCTCCCAGCCTGCCATGCCCCTTTCCTCTTGTCACTCCATGGACTCTGAGTCTGTCCTTAGAGTTGCTGTTTCAAAGGCTTCCGTGACTGCCGTGTGCTCCTCTCCCTCTCTGTTCCTGCCTGGCAAGATCCCAATCCTGGCTTGCTCCAGGGACATAGCTCCTCCTGCCTCTACCCCAGCAGCAAAGCCACGCTGGAGGGAGCCACTCTGCCCTGCTGAGGGTTCCAGGTGCCCCTCCACACAGGCTTTGCTGCGTCTAGTGCTCTGTGTGTGTCCTGCAGCCCCCGCTCCCCTCTGCGGCTGGGGCCCTTCCTTCCTCTAAGAGCTCCTGCCCCCTCCTCTGCTCCTGCTGTCACTCTTCTTAACCACTGACTTTGCCTGACACATGAAAAATAGGCCCTGAGACCCAGTGAAAGGCTCTGTTTCCATCACAGGCAAACCCTCTGCTTGGAACTCGGTTTGTCCTTTTCACCTCTCAGGGGCTTCCTGTGTTCCCCTCTCTCTCCAGGGCCATCAGCTTCTGCCTCCTTGTTGTTACATCTCCACCAGCACCCAGTACACTCCACCATCAGTGGTTAAGAAGCATCTTTCTCGGCCCCCATACCCTTTCCTTGGAGCCGCCCCCTCTTAGCAGCCCCCTGCCCTCACTTCTGTAGGCCTTGGCTGCAGTTACCTCATGCCCGTCCTGTGGAGGTCACTGAAGAGCTCCATGTGCCAAATCCAGAGTCGGTTTTGTGTCTCGGTTGACTTGAACTGCCAGCACTGTTGACCACTCCTCCACTATGGAGCACTCCTCTGTGCAGCTGCCGTGCCCCAGTGCTCGAATTTTCCTGCTTTACCTGCTCCTGCTCGGATCCCTTGCTGACTCTTCTCCCCAATTTCTGAAGACTGGCCGGGTTCCGGCCTGGCCTGCTTGTGCCCTTCCTTCTCTGTGTTCTCCTGCTCAGTGATGGCCTGTGTCCTGTGACTCTCATGACTTCCCATGTGCTTGGGCCCAGGCATCACACCCTGGTGGCTGCTTGGCTCACATGTGGGCATCTCACAGGCACATCAGGTATAATAAGCCTAAGAGAGACCCTACACCTCCTCCAGGTTCACCCATGTCAGTAAGTGGTACCACTATCTGTCCATTGGTTATTTCTGATTTCTGATTTCTTCCTCCCTCCTCCCACTCAGTCCATCAGCAAGTCCTTTGAAGACTGTCTTCAAAGTAGAGGCCACACATGTCCACGTCTTTTTCACCCCTTTGCCATTGTCCACGCTGGAGGCAGTCACCATGTGAACATCTCAGAGCCAAACTGCTGCAGCTATAACTTACCTGGGCTTCCTTGTCCACTTCAGTGCCTTGCAATATCTTTTCTACAGAGCAGTCTGTAACACTTTAAAATTGTCAGTCATCTTACTGCTCTCTGGCATAAGCCCTTCAGTATCTTTGCATTGTACTTGTAATAAAACCTAAAACAATATCTAACATACCTGATTTTTTAAAGAAAATACTGTGGTTCCTGTTGAACTCCTTTAGGAATCTAATGATTGGGTTTTTCTAACCCCAGTTTGAGGTAGTAAGGCCTGTCACAGTCATCTGCTTGTTCTCCAGTCTGTCTGAGTTTGAGTTATGATACGTGTCTTCCTTTTAGAGAGCTGTCTGGAACTCCAGAATCATGGCACCATAGACGTGAAATGGCATCTGTCATCTTTAGCTCCGCCTTATGTGAAGGTCAGTCACGACTGCCTCAGATATAATCACTTTAATGTTTAAACTTTATTCAAGATGTTTTTAAAACTGACTACAAGCATTGGTTGATATTGCTGGTTATTTGCTTGTTTGTTTTCTGAGACAAAAGTCTTGTTCTGTCACCTAGGCTGGAGTGCAGTGGTGTGAACACTGCTCACTGCACCCTCAACCTCCCAGGCTCAAGTGATCCTCCTGCTTCAGCCTCTCATATAGCTGGGACCACAGGTATGCACCACCACAACCAGCTAACTTTTTGGTTTTTGTAGAGGTGGAGCCTCACTTCATTGTCCAGACTGGTCTTGAACTCCTGACCTCAAGTGATCCTCCTGCCTCAGCCTCCCAAAGTGCTGGGATTACAGGTGTGAGCTGCTGCACCTGAACTTGCTGATTATTTGTTCCACCAATTCATTTAGTTGGTTTTCTCTTTTGATGAGGATGATATATGCCCAGTCTTTTTCACAAAGTGGTTTTGAGAGTCAAATTAGAGAAATATGTGGAAATACATGTTTGCTTAATGTAATGCTGTCTTCTAGCCCTGATTTTATCTGAAATAACTTTATTTTGAGAAATATGTAAAAATTATATTTCTGAGCATTGTATGTGCTCATGCATGGCTTTCCCCTCGTGTTCTGAGTGCTAATGTATGTTCCCAGCCAGCAGTGCAGGAAAGGAAACTGAGCACTCTTTGCCAGTGAGTGGCAGCCTACTGTCTATGGTGCTAGTCTTCCAGGGCACCACCTGAAGTCAGTGTGTTTGACATTGGTGGTGTTTAGAACACTGTGGTCTCTCTGCCATGTATTTTGTGTGATGGCAATGGTTTTGAGTCATAATACTAACA
>NW_016107557.1:1253155-1261117 GCF_001604975.1 Cebus imitator | reverse complement strand
GACCTACAGTGAAAAAATTAAAAACTACTTGGGAGGCTCAGGTAGGAGGATCACTTGAGCCCAGGAGGTAAAGGCTACAGTGAGCCATGATTGCGCCACTGCACTCCAGCTTAGGCAACAGAGCCAGATCCTGTCTTAAAAAAATAAAAGTAAAAATAAAAAACTGGCATTGCATAGTTATTAAAATGCACATTCAACAGAGTCTTCAGAGTCTTTGAGGAAAAGATAGTTGTTTAACATTATGAGCTTCTCCATAAAGATCACTATAGCTAGGGAAGTGATAAAAGTCACCTTGTATGACCTCACCTTTGGTGACATAAGTCAGCATGATGGCCTTGTGCAGAACTCAGTGAGGTAGCACTCCCATTTTGGGAATACCTTGCACTCTCCTTGTTCACTGCTAAGTGTGTTAGTGTGTTCTTAACAGCCATAGAGGTAATAGTGTCTCTGTGGGATTGATCCATTGGCTTCATGGTTTTTAATTTGTTTAAATGATTGCTTTGCAGGGAGTTGATGAAAGTGGAGATGTTTTTAGAGCCACCTATGCAGCATTCAGATGTTCCCCTATTTCTGGTCTACTGGAAAGCCATGGGACACAAAAAGTAGGTTTTGATATTTTTTTCCATAGGCAGTTAGTAAGAGCATCATGTAAATTGTCCAGAAGTGCTTTATTTGATTCTACCCATTTTAGCTTGTTTAACCTAGAGCAGTGCTACTCACAGAGCCAGTGTGCACATGAGAGAAGAGCCTGCCTCACTTGCAATGTGCTGCAGCAGATAGTCTTAGTATGAAAAAATGGTCAGCTTAACAAACGGCACCCTTAACAGTAAAGACCACAGACTGCCAGTGCTTACAGTTGTACTGCACTGATGGAGACAAGAGTTTTGTCTATCAGCCGTAGCCAGAAAAACCTGCCATTACTCAAAAATAGCTTGGTATTCATGGCATAGTCAACAGCATATCTTCATGGGTGACAGATCCCTCCAGCTACTATGACCCTCTTAAATGTTAATTCATTTCTAGACCTGACATGTTCCCTTCAAATGTCTCCTAATAACACTAGTCATCCACTTGGCCTCAGTAATATATTTTTGCATTCTAGTTACTGAAATTTATTGGCTCATTTATTCAGACACTCAGACTTACAGTAAGTTATAGAATGTAGCTGTGAACTCAGAGCTGATTGTAAAAGAATCTTGAAGCAGCTATAGCAGTTGTTGCAAACTGCACTTTACTGGGTCTGTATAACAGGCTTTCAGACTGTTTCTCACTTTTTTTGGAAAGACATACAGTTCTACATGTGTAGTTTAGTTAATTTCCCAAACTACAACAGAAGCAAAGCAGAAGAGCAGGGGATAGACACATTGCTCAAATAAAGTTCAACATATGAGAAAGGATTGTAAAAAGAAAGACATCCTGTATCAATGGATCAGAAGACTTAACCTTTTAAGACATCAGTGCCCCCTAAATTGATCTATATATTCAGCACAGTCCCAATCAAAACCCCCGCTGGGCCCAAAACAGTCTATAGTCAATGCTCTTCCTATCAAAATACCAGCGTCATTTTTCAGAAAACTGGAAATAACTATGCTAAAATTCATATGAAACCAAAAAGCCTGCATAGCAAAAGCAATCCTAAGCAAAAAGAACAAATCTGGAGGCATTGTGCTACCTGACTTAAAACTATACTGTAAGCCTATAGTAACCAAAACAGCATGGTAGCAAAACAAGAACAGACATATAAACCAATGGAACAGAATAGGGAACCCAGAAATAAAGCCACACACCTATAGCCCTCTGCTCTTCAACACAGTCGACAAAAATAAGCAATGGGGAGAGGACTCCCTATTCAATAAATAGTGCTGGAATAGCTGGCTAACCATGTGCAGAGGAATGAAACTGGACCCCTGCCTTTCACCATATACAAAAATTAACTCAAGATGGTTTAAATATTTGAACGTAAGACTTCAAACTATAAGAATCCTAGAAGAAAACTTAGGAAACACCATTCTGGACATTGGTCTTGGGAAATAATTTATGACCAAGTTCTCAAAAGCATTTGTAACAAAAACAAAAATTGACATATAAGATCTAATTAAACTAAAGAGCTTCTGCGCAGCAAAAGAAACTATCAACAGGGTAAACAGACAACCTACAGAAGAGGAGAAAACATTCACAAACTATACATCTGACAAAAGTCTAATATTGAGGATCTATAAGGGACTTAAACAATTGAACAAGCCAAAAACAAATCAGCCTATTAAAAAATGAACAAAATACATGAACAGACACTTCTTAGAAGAGGACATACAGCCAACAAACATGAAAAAATGTTCCACATCACTAATCATCAAGAAATGCAAATCAAAACTGCAATGAGATACCATCTCACAGCAGTCAGAATGGCTGTTATTAAAAGTCAGCAGCATGGGCAACATGTCAAAACTCTATAAAAAATACAGAAATTAGCTGGGCATAGTGGCATGTACCTGTAGCCCTAGCTACTTGAGAGGCTGAAGTGGGAGGTTGGCTTGAACCCAGGAGGCAGAGGTTGTGGTGACCCAAGATTGTGCCACTGCACTCCAGCCTGGATGACCGGGTAAGACCCTGTCTCCAAAAAAATAAATAAAATAAAAAGCCAAAAAACAATAGATGTTGGCAAGGCTGCAGAGGAAAGGGAATGCTTATACGCTTAGTGTGAATGTAAATTAGTTCAGCCACTGTGGAGAACAGTTTGGAGATTTCTCAAAGAACTTAGAAATACCATTCAAACCAGCAATCCCACTACTGGATATATATCAAAAAGAAAGCTAATTGTTCCACTAAAAAGATACTTGCACATTCATTGCAGCACTATTCACAATATCAGATACATGGATCAATCCACCATTGATCACCATGCTCACCAATGGGTGGATTGGATAAATAAATGGTAGAATGGTAAATATGTATCATGAAATACTGTGCAACTATAAAATCAAATCAAATGCCTTTGTAGCAACGTGGATACAGCTGAAGGTGATTATCCTAAGCTAATTAACACGGGAATAGAAAACCAAATACCATATTTTTTCATTTACAAGTTAGAGCCAAATATTGGGTACTCATAGACATAAAAATGGCAGCAATAGAAACTAGGGACTACTAGAAGGGGGAAAGGGGCTGAAAAATTAATTATTGGGTACCATGCTCAGTACCTGGGTGATAGGATCTTTCATACCTCAAACCTCAGCATTGTGCAATATACCCAGGTAACAAACCTGCACATGTACCCCTGAATCTAAAATAAAAGTTGAAAAAGAAAAAAAACCGGAACAACAATAGGCCCATAGTGGTAAAGATACAGGTGTCATGCATCTATTTTAAAAAGAAAAAAAGAAACTGAAATTAATGAGCTAAGCAGTCATTGAAGTGTGGTGAAAATAACAGAATAAATCCGAAGAAAGAAGAAAAAAAAATGTTCCAAAGCAAAATATAATCAAAACAAAGAAACAAGAGAAGATTAACATATCCCAAGGTGCTTTTTGGAAAAAAATAATAATACAGACAAACCTTTGGCAAAATTGACCAAGGCAGGAAAAAGGCAATTTTACACAAAAAGCATTTGTGAAGGGAGAATCTAGCAGAATGAGATTAATCAAAAATTCAAAACATTTTTAAAAGAATTAAAGATAAGGCTGGGCGTGGTGGCTCACACCCGTAATCCCAGCACTTCGGGAGTCCGAGGAGGGTGGATCACAAGATCAAGAGATCAAGACCAGCCTGTCCAAGATGGTGAAACCCCATCTCTACTAAAAATATAAAAATTAGCTGGGCGTGGTGGCACATGCCTGTAGTCCCAGCTACTTGGGAAGCTGAGGCAGGAGAATCGCCTGAACCCAGGAGGCAGAGGTTGCAGTCAACCAAGATCGAGCCACTGCACTCTAGCCTGGTGACAAAGTGAGACTCCATGTCAAAAAATAAATAAATAAATAAAAATAAAGATAAATGTGTTAAAAAAAGAATGACTTAAGTATCAAAGACTTAAAATCCCTCTTTCATGAATCCCTCAAATATGTTTTCCTAAATGGTCTTTATGGGTTGTCCTGAGAATTTATATACCTTATACCATTGTATAACTTTGTCCCCTGCCCCACAAAAAATTACACCAAAATCTAAGCACACTTTATTCTTTGTTCAAAGATTTAGTGCACAGTTGTAATTAGAATCTAAATTTAGTTAAATAAAACATAGAAAAACTAATTTAAAAATAAATCCAGCTGGGTTTTGTTTTAAAATTGAAACACTGATTCTGCAATATATGTAGATATACAAGAGACCTAGAATAATCAAACAATCTTGAAATAGAACAAAGTTGGAGGATTTACACTTCCTGTTTTCAAAGCCTTCTAAAAAGCCACACTACACAAAACAGTGTGGTATTGACAATTCTGTAGAACTGTGGAATAGGATTGAGAATCCCAAAATAAACCATAATATTTATAGTTAATTGATTTTTTTTTTTTTAAATAAGGGCACCAAGGCACTTCAATGGGGAAAGAATATTTTTCAACACATAGTGCCTGGGAGAACTGAATAACCACATGCAAAAGAACTAGTGTAGACTCTTGCTGTATTAGGTTTCTCCAGAGGAACAGAACTAATGGGATACACGTATATATGAAAGGGAGGCTATTAGGGAGAATTGACTCACACAATGACAAGGCAAAGTCCCATGATAGGCCATCTGCAAGCTGGGGAAGAATGAAGCCAGTAGCAGCTCCATCTGAGTCTAAAAGCCTCAGAAGAGGGAAGCTATCAGTGCAGCCTTCAGTCTGTGACCAAAGGCCCAAGAGTTCCTGGTCAAACACTTGTGTAAATCCCAGAGTCCAAAGGCTGAAGAACCTGGAGTCTGATTTCCAAGGACAGGAGGAACGGAAGGAAGCATCCAGCCCGAGATAAAAATGAAAGCCAAGAGACTCAGCAAGCAAGATTATCCCACCTTCTTCCACCTGCCTCCTCCTAGCCCACTGGCAGCTGATTGGATGGTGCTCACCCACATTAGGGTGGACCTTCCTTCTACTTCGCAGACTCAAATGTCAGTCTCCTCTCTTGAACACCCTCACAGACATCCAGAAACAATACTTTAGCAACCATCTAGGCCTCCTTCAATCCAATCGAGTTGACACCTAATACTAACCATCACTCTTACCTAGTAGCATATACAGAGATTTCACTGAAAATCAACCATCAACCTTAGACCATAAACATTAGACCTAAAGCTATAAAACCTCTAAAAGACAACATAGGAATAAATCTTCATAACCTTAGGTTAAGCATTGGTTTCTTAGGTGTGACGCCAGGAAAGCACAAGCCACAAAAGCGAAAGTAGGTGAATTATGAAAATCAAAAACATTTGTGCATCAAACAACACAGAATAGGGACAAAAATTTGCAAATGATATGTCTGACAAAGGACCTGTATCCAGAATTTGTAAAGAATTCTTACAACCCAGTAAAAAGACAGGTAATCCAATTTTTTTAAATGAGCAGGGGATTTGAATAGACATTTTTCCGAAGAAAACATACAAGTGGTCAATAAACATATGAGAAGATGCTTAGAATTCCTAGTGATTAGCAAAATGCAGTCAAATCGAAAAATGAAGTATCACTTAACACCCACTAAGATGGCTGTGAGTTAAAAAACAAAATAACAAATATTGGTGAGGATGTGGGGAAATTGGAACCCTCATACATTACTGGTGGGAATGTGAAATGGTACAGCTGCTGTGGAAAACAATTTGGCAGTTTCTCAATAAGCCAAACAGAATTACTGTATGACCCAGCAATTCCATCTCTGGATGTACACTAGAAAAGTTGAAGTAGGTTTTAAAACAAAAACTTGTGCACAGGTGTTCACAGCAGTGTTACAGAAGACAAAAAAGTGGGAATCACCCAAATTGATGGATCAATAAACAAAATCTGGTATATCTATAAAATGAAATATTATTTGGCAGTGAAAAGGAATGGAGTTACTGGTACATGCTATATCCAGATGGATAAACCTTGAAAACATTATGCTAAGTGAAAGAAGCCAGTCACAGAAGCTCACAGGTGTGTGGTTTTATTTATATGAAATGTCTAGGATAGGCAAATCTATAGAGAGAAAATAGAGCATGCTTGCCAGGGGATTAGCTGAGATACTGAATGTTAAAGTTCCCAGTATGTGCCTAGGGTGTAACATGCAGTAATAATAGTTTTCTCCTCCTCTGTTCTGTTGTGATTTTGGTATTTGAAGAGATGTAGTTGGGATTTCATAGTTCTGTAGTCCCCAGTGGTGGTTTTTACTCTTTCTGGTGGTTTTTAGCCCTTCCGTTGGTTTTTACCCTTTCCTTCCTTCATCTTCTCAGAGTCCAAGTCCATAGTGGTGTAATTCTCTAGTTAGATGCTCTACTATCCCTGACCAGTCCTGCCTTTGTCTTTAGGCTCCCAGAAGCCATGAGCTCAGGCTTGCTGGGTTATTATGTTTAAGGTTCTGTTTGGGCAGAAATTAGGCCACTTAGGTGTTTTAATGTTTGAGTTGACTCAGAAGTCCTGATTCATTGTTAACCTAATTAGTGATCAGTATTATCAACACTGAATTATTTAATAGAGCTAAGGCTCTTAATATTGGTAAACGGTATAGTGTTTTTAAACATTACAATTTTCTCATAATTGAGGTTTTTATAGATTATACACATGCAGAGTGTGTTTATCACTGAGCTGTGTGGCCAGGGTCACTGGCTGTGACTGACATTTGGAATCTAATCATAATGCGAGCTGCCACTGTGGAGCGTCTGACATTTGTCTTGCTCAGCCTCCTGCAGCCGCCATCCTACCACTATTGTCAGTCTTCTGCAGCTCCCGGGCCACTGCCAGGCCTTTGTCCTGGTACTGCTTGGCCGGCAGAGGGTTCCATAAGCACTCAAGAGAAGATGATTGAGGGTCTGTGGTTGGACCTTTCTCGTGTAGGTCTTGTGCTTGACAGCTTTAGTGCTTTCTGTTAACATTTCCCCCGACAGTAGAGCATTTATTGTACATTTTAAGGAATATGTTATATAAAGCCTTAAGCAAAAACGTGTTTTAGATCTGGTATAGTAACAAACCCACTAGAAATGAAATTGTCCAAATTCTTTCAATTAGTGGGAAAACGAGCCAATGCAAAAGCATTTGTTCTTTAACTTTGTTCATACCAAATCTTTGAACTGGTAATCTAGCTACCACTGCATTTAATGATCAGTTGTCTAAATTTCTCTCTGTATGTATTTTGTAGGTCTCCATCACATTTTTGCCCAGAGGTAGAGGGGATTATGCCCAGTTTTGGGATGTTGAATGCCACCCTCTTAAGGAGCCTCACATGAAACACACGTTGAGATTCCAACTCTCTGGACAAGTGAGTAGTACACTGAATTTAAGTAAATTATTGTGTGTATTTTAAAAACAGAAAGGTAAATTGACAAGAAAAATTGGTCTGAAAATGCAGAATACAGCCCCATGACCTTAATTTTCTGGTTTGTCTTTATTAATTGGCATGTTTGAGGTCTGGGTTTGGCTGTATTGTTCATATAGCCCATGAAGCCCATGTTTGACTTAATTACATAAGAAACCCTGTGTGTGTGCGTACACACATCAAGGATGCACGTGGGCACTTAAGAGAGAGGAACCAGCCAGGCACAATGGCTCACGCCTATAATCCCAGCACTTTGGGAGGCCAAGGCGGGCAGATCACAAGGTCGAGAGATGGAGACCATCCTGGCCAACATGGTGAAACCCTGTCTGTACTAAATACACAAAAATTAGCTGGACGTGGTGTCGTGTGCCTGCAGTCCCATCTACTCAGGAGGCTGAGGCAGGAGAATTGCTTGAACCCAGGAGGCAGAGGTTGCAGTGAGCCGAGATCATACCACTGCACTCCAGCCTGGGCAACAGAGCGAGTCTCCGCAAA
>NW_016107557.1:1237887-1253131 GCF_001604975.1 Cebus imitator | reverse complement strand
AAACAAACAAACACAAAAAAAAAAAAAAAAAAAAAAAAGAGAGAGAGAGGAACCGGGTAGTACAGAGTAGAGAGTTTGCAATTTAGGGAATTTAAAAATCTTAAATCTCCTTTTAAAATTTTTTAAAGGAAATGGTAAAATTCAAATAAATAAATGTCCATATATTTTCTTAGAGTTTTTATTTATTCTCCCTTACCTTGTGTTTTTTCTGTACAGAGCATCGAAGCAGAAAATGAGCCTGAAAACGCATGCCTTTCCTCAGATTTCCTTGTTAAAATAGATCATTTAGTTAAGCCCCAAAGACAAGCTATGTCAGAGGCTTCTGCTCGCATTCCTGAGTATGTTGCTTTTGTCTTTCTTACGAATTTTTTCCCAACCTTATTGAGGAGTAGAGTCTATAAAATGCTCAGTGACTTTACCTAAGTTCACATGTGTTACCAGCACTCTAATCAAGATATAGAATATTCTTCTCGGCCAGAAAGTTCTTACTGGTCCCTTTGCAGTCAAGATTGGTCCTGTTCTGATTTCTGTCTTCATAGATTCATTTTGCTTGAACTTCATATATACATGTATGTATGTATATACTCTTTGTGTCTGGCTTCTTTTTCTCAACATGCTATTTTAAAAAATTCATTCATGTTATTGAATGTACCTATAGTTCACTCCTTTTTATTGTTTAATATTCTATTAAATGAACATATGGTAATTTATTTTCCTGTTGACTTTTGGATGTCTTATAATTTGGGACTATTATGAATTAAGGTTCTATGAACACTACTGTATGTGCATTTCTGAGGATGACATACATTTTCATTTCTTTTGAGTAAAAATACCTAATTTTATAAAAAATTTCTAGGTCACATGATAACCATGTGTTGAACTTTAAAATAAACTGCCAAATAGTTTTCCCTAAATAGTTGTACCATTTTATGTTCCCTTAAGCAGTATATGAAAGATTCTTAAAAAGCTTTAAAATGTAAAACTTATGCCAGCAGCATATACAGCTTTAATGAGAATATTATTTAGTATTCTACCTAATGAAAATATTTCTTAGGATCCTTAATTAACTAGTAATTAGATCTAATTAAGTTCTTGAGGAAGATGCCTGAAAAGATAATATATGTTAAATATCTGCTGAATTTAATATAAATGTAGTCATTTATTTTTTAATGAGAGCCAGTAATGCATTTGGAAGAAATTAGAACACTCTTAAAGAATACATGTTCTTGGCACACTCCCTCCGGGCTGTTATCCCTTGCTCCTCTCTCGCTTTCTCCACGTCTCCCTTCTGGAGATGTAGACTCGCCAACCCAGAGCCCACATGGGTTGAGGAGAAACAAATGGGAAATGGGGAGAAGCAACAGAGGCAGCTTGGTCTGTGAAGCCTGGGAAGGAGTTCCCTGAAAGGGGACTTGTAAGTTGAGGAGGATGAGTGGAAATGGCCTAGGCAAGGAGAGTGGGAGAAGTTCCCAGGAGAAGTTCAGTAGGAGAGGGGAGTGGCGGGGGGTGAGGCCAGAGTGGGGCCTAGGGGGTGGGTACTCTTTGGGAGAGCTGGGAAGCCAGGGAGTGACGCAGTCAGGTTTATGTGTATACGACAATCCCCTGGCTGTGGTATGACTGATAAGAAGTAGGTGAGGAGGGGCTATTTTAAAGGAGTCCAGGAGTAAAATAGTGTCAAGGAATAGGAAGAGAATGGGCAGACTAGAGATAGGAGAGCCTCTGCAATGGACTGGATAAAGGGGGATGGCTGCGAGAGGTTCAGCTCCCAGATACCGTTCAGGAAACGTAAGTGGAGGATCAGGTTTGAAGACAAAGATCACAAGTTCATTTCTGTATTTGTGGAAACTGAAGGTGTCTGAGCTGTCCTGAGGTACCATTGTGTAGTGACTGAATAGATAGGACTGCTGGGGGGTGCCAAGTTAGGTGTGAGGGGGAGGTCAGGTGCCCAGAGAGTTGGGGGTGGAGTGGAGCCTGCAGAGACCCTGGGGGGTGGACAGAGAAAGGGGAGGCAGCTGTATGGGGTCCTGGAAGCCCAGGCAAGAGCCAGTGCCCTCGCCAGCAAACATTGCCTGGAGGCCACACCTACATCAGGTGCTTGGAGCAGCCTGTGTCCCTGTGATAGTGAAGGGCAGTTGGGACTGCAACATAAAGGAACCAGGTGAAATGAACTAAGGTGAAGGGCCACCTTCATACAAACTGGGCTTCTGGCAGGTAGAGATCCAGGCTGTGAGGAGAATGAGGCCTATCCAACATCCTCTATAAAAGGATTCCTGCTGTCATCCTCTTCACATAAATTAGATAAGTTGCCATTACAAAACTTATTTTTGAAAACAAATTGTCAGGAAAAACACAAATTAATGCAACACTACATAATTTTAATATATAAAAATAGTTTAAGTTAATGTGGATTTCAAATTCTTAATTTTTACACCTATTCCCTAAGCAGGCAGCTTGATGTGACTGCTCGTGGAGTTTATGCCCCAGAGGATGTGTACAGGTTCCTGCCAACTAGTGTCGGGGAATCACGGACACTCAAAGTCAATCTGCGAAATAATTCTTTTATTACACACTCAGTAAGTTGGAAATATTATGGGTTTTGGAAAAATAAATGCATTCAACTCTGATAACAAACATTTTCCTGATGATTAGAAACTTGTTCTATAGACAATATTTAAGTTGTAATCATTAGCTAATTTTTTTAAATGTTAATATAAAGGTAGGTATGGTGATTCACACCTGTAATTCAGGACTTTGGGCAGCCAAGGCAGGAGGATTGCTTGATCCCAGGAGTTTGAGACCAACCTGGGCAATATAGTGAGACTCCGTCTCTACCAAAAAGAAAAAAAAAAAAAACTAGCTGGGCATGGTGGCACATGCCTGTAGTCTCAGCTGCTTTGGGGTGCTGAGATGAGAAGAGGTTGTCTTTAGCCTGGGAGGTTGAGACTGCAGTGAGCCATGATTGTGCCAGTGCACTTCAGCCAGGATGAAAGAGCAAGACCCTGGTCCCATCCCCCACAAAATGCCTTAATTTTGTATTTGAAAATAAACACACTGGAGGTTCAAAAATTTGTTTTTTTATTTTAATTTTTAACTTTTTTTCTTCTATACTATTATACACACATATTTTTGGAAAACCTTTACTTAAAACCAAAGTAAATTCATGTTAAAATTGTCTTAAATTTGTTTTCATTACATTAGCATCTGTTGTCCTACCTAATTTTGTGGCAATACCTAAATATACAAAATGTATCTGTAATAAATAAATGCATGCTGTGCTTTTATATGCTAAAATATCGAATTTTCATAACTTTATAAAGTTTTTTTTTTTTTTTATTCCAGCTGAAGTTTTTGAGTCCCAGAGAGCCATTCTATGTCAAACATTCCAAGTACTCTTTGAGGTAAGTTTATTTAGATCACAGTGTTCTATCATCAGCGATGCCAGACTTTGTCTCTTGGAAGTTGGGGCTTGTGAGGCCTCCTCTGCAGCCCCTCCATATTTCTCACCAGCACCAAACAGTTTAAGCACATGTGTGTTTGCAAGTCGAAGCAGAGAAAAGGAACCTGCAAGCGGACAGCTCCTGACTGTCCGCGGTGCACTCAGCCTTGCTGCAGTGCACAGCATTTGTGCTGGTGTGACTCCTCCCACCTAGGATTTGTAGCCACATAAATCTTAGAGCTGTAATCATTTTAAGATTGACTTTTAGAGTAATTACTGTTTCAAACGTTATTTTCACTGGTATGCTAAGAGTCAAGGACTTAGATTTTCATTAATTGGGATGAAAACCTTTTTAGATTAATTGGGAAAACTTTTATTGTGGCGTTTTTCAGTTGTCATCCTTCAGACACCCCATACTGTTCTTAATCAGGGCCTGATTTTCTTGTCATCCTTGCTGATTTTCTTTTCTATATGATGCACATTTAGGTTGAAATCTCAAACTGGGTTGTCATTGTTATTTAGAACTTAACAGTAGGGTTCTGTTGGGTTTAATGCTGAAGAATAATTTTAATTTCATATTTGAATTTTTAAGTCATTTAATTATTCTAATGTCTCCAATTTAGGATTAGGAGACTATTCCAGAAACATGTTATATTCTGTGAAAATTTGGGCCACTCTGCAAACATTATGGGCCTGTCATTTAATCAGTTACTAAGACCAGCAGTGCTGTACAAGTGAAGCTCAGTTACAGCTCTGGATACTGGAAAGATGGCTTGATTGAAGACTGTTCCTTCTACCTTACTCTTTGTTTTTATTCTTTTCTCCCTCGTACCACCTCTTCCTTCTCCTATGGACTATAAAATATTTTAATATGCTTGAGGGCTAAACCCATCCTTTCCCTCCCAGGAGACTGACCTAAAGGCACAAACTATAGATTTTAGTTCCGCAAATTCAACAATGAACACATCTAAAAATTATCATAAACTTGATAAACTCTTTGGCCTCAATTTCCTTATTTGTAAAATGGCGATGCCAGTGCTACTGACAGCATAGAATTGTGAGAATTATTTAAGAGACGTGCCCAGACATAGCAAGCATCAGCAGGTGTTAATGTCTTCCTCATGATCATCATTAAATCTCCCCTGTAGATGACCTTGGCTGGCAGGATGCATCAACACTCACTCCACAATTTTTATAGAACTTCACTTTCTTATCTTAGTTTCTTCATTTAATCCCTATGACAACTACATAGAAGAGAAAGGCCCAAGTTTAAAAATCAACCAAATCCAAGTTTTCCAACTTCTGAGATCTGAGCTCTCCTCTCACAGTAGTCTGTGGATCTCTCCAGTTATTCTAGGCTGCCCCAATTGATTTGAGACTAGTGATGCCATAGTGTGCGTAATAATAGGTTGGAACTACTAAAATACATGGTAGCACAACTGCAGAGGCAATTAGTTTATTCAGAAAAAGATCATTTAAATTCCTAATTGTTATAACTATTTTTAGTAACTGAGTACCAAATAGATACTGAATAAATTATCCTGAACACTATTATTATCTAAACTCAAATTTTATCATAACTGCATTATTCATTCTGCTTCCTCAGATTGATTCACATCCCACATCTTAACCAGCTTTTTGCAGGGTATATTTTTAAATGTGCTGTGAGTGGATCAATTGTATAAACTGGCATACATCTGTCACAAATTTGAATGACTTTAGATTTTTATTTCAAGGAGCTCTTCTTACCTTAAAAAATATTTTTTTTAGGCCAGGCATGGTGGCTCACACCTGTAATTCAAGCACTTTGGGAGGCCAAGGTGGGTGGATCACATGAGGTCAGGAGTTTGGACCAGCCTGGCCAACATAATGAAACCCCATCTCTACTAAAACTACAAAAATTATCCAGGCATGGGGTGGGGTGCCTGTAATCCCAGCTACTTGGGAGGCTGAGGCAAGCCAAGATCACGCCATTGCACTCCAGCCTGGTCACCAAGAGTGAAACTCTGCCTCAAAAATAAATAAAATATTTTTAAAAGCTTCTAAACAAAGTTTCATTTAGAAAAATTACCTTTTCCCCTGAGTGTTGAAAATAAAAAATAAAATAAATTACCTTGAAGAGTCTAGTACCAACTTTAAAAACAACAATATTTACATATACCTCGTACTCATCTGTAGTTTTGGTAAAGAATCATTATTTAAAATAGCTTGTTAAATTGCAGCTTTATGTCACTGTTCTCCATTTTATGGCTAGGAATGAGGCAGTCAAAACTTTCTTGCAGTTAAACATTCATTTTCCAACTTCCATTATTGAATACGTTGTCATTTCAAATTCTTTTTTGATGTTATATTCTTTGCTTAATTTGCCTTCACAGATTTTTTTAATGAATTGCATTTCTGCCAAAATTTGTGGGCCAATTCAGATTTGACTCTTTCCAGAGAAAGAACCTAAACCTATTTCATCACAATAGTGCTACAGATGGCATAGTCTATTTCTGATATGGAGTGTAGGGACAAGACCAACCGAGTGGAAATCAGATAAGGGGGTTTTTGAAAGATGCCTAAAACATTTTTAATGAGAAACTCAAATTTTATAAATGAGATGACATTTTGCTTAGCTTCAGCTTGTTTTCTGTAAACCACTTTTGAGATATGAAATGTGTTCCTTGCTGGTCATTTAAAAGACATTTTCATGGACATGAACTTGTTGATTTGCCGTTCTAGGGCTTGAAAATTAGAGTCATAAATTAGAGCACTGCATTCCTGTGCAGCCTGGGTCATGTTAATGGCATCTGAAAGAATCTAGAAACATGAGAAAATATTTTTAAATTAAGCAAAATTTGGACAGTTTAATTAAGTTAAAGTAGTATCTCAAAGTGCATAGTTTGTACTCTGAACATATTTCAGTCTTTTAAAATGAAGATAAATTTGAATAAAATAATTTTATACTTTATTAGTGGCAGACACTTAAGTTATTCTGATTACAATGAATTTCCAGAAAGTCTTCATCAATTATTTTGTAAATACATAATAGTACAGATTTCAGCAGTAGCTTTAATAGCAGTAGCTCATTGTAAATTTTGTAAAGTATGAGTAAGAAAATCATGTGTAAAGCACTAATTCTGTGATCTGTTTAACCAAAGGAACTAAACTCTGGGTTATAGGAAACTTTGTAAGTAAATTTTACACAAAAAAGGTGGAAACACTGGCTCCTTTGTAACAAGAGAATGACCTGTGTTGACCTTGGAGAAGTAGCAGGACAGTAGAGGCAGATGCTACAGGAACCCCAATGACAGTTCTTACCACAGAACTAAAGTCATAGGCACTCATGGCATTATGTGCTGTTATATTTGTCCCAAACATGAGACACTGTGACTTCAGACAAAGGCTCAGAAAACATAATTGCCAGATGAGAACAACAGTTAGCTTGCCTTGGCAGTGGAACAAAATCTGTGCTTTTAAAGCCCTGAGAAGCAATTCCCAGCCTTTAATCACATTTTTCATTTGTTAGATCACTGTCTTCTTTATGACATCATTAATTAAACATTTCCAAAGTAATAATAGGATTGTAGTCATCTGTAGGGTACATGAGATAATTACTTACAAATATGCACTTTTTCCAAGGCCACCAGGAGGCCTGGTGGGGCTGCTCTCTGTAAGCTCTGGCACTAGCACAGGAAAGTGGCCGTGCCCTATAGGCTGTAAACTGATCACAGCAGAAGGAGGCAGAAGAGTTCCCCCAAGAAGGTTCAGGGGTTTTGCCCAGTGCAGAGGTGGGTGAACACAAATGTATGGCAGATTGTAAGTAATGTAATAGGGAAAAGGAAACATTGCTAACAGGTTTTTTTGTAAAGGTTCTTTTTTGAGGGTTCTGAGTGATCGTCTCTTTCTTATATCTTTTTAAAAATAATTTGTTTATGTTTCTACTTAATCCTAAAAAGCATCTTTCTCTTAACCTATTATTTTATGCATATCTAATCCCAGCTGAGGTGTTGTAGCTAATAGGTTTCATCTCAACTGTACCCTCATGTCCTCACACAGTGCAAGCTGCACAGTCCTGGCAGACCCTACATGTAATTTGGGAGAGAAGGACAGTTCCTAGAAAAGTGACAAGCCAAGGAAAAGAGTTATCATTGAGCTGTAGTGTCTTTTCATCCATGTGTGGGAACCAAATTTTATTACCTTTTCGAGTTTCTTTGATAATGGTGGTACCTTGTATGTGCTAGTATACTGGCTTTTTTTTTTGTAGAAAGTATTCCTTTAAAAAAATGTTTTGGGCCGGACACGGTGGCTCACACCCATAATCCCAACACTTTGGGAGGCCGAGGCGGGTGGATCACCTGAGGTCAGGAGTTCAACAGCCTAGCCCACATGGTGAAACCCTGCCTCTAGTAAAAATACAAAAAGTAGGCTGGGCACAGTGGCTCACGCCTGTAATCCCAGGACTTTGGGAGGCCAAGGCGGGCGGATCACAAGGTCAGGAGATCAAGACCATCCTGGCCAACATGGTGAAACCCTGTCTCTACTAAAAATACAAAATTAGCTGGGCATGGTGGCGCGTGCCTGTAGTCCCAGCTACTCAGGAGGCTGAGGCAGGAGAATTGCTTGAACCTGGTAGGTGGAGGTTGCAGTGAGCCAATATCATGCCACTGCACTCCAGCCTGGGTGACAGAGCGAGAATCCGTTTTTTTTGTTTGTTTGTTTGTTTGTTTGTTTGTTTTTTTTAATGAGTGTTTTGAAAGAGGAAGTGTGGTTGCTAGAATTTGTAGGTTCCAGTAAGCCCTTTCCGTGTAGATGGGGCCTGTGGAGAGTTGGGAGCTAAGCGTGCATAACCCGATGGCGCCTCTCCTCCCTGGATGCGTTTCTGTTCTGTGTGCCTTTGCAGTCCAATCCATCATTAGTTAGAGAGAGGATCTGAACTAGACCTCCCCACTGGGCTCAGAGGACTTATCACAATACACTTTTACATTTTTAGCTGAATATAGAACAACTCTATATTCTGTGATGAAATTTGTTAATAATGAGCTCTTCCAGAGATTTGTTTTGGGATATTTTATTATTTTTAATAATTCATAAGTTACAAAGCCTCTTAAATAGGCAGATTGTACCATATTTATCCAAGTATTGACCTGCCAGCATGAAAGAGAAAATTGTAGCTAGTGCCATGGGCCAGATTTGATTTTTTTTTTTTTTAAGTATATTATCTTTGACATGGTAAAACAAGTATAATGGTGTTTGGGGAAAATAACCCAGACTTTAAATACAAATATATGGAGATACACATAAACACCTTTGGTCTATGTAGATATATTTAAGAATATATGTTATTTGTGTTATCAGTTATATACAGGAAAAGGGCTTTGAAATACTGTAGCTGTTTTCTAAACCTTGTGCCTGTGTACTCTTGTGCACCTAAGAGCCTACACTGCTGGGTTTTTCAGGACAGATGCTGGAAACTGAAACGTCCATCACTCTGGTTGCCAGGCTTTAAAACACACAACTCTGAGACAAGACTAAGGGATGAAGTACCTTACCTGTGAGCCCAAAATTTTCACTTAAAAATGGCCAAGCCTAGAGGTTGATGACATCACATGGGCTGTATGAAATGTGTATGTAGCCTCATTCGCCACTGTACTACAGGCGTATTTTGTAGCTCTTAGGACATAGTTTTAGCGACAAAACAAACCCTCCAGAATACTATTTTTAACCATAGGGCACTCATTACCTGCCTCTCTATACTGTAATTTGAATGTAAAGTTTCTAGAGGATTTTTGATGAGAGTTTTGGGCCAGGTGTGGTGGTTCACACCTGTAATCCCAGTACTTTGGGAGGCCAAGGGGACCCAGATCACTTTAGGCCAGGAGTTTGAGACTAGCCTGGCCGACATGGTGAAACCCCGTCTCTACTAAAAATATAAAAATTAGCTGGTGCGGTGGCGGGCGCCTGTAATCCCACTACTTGGGAGCCTGAGGCAGGAGAATCGGTTGAACCCGGGAGGCAGAGGGTGCAGTGAGCCAAGATCATGCCATTGCACTCCAGCCTGGGCGACAAGAGTGAAGCTCCATCTCAAAAAACAAAAAGTTTCATATGAATTTTACAGCAAAATCTGCACAGCCCATTAATTATAGGATTGGGACAAGTTGTTTTAATCTTTCCAGTGCAGTATGCTGTCTGGACTGAGTAAAACAAGGGCATTTCCCCTTTCTTAGGTAGATAGCTTTTGCAAGCAGAATACAAACTGTATGTATGATAGTTTAGACCTCTTATTTCCTTTTTACATATTAATAGTTACTGGATAGCCAGGAAATGTATATGTATGCAATATTGTTTTAATCCAGTTTTATATTTTTCTCTCCTTTGTGTCATTTTCTCATTAAATAATAGCATCAAATAAAGTATAAATACATTTAAGCTGCATGTGACTTGACCAAGCTATTTCGTCAATACCTAAGCCAGGCCCTGTGCTACCTGGGACGGGGTTGCTGGTGCTGCCACGACATGCCCCTGTCATGTGCTTCTCTCTTTCCAGAGCCCAGCATTACATCAACATGCCTGTGCAGTTCAAACCAAAGTCCACGGGCAGATTCGAAGCTTTGCTTGTCATTCAAACAGATGAAGGCAAGAGTATTGCTATTCGACTAATTGGTGAAGCTCTTGGAAAAAATTAACTGGAATACATTTTTGTGTAAAGTAAATTACATAAGTTGTATTTTGGTAACTTTATCTTTCTACACTACAATTATGCTTTTGTATATATATTTTGTATGATAAATTGGATGTCTATAATTGTAAATTTTTTTGTTTTTGCAAGCTAATACTGACGACTTGACTGAAATATCATGTATCTAGCCTACAGTATTGTACTTAACTTTTACAGGTGAGAAGAGAGCTCTGTGTTTGTATTGATTATGATATTCTGAATAAATATGGCACATATTTTAATGTGGTATATCCAGAAATTTTTCAGTGAGCATGTCTTTTTCTATGCTGTCATAAAGAAATTAGAATATCACTTTATTCTGTTAATTATTTTCAAGCTTCTCGGTCTGTTCTATTATTTTTTTTTTATCCTCCATCACACAGTTTCCTCTCGCTAAGAAATTCTTTCTCTGTTTCTTCTTTTAGCTAGTTTCCCAGAGTAGAAAGGACAACCTACCTTTCAAGCAGCTGGTTCTTGTTTTACCGAGAAGGGAAGTCTTCACAGTCTGTGCAAACACAGCAGAGAGATTCCCACGTTGATATCTTGAGTCTTTACTTCTCCTTTGAGCTCATGTGCTGTAGGTAAAGCTAGACAGGACAGCTGCTGCAGAAGCTGGTGCAGATGAGGCAGACTCCAGTGGACACAGGGAGGGAGACAGCAGGCCCTGAGAACCCGTTATGTGGCAGGCTTGAGATTGAGGCAGCGACATGGTTTTACCCAGGAGGAATGTGGCTATTAATTGCTCTTCTCACCATTACTAGAGAGTCACCCGATGAAGCTTTCTGAGCCTCAGCTCTTTGCCTTCGACTTTGAAGCAACAGAATCCCAGATTTATGTAGTAGCTCAGGGATGATCAGAATTGGATATTATGTAGAGTGGGAAGACCTGGGGACTTGTAGAAAGCTGGCCGGATGACTTAAGCCAATTACAGCTGAAGAGCAGTGATTGTGAGCTTGAGAGAAAGACAAATCCCTTCTTTCTTCTTCTCCCTCGTTTTACTTTTGCCGAGTAATTTTTGCTTAGAAATCAAACTTGTAAAAACATTTTTTTTCTACAAGTTAAACAGGTGATACTTTTACTGATACTGCTTGATTTATAGGTTTTGTACATCAAATATGAGATGACTTCATACTTGAATTTGTACTTACTTGACTACATTCAGCCTTAAAAGTTTTAAAAGCTATTGCTTTTTAAGACTGTTCGGCATGGTCTTTTAAGTGTTTGCCAAGGTCAGTTCCTAGTGGTCATAATAGTTCCAATTTGGTGCAACGGTTACTTTGCCTTTCTTTCAGTTTATACTCAGAAGGTCAAAAAAACAGGGTTAAATGACAAAACTGCAAAGGTGACTCTTTCTTTTGTTCTTATTTTGAGACAGACTCTAGCTCTGTCACCCAGGCTGGAGTACAGTGGCACAATCTCGGCTCACTACGACTTCCTCCTGGCGTTCAAGTGATTCTCCTGTCTCAGCCTCCCAAGTACCTGGGATTACAGACACCCACCACTATGCCCAGCTAATTTTTGTGTTTTTAGTAGAGAGACAGGGTTTCACCGTTTTGGCCAGGCTGGTCTCAGACTCCTGACCTTAGGTGATCCACGCCTCAGCCTCCCAAAGTGCTGGGATTACAGGCATGAGCCACTGTGCCCAGCCAAAGGTGACTCTTCTTTAAAAGTGACTTTCTCTGCTCAGATGTATAAAACATTAAAAAAAAAAAAAAAAGTGACTTTCATGGATCTGCAGTTTGTCCTATGCCTCTGTGATTTGGAAACATGGTGCTTGGCATTTTAAAAGCAGGTGGATATGAACAAATGATTTGTGCAACCAGTCACCACTCCTAAAGCAAATGCAGACTACGCTGTCTTTGTGACAGCTGCCAACGTGGAAGAGCAGTGCCCAGGCAAGATTGCAGCAGAGGCTTGGCTTTAGTGAGCCTTCCACCTGAGAACTGTCTTTGTTCCTTCCCATCCCTTCCCACATTGATATAGTGAGTCTCCACCTCTCCTCTGAGCTCCTGACTTGTGTATCAAGCCAGATGTTTCCATTTGTTTGCCATGTAGGCAGCTCAAACTTCTGATTCCCTCCCTCCCTCATGGGCTTCTCCTTGCTTTCCTCATTCTACCTACCCATTTCCTTACCCGCAGACTCTCACATCACTCCCTCTAAAATGAGCCTGCCCCTAACAAATCTTAGCACCAACCACAGTAGCCTGAGCTCAGTCATCTCTGAGGCCACTGCAGTCGTCCTCTCACCAGACCACCTGCTTGCTCTTAGCTCCAGAGCCCTCTCTCCACAGAGGGCAGAGTTACCTTTTGAAAGAGGTAAACCAGAGTCTACATTCCCTGCTCCTGTATGAGGATAATTGCCTGCACATAGCCTAAAGTCCAGGCCCCTTCCTGCAGTCTGAAGGCCCTCACCCCTGGCCACCGCCATCCTCCCTGAGCTCCAGCTGAGCGGCCTCCCTGCTCTTCCAGCCAGCTCAGTGCTGGTGTCTCAGGTTCTTCCCCAGGCTTTGGCATGGCCAGCTCCCCTTCTCAGATGTTCAAAGAACTTCCATCCAAGGCAAGCTCCTCCTCCGTGTATCACACCATCCATTGTGGTATCGCCCTCATGTCTACCACATCTGTTCCTGCTTCTTTGCTCTCCCTCCCATGGAATGTGAGCTCTGTGTGATGGGAGAACTGGCCGGCCCTGCTCACCCACATCTTCAGCATCTGGACAGCCTTGTGTGTCCTGCAGGAATGCAACTGACTGCCCAGCGGCTCTGGTGCGTTTGCCACACCCTCCTGTTCTGCAAGGCTGTTTGCTTACCGCCCTGCTGCCGATGCCCAGCTGTTTCTCCCCACACCCAGTAAACACTGTGTTCTCAGGAGGGCCTCTACCCTTGCCCCAAGATTCTTACCAGTTTTTTACGTGTCCCCAGGACAAATTTCCTAGTAGTAAAACAGCTAAGTGTACTGAGTGCCTCCTATGTGCCAGGCGGTGTCCTACGTGCTCTCTGTGTGCTGTGGTACCCATTCTCAACAGCTTTATAGAGATTGGGCTTTTTATGACAGAGGGACCTGAGAGTGGAGAGGAGGGACAGAGCCCTTCCTCCTACGATCGTCTCTCCATAGTGGCATCTGTGGACAGATAGATGGATTTATAGGAGGCTGGGGCTGGGGCTGGTCTGGCCCATGGAGTTGATACTTGTGTTACGTAAATAAAGTCAGGCTCAGGGGTTAAGTGATAAACTAAAAGTCACACAGCTAAAAAGTTTGAGCTGGGATTCAAACCTTGGTTTTTTTCTGACTTGGGTACCCAATTACAGATGGTAGAAACTGTTCTTAGCATAGAGAAAATGTAGTATTAGTATATGGCTGCTTTTAAAAGTTTGTGTTTGGTCGTAAAGCCACCCTAGGATCACAAGTTAATGTGTCCTGCCAGCTTAGCTTACTGGAGTCCACAGGAGTAAGGATGCTTCTCTTGTCAAGCAGGTAAGACATTTTCCAGGCAAAACCTAAAGTTCTGTAGAGCTCAGTGATGATGAATGTGCCTCATTACTGATCTAATGAGTCCAGAAACGAGACTGTGTACGAGAGCATTTCTTTTTAGTTTTCAATAAAACTGAGGTTGGGATGATTTTGTATATACAATACATAGATTTTTTTGGCACACAGATTTCTGGGCAGAATTACATTGGGCTGTTTCTCACAATTGTGAACTTGTTCTCTTTGCTGTTTCTTAACATTCCCCATCTTCAATTCAGTATTAATTTTTCTAAATTTTGATATTTCACATATTATTTTATGGAGGGTTGATGGAAGCCTTGCTCTAAAGTGAAAAACTATTTTCCCGGCCTCTTCCTGAATTAGACTTTTTAAAAATGTGTCTTTTCCATTAATGAAAACCCACTTGTCAGTTCTCTTAAAGGTCCATTTCCTGGCCACTGCACATTTTTGATACCCACCTTGGTTAGGATGTGTGGGAGTTATATTGTTGCTTCCTAAACTCTCAGAGCAGATTCACTTGGTGTCTGATAATTGTACTCACTCTTAAACTTTTAGGCAAGTGTTTAGGTTTGCTAGTTGGCTTTTACTGAATTTCAAAATGCCACTTTGCGAACCCCACAAACAGGCCCAGCTTCTCATCAGTTCGCTGTCTGGTGTCACTGCCGTACACACTTGGGACTCCTTGCTCCACACCTCCTTCTAGGTCCAAAAATCCCACAGGACCACTTTTGGGGAAATTGTTTGATATCAATTTATTTTTCTTTAAAATAAGGATTAGTTTGTTGTTTTGCATTTTTATACTGTTTCCTGTATTACCTGAGCATGGATAGGAGAATGAGCAGATAGCTTTAAAAATGTTCAGAGCAATGCCATTCTAAAAATAGTTCCTTTGTAAAAGGATTATTAGAGTAAGAAATATGTGGATGCTTAGGCAGCTTCTAAGGTGGGCCACAGTGGTCCCTGCGTGGCCTTGTGCATTCCTTCCCTCCAGCCCTTGTTTCGAATCAATAGAAGGCCTCCACATTGAGGGAAATTCCACCTGCCTGATACCATCACAAAAGATTCCAACTCTTGTCTTGCTATCAGACCCTCCCTTGCTGGCCTCAGTAAAGCAAGCTGCCATCCCAGGCAGGGCCACGTAACAAGGAATCAAGTGAGGCCGGAATTGACCGGCAGCCAGCTGTGTGAACTGAGGCTCCCAGCCCAGCAGGCTGGAAGGAAGTGGATCCTGCTGCTGCCAACTGAAGGCACTTGGAAGTAGGTCCTTCCTCAGTCGGGCCCCAGATGAGCCCCCTGTCCTTGGTGACATCACACCTACAGCCTAAGAGCCCAGAGCAGAGGACCCAGCTAAGCTATGCCCAGATTCCCGATCCCAGACACTAGAAAATCAAGTGTCTGGGATCGGGACACTTGAAACCTTGGCACCTGTGGAAATACGTTCCACAGCAGATAACTAACACAGCAGGTGTTTAATTAAAAGAGAAACACCACTGCAGATGTAACCAGCTCTTTCAGCCACCGTGATAAATAATTGCTTATAAAAGATTGAGACAAGCCAACAACTGTTGATCTTTAAACCTTAAATAAAACACATACTTCCATCTTTTTTTTTTTTTTTTTTT
>NW_016107557.1:1226645-1237532 GCF_001604975.1 Cebus imitator | reverse complement strand
TTTCAGATCAAGTTTTGCTCTTGTTGCCCAGGATGGTGCGATACCAGCTCACTGCAACCTCCGCCTCCTGGGTTCAAGTGATTCTCCTGCCTCAGCCTCCCGAGTAGCTGGTATTATAGGCACCAGCCACCACAGCTGGCTAATTTTGGTGTTTTTAGTAGAGAGGGGCTTCACCATGTTGGCCAGTCTGGTCTCAAACTCCTGACCTCGTGATCCACCCGCCTTGGCCTCCCAAAGTGCTGGGGTTATAGACGTGAGCCACTGCACCTGACCACGTTTTTATCTGATGCCTCAGTGTAAATGTAGGCACACTGGTAAAGATCCTGTAAGTTCAATACATGTCAGTGTAAAGGAGTAGAAGCATTCAGAACTTATGGAACTATAAGGGAGATTACAGGAATGAAAGTAAGTGTGACTCATCTGGTCCTTGCAGGATTCACTTGTCGAGGCGGGAGCAGGGTGCAGTGAGGATGCTGACTCGAGGCTGACAGCTGAGGCCCTGAGCGTTGGGGAGAGTGGCATGGAGTGAAAGTGGAGTTGAGCAAGCAAAGCTGTGGTTGGAGCCGGAATCCTCCCTGGTGTGTTCATGACAGTTCTCATTCTACTGTGTCCTGTGCCCACCCAGAAGTTGCACAGGAGCACATGTCACTGGAGGGTAGGTTCTGCAAGCAGGTTATTGAGAGCCAGGCAGCCCTCTTCTTGGTATGGCTTCAGAGGGGGAAGGATTCCTCCAGCCCCACTGGGTGCAGCCAGATTCTGCTTATATTTTGGTTGCCTTACAAAATCACCCTTCTGTTGAATCAGTGTGAGGAGAGGCAGTCATTTATGCCTGCCATGTACAAGGCACTGAGACAGGGCAGGGAAACCCCATCATCTCAGCAGACTCACGGAGGCATCCTCAGTATGTGTCCCATGTGGATGGAAAGGCTGCCAGGAGATCTGGGGAGGGTGCAGAGGCCAGGCCTTGCTACATCACAGTTTTGCAGAGGCCACCTCTGTCTCTGTGTTACGTGTACATTTTCAGTCTTGGAAGTTGGTCTTCAGCAGTCTCCCTGGCCCTGTCTTAATGGAAGCGTCTGGAGAGCTCCGTGTGCTCTGCTGATGGAGCCCACCCACCCTCGTCCCATGTCTATTCAGCCTCGTTTCCCCTCACTTGCTCCTCATGTCACGTCCGCCCTCATACCCCTGAAGTGGGGCAGCTTCTTCCCGACTTAGGCCCTAGCACCTCCTGTCTTCCACGGGGACACCTTCCCTAGCAGGAGGATGTCTCCTTCCTGCCTGCCAGGTCCTTGGGGAAGATGGCCCACCCACTACTGAGGAACTGCTGGACAATTCTCTGTTGAGCATCTGTTCTGCTCATTAAACCAGAAGTACTGTGAAGCAGGGACCAGGGCTGTAGTCACCTCTGAAGCCTTGGTGCCCGAAGCAGAACCAGCATGTGGCAAGGCTCAGACCTTGTGAGAAAATGGATGTGTCGTCCAGGGAGGACTCTGTGTCTTTAGGAAGTCCTCTAGAAATGTCAAGAGAATGTGGACAGTTGTTTAACATAACTACATTTATATTTCAAGCTAAAAATGAGTGAAGAGATGCTTAAAACTGAAGTCGGGAGCAGGCCAGGACTGTTCACCACAGCTGCATACTGCATGGCAAGAGGAGCCTCTGATGGTCACCCGGCCCTGGGAGGAGATGAGTTGCATAAGATCTGAAAGAGGGAGTCTAACATCTCATTCACAGCTGCCTTCATTGTTGATAGGGAATTCCAAGAGAATTCCTCCTGGAAATGATAAGCAGTAAGAGACGTGTACCTAGGAATGTGATGGTGCCAAATTGATATATGCAAATCAATGGGCTTCCTATAAATAAGAAAATAAAGAATAATCAGAAAACAGTGGAAGACAAAACAGCAGAAATAAGCTTAGAAATGTGTGAAGCATATGCAAAGAACACTGTCAGGTCCCCCTGGAGCACACAGGAGACTTGAGTAGGGATGACTTGCCTGACTGCACTGGGGACCTTCTTCCATGGCATGAACAGCACCCATGAGTGGGGATGGGGCTACGGTTGCAGCGATCCAGGCAGCATTTGCCCCAGCAGAGGGGGGAACTCTGCAGGTGCCCAGCTTCCCACACTGTTTCAGTAGCTTGTTAGGAATTCTCCCAGACACAGGTAGCGGCCCAGCTGCCCGTCCCTGCTGTCACTGGGTCTGAGTGTGGCCTGTCCTTGGCCACGGTACCTCTGCGCTTGCCTTATGCTTCCTGATAGCCCCTTCCGTCAGCCAGATTCTCCTTTTAGATTAATCCTACATTTAGCGTATATCTATATTAGGATTTTACATGTCTTTTTAACTGTGCCAGAATTTTATGAGGTTTGGTATGGCGATGTTTTTTTAAGAGACAGTGTCTCACTCTGTGACCCAGGCTGGAGTGCAGTGGCATGATCATAGCTCACTGTGACCTTGAACTCCTGGGGCAATCCTCCCTCCTCAGCCTCTCGAGTAGCTGGGTGCGCCACCATACCAGCTGATTTTTGTATTTTTGTAGAGATGGGGTCTTGCTATGTTGCTCAGGCTGGTCTCAAACTCTTTGGCTCAAAGAATCCGTCCACCTCAGCCTCCCAAAGTGCTGGAATTACAGGCATGAGCCACCCCTCTGGCCCAGTTCTTCTTGATGTTAGTTACAAAGTTGCATAGGTTTTGAGTAGTCAGCCCCAAACTCTTCTTTACCCATTAGCCCGATTTTACCTTGGAAATGTGAATATCAGTAATGCATATTATGTGTTAAAATAGAAGTTACAACAACTAAAGCTGTCAATTCTCCCTAAACCAATTTCTACATTTAATGCCTTTCTAATAATGATACCTACAAGGTGTTGGTTTGAGTAGAAAAGTGGTACTTAGGTTAGCATGGCAATGCCATCAGGACAGCCAGGATGTGCTGCAGAGGGAGAGTGATGGAGTCTGGTTTTCCCAGGCACACCACACAACATGTCTTTGTCAGCCTCCTGGTCCTGACATCATTGAGGAAATGTGTGTTCCCTTGGAGAGACGGTGGGAGCCTCTGCCTCATCCTAGGCTTTCTCTCTGGCAGGGACCAGTCCTCAGGATTCACGTGTCAACTGCTGGTGGTCCATTTCTGCCATGTTTGGCAGTTGGGTTTAATTCAGGAGGGAAGCTATTAGGAAGGGACATATTAACAACTAAGCTTGTATATTAGCCTCTGCCTGCCGGAATCCGAGATCGTCTCTCAGTGGAAACTCGTGGGGCCACATCCAATCCTAACAATAATTAAAGCAACCTGGGTGAGACTGGCTTACAAAAAGATCAGTGAAACAGAATGTAATCCAGAAAGATCCAAATATACAGAGAAATTTAGTAGATGGTAAATGGCAACATTGCAGTGAGAAAGAGATGGGTTAGCCCAAAATATCTTCCAGGTGAATCACATGTTAGAAATAAAACTAAGAGTCCCAGAAGAAAATATGGGAGTACAATTTCAGTTATTCATTTCCAATTAGAAACAAAATTGAAGTTTTCTCTCGACAGCACAGCATGTGAGTTCTCAGAATTAACCAGGTAGCTTCACAGGGGGATGTTAGCTGTGCACACGAAGTGTGTTCTAATTTGGTGAACACCATGAGGAAAAGGAGGCTGAGCAAGCAAAGCAGTTTAGTTACCTTCTGGGCTGGTCACGCTGAAGGTCCTCTGTGAGCAAGAGACCTGGACAGGTTTCTCTGGTCGTTTTTTGCTCAGGGCTGCTGTCCAGCACCTGCCCCACTGCTTGGATACCTTCGCTGGTGTGGCTTTGATTGCTGTATTGCACAGGAAATGTTTGGTTTTCCTTCTTTCTGTTAGTTTAATAGCAATCTTAAGCCACCTAAAAGGTTTTAAATGTTTTCAGTTATTTAGGCCTTTAGACCATGAAGAAAGCCATTGTTTTCTTGGACAGTAAGGAGGGTGGTGGGCCAGTTCCCTTCCAGAGCCTAAGCCTGAGGCTACCCCTAACGCTGATTAAAGATCAGTTACTAAAAAACGTTAATCATGCAAAGGCGACTCAGAGAATAAAAGAAGTAAGGTGTAAATAGTATGTATAGTGTGTATAATGTGCTCCTTTTCTGTAAGTAAAATTACTCATGTTGGATTAAGTACACAGAGAACACTTCAGGGAGCTTCGGGCAGAGAAGGTGCCTTAGAGAAGGCGGATGACAGGATGTTTATTGATCACATTATGTCTTTCTGTCATGTTTAATTTTTGAATAGTATGTATTATTTCTGAGGTCTGAAAAGAAAAGGTGAGGGAGAGACCACAAGTCAGAGAATATAACCGGAAACTAGTGAAGCTCTCTGAATGGTTGATCCCAGGGTAAGTTCCCATGTGCTAAGCTGGAATCAAAACTGTGGGGTCTTCATGGGGCCCAGTGCATGTACAATTGAGTGGATCTGCTGCCAGCACAGGTCATGTCTGCACTTGGCATGTCTGCATGTGTTGTGCCTGCACAGGGCTTGCATTGGTACAAGGCTGGGGTCGTGGGGAGGGCCTGGGGAAGGACGACTAGGGCCTCCACTGTGGGACCCAGGTCTCCAGACCTGGCTGCTTTACTATACAGTGACAAACCAAATGGGGGTGCAGATGCTTTATGTTCAGGCAACAATGGGGGAATCAGGTAGGTGTACCCCGAGTCCTTGCTCCTCAGTGCGCAGGACTCGAGTTAAAAGCAAGCGTCCCCCCGGGTGGGGGCGGTCCCCGGGCCTCTCTTAGCTGCACCTTCCTGCCCGACTTCCCTGCAAGGCGGGCGGCGGTGGGACTCATTCCACAAAGACCGTCTCTCACTGTGGCCGCCGCGTCACCAGCCAGAGCTGTCAGGTACGTCAGTCACTCTGCTTTGTGGTCATGTCACGGGCATAATCGCAAGATTAGGTGGCAACAAAGAGCCATGAATGAGGTGGTAATTGCGTTCAAGGGAAAAGAGTTAAAGAAAAAGAGACTTTCCTTTCTCACAAGATCCGTGAAAGAAGTGACAGCTAATATTTTAAAGCTAGAGCAAGATAATTGTGGTGAGAGATCTTTGTGTGTTCTCTGGAAAATGCTGCATGCGCACAATGAATATTCAAATACCGTTTTGCGCTGTGAATACCAGCTCGCCGGGCCGAGGCCGTCTGCACAGGCCTTCGGCGGAGTCGGCCTGGCCGCGGGAATGAGCGGACCACACGGAGGGCCAGGGCACGCTCCTGAGGAAGACGGCTCCGAACAAGGGGGAGGCCACCCCTCAGGCGTCTCTGGGAAAGGAGTCAGTACCAGGCAAGCAGCCTGTGCCAGGGAAACTGACTCAGCCATGCTCGGCCAAAGATGAGCCAATCTGCCGTGGGCAGGCGTCGGGCCCCTCCGGGTCGCGGCTCTTGGGGGGCAGGAACTGCCTGTGTCCCTGCGGTGGGCTCCGCTTGCGTGCTCCGACTGTGGGGACCCTGACGCGGGAACAAGGCCAAGCCGAACACTGTTTGCCGAGTGGCGCTTTCTGATTTTTGTGGTTTGGGTTTTTTTTGGACACGGTGCAGGCTGACAAATGCATTTTCTCCTGATTTCATCGCAGCCCTTCTCCAGACCTTCCCCGCCTCTCCTTCGTGTTAGAGTTGGCATCTGCAGCTTCCGATGACTTGGCCCAGATGCGCGTCACCGCACACAGGCTCGCGGGACCGGCGCGGCCTGCACAGCCTCCAGTCCCGCCTCTGCGTTCCGGGTGGGTGGCAGACGAAGCCCCGGGGTGCCCTGGCAGCTCCCGCCCAGGTCGAGCGGCTCCAGCCCCGGCGCCCCCTTCCAAGCGCGTTCGCGCGACCGCTCGCTCCGCACTCTAGGTGCCAGGGGAGCAGAGCGGCCCCGGAGCCTCCCTTAGAGGCGCGAGGCCCGGCGTGCGTGCGCGGAGTCCCGTACTCCCGGGAGTGAGGGGCCCGCACCTTCCCCTCCGCGCTCGGAGAGGAGAAGCCAGGGCAGAAGCGAAGCGTTGCCGCCCCGACTGGGCCTCCTGGCAGCAGCTGCAGCGCTGGGGGTCCCCGCCGGCCCGTGTTTCAGGGGTTCTGAGGCGCGCCTCTCCGGGGCTCTTAGGCAGCACTAGGAGGTGCGGGCCTAGGAGGAATCCGGATCTGGACAACTGCGGTGGCTGTGGGGCCGAGGCTGCGGCCGCCGTGGGAGCAGGCGCTGGGGGCGAGTCCATGCGGGGCGGACGGAGGCGAGAACAGCCCGCTTTCGCCGCGCAGGCAAAATTAGGAATGGCGACCCCTCTGCGGGAGGACAGCAGGAGGAAACGACGGGCTTGAGGAGTCCGCGCTCGGCTCGGGCTGTGGGGGCGGCCGAGCAAGCCGAGCTCAGCCTCATACTGCTTTTGCAGGGTCAGAGGCGGAGGGGAGCCGTGGAGACCGCTCCCAATGAACAGAAAGCAGCTCAGGTGGGGAGGAGGGCCGGCTGGAGAGGCCGGTCCCCGCCGCAGCTCCCGTTGCCCGAGCTCCCTTACCTTGGCTCCAGAGCCAGAGCTCGCCTGCTGCGCCCCTGGCCTTCGTCCTCTCACCCTCACCCTCTGCCCTCTCGATTCTCCTAAAGCCAGTCCATCCTGTTTCTCCTGGGGGCTTCCAGGGGAGCTAATATATGTCCCAGATCTTCCCCCCCAAAGAAAGGGCGCCGCCGCAGGGCTGCCTGGGTTTAAGGGTCTGTCCACCAGACTTTGGTACCTTAACCTCTCTGTGCCTCAGTTTCCTCTGAAAAGTAGGGTTCAAACTAGCTGTTATATGTAAATTTTCAGTGCCACAAAAGAAGTAGCACTCGAACATAAATTTCTTCAGCAAGGCAATTTACTTCTATAGAAGGGTGCATCTCACCAGATGTAACGATGTTGAGCGCACACCTGGATGAGGTGGGGGAAGGGCTTCTTATTCCTGGCTGAACCCCTATTACAGTGTCATTCCCCTACTGGCTAATTCCAATTGGCTATCTTAAAGGGAGAAGGGGTACCAGCTGGAGTGGTGGGATGGTTAGTTTGTTGGGAAGGACACTTACGGGACAGGTCAGAACACGTAGCCAGGGGTGACCTAGGTCAAAGCAGGTGACCGAAGCAGGTGACTGGAGCAGGTGACTGGGACGAGTCGCGACAGAGCAGGGGACCGGAGGAACTACTGATTAGAACTGGTGGAAAAGGTGGTTCACTGAAACTGCAAGGAAGTTAAAGTTTACAATGGAGAATTAAAGAATAAGAGAGCTGAACATACTGACATACTGATTCTTTGAAGAGAAACTCGCTATATCTAACACTAGCCCTGACCTTGTAGATGGTGAACATCAAATGAGCTCATACAAGGGAAGAGTTTGTGTTACCGGTAGAGGGTCGTTACTGCAAGTTGTCTGTTCTTGGCGTCATGAACAAAGAATTGGACAAAACGTGCAGCAAAGCAAGGAAAGGCAGATGCAAAGAAAGAAAAAGTACACTCCACAGTGTGGGAGCGGCCTGAGCAGGCTCAAGGTCTCCTATACAGAATCTTCTTGGTCCAAATACCCGGCTAGAGGTTTCCCATTGGCCACTCAGCGCTTCCCTCATGTGAATAAAGTGGTGGCCCACAATCAGTTTGACTGGTTGCTGAAAGCAGCCAACCCAGAGGCTGAAGTGGAGTTGCGAAGGTCACACTCCTGTGCAAACATCCGATTGGTTGCAAAAAGCTAAGGCTAAGAGGCTAAGGTGGAGCCGGGTGCGGTGGCTCAGGCCTGTAATCCCATCACTTTGGGAGGCTGAGGCCGGCGGATCACCTGAGGTCGGGAGTTGGAGACCAGTCTGACCAACATGAAGAAAGCCTGTCAATACTTTAAAAAAAAAAAAAAGCCGGGCGTGGTCTGTAAAATGCCTGTAATCCCAGTTATTGAGGAGGCCGAGGCAGGAAAATCGCTTGAAGCCAGAAGGCAGAAGTTGCGGCGAGCGGCGATCGCTTAATTGCACTCCAGCATAGGCAACAAGAGCGAAACTCCGTTTAAAAAGAGAGATGGAGAGATAGAGATAGAGATGAGAAAGGAGAGGGGAGAGAGAGCGCGCGCGCGAAAGCGAGCGAGCGAGCTAGAGGCTAAGGTGAAGTTACAAATTTGCACTTCTATGCAAACAAAGAATCCGGGGCAATCAGTCTGATTGGTTGGGGGTATGCAAAGGGGGTAGCCTCTGGTCCTTTTGTTACTTAGGTATGGAAAGTTAGAGTTTTCATTTCAATTTAGTTCTAGAAAGTCCGCCAAGGCCTGAGGTTCCCTCCCTCCAGACCCTATTCTCCTGCCTCACTTAGACCGGTGAGTCCTATAAAGGACGGCCATCGCTGGACGCCACATCCTTGGGGTCTCATGAATCCCTGCTCTTGTACCTCAAGAGGCAAGGCTGGGCTGCCCTGGATTAGGGTCTGCCCCTTGGAAGTGCTATGTTCTGTTTCGGTTTTGCTCATCTGGTTGCTTGGTGGGAGTTGTCGGGGCAGGGGCAGGGGCAGAAAGCGGTGTCCCTGGAGAGCTGCAGGCACAAGCCCTGAGGTGCAGCCGGCTGTGAATCCATGCACTGAGCTGCCGCCACCTTCGCTGGTGTGGGTGCCTGTGCGTCTTGCTTTGTGGTCAGCCTGACTGCTTCAGCACACAGGTGTCCAATCTTCAAGGCAGAAAGAAGACGGGGTCACCTCTCGACCCCTGGACTCTATGTGTGTGCAATGTTCAGAGTGTTGTTTCAGGTGCTGGTTGAGGGGGCAAGGAGAGGCACTCAGCACGCAGCAGCTACAGCACCAGACAGGAAGTCACCAAAGAGGGAGTCCAGGTCAAAAGGCACTTGGGGACACAAAAGAAGCAACCACAAAGACCTTGTCTGAATCTTGACTCGAACAAACCACCTGGCAAAAGATGTTTTGAGACAAGAGAAATTGAAAGATTGACAAGGGGTTAGATATGAAGGGTGTACTGTTAATTTTGTTGGGTGTGATAATGATAATTTTTAAAATATTTCTTGGCTGAGCAGGTGGTCCATGCCTGTAATCCCAGCACTTTGGGAGGCTGAGACAGGAGAATCGTGTGAGCCCAGGAGTTCAAGACCAGCCTTGGCAACATAGCAAGATCTCAACTTTACAGAAAATTTTAAAACTTAGCTACTCGGGGGCTGAGGCTGCAGCAAGCCATGGTGGCCATTGTGCTCCAGCCTGGATCACAGTGAGACCCCGCTCTACTAAATAAATAAATAAATTAGTTAATTAATTAAATGTCCTTATGTTGGTGGAATACAAAGAATCATTTACAGATAAAATGATGTGCTGTCTTCTGGGATTTCCTTTAAATACTCTAGCAAAGCAATAGACAAAAGCTGGGAGGTGGATAATATATGAAGCAAAACTGAACAACATTGGTAATTATTTTTTTTAATTTTATTTGACATCCTGCAAAACTTTATTCTTTATAGGAACAGTCAGTGCCCATCACTTCCTATCGACAGCCAAATAAATAGCTGCTCTCTCTCGCGGGGTGTCCATAGTCCTGTGTGGTCCAGTGAGATCCAGAAGTTTCTAGGAGATCTTCAATCCTGAGTACCTTTCAGTCATCATCGCCTGACTCCAAGTCTTCTGCTGAGTTGGACACGCTCTCTGGCAGGTCTTCTTCCATCTGCTGGACCCTTTCCGACTGTGCATCCACATGTATTTGATGGTCATCTTAAATTCAGCCATCTCATACCCAGAAAGACTCAGAACGTGAGCCTGCTCCGGGGCCAGCACATCACCCTCCTTGCACACCTCATAGTCAAGACAGCAGGGTAACCACACTTCTCTCAAAGGCAGTGGGCAGGCCCGGCTGTCTTCAGCTGGCTTCATGGAGTGGGGAACTGCTCCAGGGGTCCTGGGTCCAGGCTCACGGTGAAAGTTCCTTTGTTACCAGCTCGGCCATAGACCATTTCTATGTATTCCATGAACCACTCATTCACCACCTCCCTCCTGCGGTTGGAGAATATGGTTGCTTCACCCCTCAACCTTCTGCTGACCTGGTGGAGGTTGTCTTTGCACTCACCCAATGGGCTCCGACCCAAGGCCACTATCATCACCTTGTTTTTGCCAAGGAACATCCAGCCGTGCTTCCAGGTATTCTGTATGACCTTCAGCTTGCTGTTCCTCATGCTGGCCACAGAGCAATGAAAAGGTACTTGTAGGTGTCCACACATTTCTGGATCTCTTTCTATCAGGCTTTGTTTTAATCCCAAGCCTTTTTTGCAAATTTTGGTTAGGGACTTTCTTGTCATGCTTGGATTTGGGCATTGTGCAGAAGCCACGTACGGCGGAACATGGGACAGACCCAACATTGATAATTATTTATGGCAGGGGTTGGATATATAGGGCTTTATACTCTTTCTCCTCTGCTTTTGTGTATGTTTACCCTTATTTTATTTTATTTGACAGGGTTGTCTTGCTCTGTCGCCCTGGCCGGAGTCCAATGGCTCAATCTCGGCTCACTGCAACCTCTGCCTCCCAAGTTCAAGTGATCCTCCCACCTCCCCTTCTTTTATTTTATTTTATTTTATTTTATCTTTTATTGCATTTTAGGTGTTGGGGTACAGGTGAAGAACATGCAAGATTGTTGCATAGTTACACACATTGCAGTGTGATTTGCTGCCTTCCTCCCCTTCACCTATGTCTGGCATTTCTCCCCATGCTATCTCTCCCAAACTCCCCACCACCCACTGTCCATCCCCCATTTCCCCCAAACAGACCCCAGTGTGTAGTGCTCCCCTCCCTGTGTCCATGTGTTCTCATTGTTCAACACCTGCCTATGAGTGAGAACATGCGGTGTTTGATTTTATGCTCTTGTGTCAGTTTGCTGAGAATGATGGTTTCCAGGTTCATCCATGTCCCTACAAAGGACA